>NC_060070.1:144156505-144465212 GCF_922984935.1 Meles meles
TTAGAGCCATGAATAATAGAGTTATCAAGAAAAAAAAAAAAAAGAGTATTTCTCAGTCCAGATTTTACTAGATTGTGTTTTAGGATGTTTGTCAGTACCAGTTCAAGGACAAAAACCAAAGAGGAGAATGGAGCGTTATGATACAGCATTTATGTTGTGTGACTTTATATGACTGTAAAAGTCTATTTGTGTTTTCTTTTTTTCCTACATGGATTTTCACCATTTGACCTGGGTTTCTAACAAATGATCTTTTCATAGTGCCGTAGAAAGGCTTTGATTTGTAAGTGGGACAGTTCCACTTGTGATCACTGTCCAGGAACCAATATGGTTACAAATCAGAGGTCATCTATATTACAAACTTCCAAGTAATTCTACTTAGAATAGGACAATCATCTGGAAAGCAAGTAAGAAAATGAGTACAAAACACCCTCACCTTTTAACCTGCACCCTAGCAACGACAGAAAGCCTAGGTTTAGGAATACTACATATGATAAAAGGTTATCTTAATATTATTAGTAATAGCAGCAGCTAATACACAGTACTTGTACCAAGCACAGCTCTAAGTGGTTTAAACAAAGTCACTGAAATCAACCCTTTGAGGCTGGTCCTGTAATCAACCACATATTACAGATGAGAAGCTGAGGTATACAGTTTATAAGTAATCTGCCCAAAGTCATACTCCAAGATACAGTTGAGATTTGTACCCAGAACAGTTTCCAAAGCCCATACCCATAATCACATTGCCTCTACGGAAAAATTAAATGTTTATGTTCTATGACAACTTTTCATGCTTTAAATCTGCCTTTAAAAAGGTTTTAGGAAGCACAGTGAACACATGTAGTAACAACCCAAAATCTGTTGAATGAGGATGATTATTACTGCAAAACTGCTATTACAGATTCACATGTAAACAAACCTGTTTCCCTCTTGATGTCCTTAGAATCTATTCCATAAAAAACCTTAGAGCTGAGATTTCTCATCTTCCTTTGCTCCAAAAACATATTATGAAATACCTGCTAGACTTGTAATATTCTTTTGTAAATTATTATGCATTTCATACTTAGCTTTATAGAACCTAAGTCTTTGTCTTTACAAAACTCTGACATTAAAATAATCATGGATTTTATGCACCTAAAAACAAATACACACACATACAAAATCAGAGTTCATCCCATCTTTATTCCTTCTAATCCAGGACTTACCAACTGGAGGTGATCCTCCTGCCCCCACCCCCAAGGACATTTGGCAATGTCTGGAGACATTTCTGGTATTCACAACTGGAGGTTTGGGGGGTTGTAGGGGAAGGTGCTATTGTCCTCTACTGGGGAAACATTCTGTAAGGCACAAGACAGCCCTCCACAACAAAGAATCACCTTGGCTTAAAAAAGTCAAGCCAATTAATAAGTCCCTAAATAAGACAAGGAAGATGACCCAATGTACATAGCAAGGTCTGACAAATGAAAGAGACACCAGAACAAAGTTAAAACAGTCTCTACCAAAACACTATTAACCATAATAAGAAATCATCTGAGGATATGCATCAACAAGAGGGTAAAGCTAACTTTTTAAATGGCTTAGCAGCTCTCTTCCTCCTGAAGTTTCACTTGGGAAATGAAATATTCTCTAAATTTTACAGATATGCCCAAGGAAAAGAAAATGGCAGGCATTCCTAAGTGATACAAAACTTGCCCACCCATCAAATAAACTTGAAACACTGTTCTTCTCATTAAATAATCCCCAATGAGTTGAGAAAAACCTGGGGTCCTTAAACCCCTTTTTTCCATAAAACAGAACAAAATGCCTCAAATCAATCATAAAATACAACATAAAAAAATTCTCAATCTGCTTCTTTGGGTTCCTGTTCAGTACATGTACTGCTCTCCTTTCCCATTTACCTAATCTTCAAGGTCCAGCTCAAATCAAGCCAACCTCACTCTTGCAACTCCAAACTCTCGCATGGCCAAAAAACCAAAAGCTCCATTAAGAGAAAGAAAAGATCTATACTTAACTATTTTTGTGTCTTTGGAATTAAAAACAACCAATATGGTAGTAACAGTTTCTAGACTGTTTCTTGGCTATACCTATCACATGACAGGAATATTTAACTCTCCCCATGGAAAGAAATGAGGAAAAAAAAAACCCCAAAACACCCAACATTTTACCTCCTCTTCACTTTCTTTATCTTCATCATCTGAAGACTCTTCTTTGTTTTTCTTTTCATCTTCATCACTGCTGGATTCATCTGAGAGAATTTCAGGACATTTGGTTCGCTTAGCTTTCCTTGCCATTCCAGAACTGTTCCGTTCCTTTTTGTTGCCTTTGCTAGAACTTTTTTTAGATTTTGGCAATGGCTGTGTATAATAAAATAAAGATAACACCAAAGGGTGATTATATTTCCAAGTCAATCATTTTTGGTAACTACTTATCAACTCAATCATTCTTGTTCCTGTCTCAAGAAGTATTTCCAAACTTAGCAGCTTCACAGAGAACAATTCATCTTTGAAGTGTCAAGCTGATCTTTTTGTCCACACTACCCTTTCATTTGTGTTCTACTACCCAGGTAAGACTCTTCACAAATGCTGAAATACATACTCTGTGTTCTGACATGGGATTAGAAGCCCAAGCACACACTGTATTAATCTCAGACAGTTATTTACACTTTATCAAGGCAATATTTTGAGTTAGACTTGTAATTCATTTCATTGCTGTAAGCATTAAAACTGTCAATGCCATCAGGGAAATACAAATCAAAACCTCAATGAGATACCACCTTATACCAGTCAAAATGACTAAAATTAAGAAGTCAGGAAAGAGATGTTGGCAAGGATGTGGACAAAGGGGAACCCTCGTGTGCTGTTGGTGGGAATGCAAGCTAGTGCAGCTGCTCTGGAAAACAGTATGGAGGTTCCTCAAAAAGTTGAAAATAGAGCTACTACCATGCTATGGTCATTGCTATGACCCAGCAATCGCACTACTGGGTATTTACCCCAAGATACAAATGTAGTGATCCGAAGGGGCACATGAACCTGAATGTTTATAGCAGCAATGTCCACAACAGCCAAACTATGGAAAGAACCTAGATGTCCATCAACAGATGAATGGATAAAGATGTGAGATCTATATGTCTACATATATATACACACACACGTATAAATATAATACATATACACAAGGGAATATTATACAGCCATCAAAAATTGAAATCCTGCAATTTGCAACAACGTGGATGGAACTAGAGGGCATTATGCTAAGCCAAATAAGTCAATCAGAGAAAGACGATTATTATGTGATCTCACTGATATGAGGGATTTAAGAAACAAGACAGAGGATCATAGAGGAAGGGAGGGAAAAATGTAACAAGACAAAACCAGAGAGGGAGACAAATCATAAGACTCTTAATCTTAGGAAACAAAAAGGGTTGCTGGAGGGGAGGGAGGTGGGAGGAATGGGGTGGCTGGGTGATGGACACTGGGGAGAGTATGCGCTATGGTGAATGCTGTGAACTGTGTAAGACTGATGAATCACAGACCTGTACCCCTGAAACCAATAATATACTATATGTTAATAAAAATTAATTAATAATCTCATCCAAAAAACCAAAAACCTATTAATGCCAGAGGAGATTTTTGCTTTAGAGGATCCTCCAATCAAAAGATTGCAGACATCCATAAAGGAAATAAAACCTCACTTTACACATCCTGAATTTATGAACTATATAGTTTATGTACATATTACCTCTGGGCTCTACTTTCAGTAATGCCAGAATTATACTCTCATTGAGGATTCTAAATATGCAATTAGTGTTGGGATGTTAATTATGAAGCTAATTAAGAACCACAAAATACATGTATTGTTTTTACTCTGGTGTTTAATTAAACCACACATATTTAAAAAGCAGAGATCATGCAAAAAGAATGAATACTGTTACGCTGAAAAAAATAAATAAAATGGAAAAAAAAAAAAAAAGCAGAGATCATGTGAGGAAACAATTTGATTATATCAACCAGCAAATTTGATTTTTTTAAAAAAGATTTTATTTATTTATTTGACAGACAGAGATCACAAGTAGGCAGAGAGGCAGGCAGAGAGAGAGAGAGGAGGAAGCAGGCTCCCTGCCGAGCAGAGGAGCCTGATTCGGGACTCGATCCCAGGACCCTGGGATCATGACTTAAGCAGAAGGCAGAGGCTTTAACCCACTGAGCCACCCAGGTGCCCCAGCAAATTTAATTCTTAAATGCTCTCTTAGGGGAGTATTTGCTAGCTTACGAAATTGAAAACCATAAAATAACCTTGCATAAGAGATCTGAAAAGATTTACCCTGAGGAATTACAATTTCCAAAATAGGTATCTTTTGTTTTTATTTTGCCTTTATTATTTTCTATAATAAGCAGAAACAGTAAGGAAAATTGGGTAACATAACCTTATGATATGCAATTGTATAAATGTTAGAGGTACTTTAGGAAAAATCTTTCATGAAGCTAGCAGAATCACAAATTCTTTCTCTTCTAGAAATTTTCAGTCTTAAAGGTCACTGTCCCCTGCACATAAATTAAGAAAAGGTGGTTGGTTTTGTGTATTTAGTGTTCTCAGGCTATGTACAATCCACAAGACAGCCTCTAGCTAACCCCCCAAAAACCTATCCTTCCTAAAGGCAGACTGGGCAAGAGTCAATGTAGGTCATTTCAGGAATTTTAAGTCAGTAGACCAGTGATATTTCTCAGGGTTTCTCTATACGGGTCTATTTAAAAACTTCCTTGAATGTATATAGATATCCTTATTATGTGACCTGTTACTATTACCAACTAGTACCAGGAACTAAATCTATTTGTATAAATTCTTTGCTCTTACTGGAGCAAAGGTGACTCACTGTCCAAACTATCATATGAAATCCCGGACTCAAATATATTAGAAAAATGTGGTATCCCTTACTATCTCAGTTCAGGAACCAGATACAGGTAGTAAGAAAAAGATCTGTATATGGATTCAGTAGTAATATGATGGATGCAAGATAATCTATGCAGGAAGTGGAAGAATACGTTAAATCATTCAAAAAAATACAACTTCCAAAAATAAGGAGCTTTAAAAAAAAGTAATAATACATAGATGTTTTAGAGCTTTCTCTATTAGAGTCTCTATTAGAGTCTCTAATAGTTGACTCTATTAACCAGAATCCAGTCTCAAAAGCATCATCCCTTTTTAGAAACAAAATCTGAAAAATAGATAATCAAGGTACAAGTACAAAAAAAGGATAGTAAAACAATGTTAATTCAATAATTTTATTATTTTGGAGAAAGAAATTAGTACTAATAAGTTTATAGTGTTTTTCTTAAATGACAAAAAGGTATGGTAGTGTAGAAAATAACTTGAGACTGATTATCATTAGACTGAGGATTAGTTCTCACAGAATCTTACACAAAAGTGGATGAGTAAGAATTGGATTCCGTGGGGGGAGGGAAGTTGGGTGAGCCTGGTGGTGGGTATTATGGAGGGCACATACTGCATGGAGCATGGGTGTGGTGCATAAACAATGAATCCTGAACACTGAAATAAATTAGTTAAAAAATTTTTTAAAAGAGTTGTATTATGTAAGGCTACAAGAGTGGTTCTCAGAATATGGTTCATGCACCCTGGGGTTTCCCAAGGTCTTTTCAGAAGCCCATGAGGTCAAAACTATTTTCATAATAGTATCAAGACATTATGTACTTTCTCTTTTCACTGTGTTGACATTTGTACTGACTACGCAAAGGCAAAGGTGACTGTAAAACTGCAGGCACCTTAGTACTAAAGGTGGCGGAGGCCACCAACTGTGCTAATAGTCACTGTATTCCCCACAGCTACAAACTAGAAAGAAAAAAAAAGATGTTTCCTTTAAGAATGTCTTTGATGAAGCAGCAAATACTGTATTAACTCTCAACCTGTATGTGTCTTTATGCAGTACACACTGAACTTGACTGGTTTTCTCAAGAAAAACCCCGTGCACAACTGAGCTGTGAGCTAAGCTAGCTACCTCTTCCATGAAACACTGTTCATAAAAGAACTGTAAAAGTATGCCTATTCAGACTTAGATACTGAAAAGACATGTGTTCAAAATAAAGATGAACCTGTCACTATAAGGAAAAGTGATGGTATTTACTGCCAATGACAAATGTCAAAACTTTACATGGATTACTCACATCCATCACCATGAACTAAGTCTCCCAATACCTAAAGATTCTTCTGATGAGATGGTGGTTATATTAATGAATGACTTTTTGACAGTGTTTAGTGGAAATGTGCCCACATTTGGAAGATCTGAATAATTCAGAAAAACCAATAATTTCCAAATGGTGAATGCAATTACAAAATCATAGATAAAAAGCCCAAAAGTTCACTGACCTGGTTTTAGAGACTACATTATAATGAACCTTTAATAAACTACTACTGTGGAGTTTTGGTACTGTATCAAAGGAGAAAACATGTAATTATCGCCAGGTTTTTAAAATATTCCTTTTTCTAACTACTTACCTATGAGATGATTTCCTTTACATACTTTAAGTAAAAAAGTCACATGTGCAATAGATTGAAATGCAGAAGCAAGTGAGAATAGCCAGACATGAACAGACTTGCAAAAATATATTCTTCTAATTTTGGGGGAAGTCTAGTTATTTTTCATATAAAATATTACTTGTGTTAACAAGTAGTAGGCTTACCGTTATTTTAAAACTTTTTCAGTTTTTATTTATAATACAGTAAATATCAAAATAACCCATATAAAAGCTTCTGGAGTCCTCATTAATTTTTAAGAGAGTAATCAGGTCCTAAAAACCAACAATTAAAAAATCACTGAGGAAAAGAATATAAACATATCCCTCGTAACCTAAGCAACTTAGTAATGTCTTCTGGAGAAATGGTACTAAATTGTCAGGTGAAATTGCAGTCTGGCCATAGTAAAAACTTAGAAAAATAGATACTCATCTTTAAGCCAATTCAAAACACCGAAACAAAAGATTTACCATGGCCCTCGGGTTTTCAGCTGCATGACAATTTACGAAAATATCCTTTTATCAGTCTTTGCGCAGTTAATGATAGACTGAACCAGCAGCAGATAAAACCAAAGTCCCAGAGCTATTTTCTGATTGATAATCTTTATGACTTCTCCCCCTCACTGAAGGTATGCCCCTGAACTCCTAGGTCCTCCAGATCTCTTCATAATTTCTTTACTATCAAAATAAGGAAGAATATTAAAAATATTTTCTGACAAACTTCAAACAAACTGAAAAGGCAGGGTCAGGTAATGTGTTAACACTTCAACAGACATTTCAAGTCAGTCATGTCATTTGTTAAACAATTTGGGCAAACCTAATCTAAATTTAAGGAAGAATGGGGGAAAGTATAAGACCACTGTACTTCCCTGTCCCGCTCCGGCTCTGCTGATTCTGGAAACCCAATCCAAGAAACTTGTAAGAGTCAGTTTGGATATTTTTTGTTTTTGTTTTTTTAATGTTCTATTTTCATAACCTTATTCCAGTGTCTAGAAATCATCCAATTCTAACATATCCCTGGTCTTATCTTTCCTGACCTGGCAGAAGGCTGCACACCCTCCCTGACCAATCCAACACCTCACCCTCAACTCAACCTGTTTCTGCTCCTCCAGTGGCTTCTAGACGTATAACCCTGGCACTGTGTACTTCTGTCCATTTAACTTAATTTAGTGAATAATTATTTTTCTGAATCTTATACTTTTTTTATCTGGTGAGAGAATGTATCTGTGTGGCTTTTATGTTATTTCTATCATGAACCTGTGGCAGATATGTCAACAGAGGCATATTCTTTGAATGCAGAAGGCAAGACTGAATATTGACAAGAAAGGCTAACTAAATTGTTCCATAAAAAAAGGAAGGAGAGACTATGAATACTTGATTTGTTACTGAAATAATAAAAATTGGTCCTCACTTTGCCAGAAGGCTTTGGATGCATTAAGAAATTCAAGATCCTCTTCACCAGTTCACTATTCACACCTGATCTCTCCAAATCAAGAACCTCGCAGATGCTCTTTAACATGGCATTTCTAAATCTAAAACAGAAAATCAAAGAAACCAAATTTATTATGTACCAAAGTTTATATTCTCCACAACACCATAAAAGACAATAGCTAACAAAACTGGCTCAGGTACAAACATTAAAGAAAATCCAATGTTTCTCCAAATCTAAAAAGTACTTTCCTCATAATTTTGACTAATGTACAAAATACAACCAAATATGATCACTGATAAATTGAAAACACCGTTTACTAATTAAGTTTTAAAGATAGTAAAAAGAATAAATGAAGTTGGGGCATTTGGGTGGCTCAGTCAGTTAAGCATCTGACTCTTGAGCTCAGCTCAGGTCTCAATCTCAGGGTCAAAATTCAAGGCCCAAGCTGGGCTCTACACTGGGCATGGAGCCTACTTAAAAAAAAAAAGTCAACTTCCTAGGAAATAATGTAAAAGGTTTGCAGCACTATAAAATTCACGGATTTGACAATGCTTCAGGTTGGTGATTAAAGACTACATTTTCCCCCTTAGCACTCCTACTATGACAACACTTTGATGAAGAAACAGGTAATCATCTTTTTTATTTAGAACTCTTAAACTAGGGGGGAGGTGGGATTGGGAGAGGGGGAGCGGGTATGGACATTGGGGAGGGGAGGCGAACCATAAGAGACTATGGACTCTGAAAAACAACCTGAGGGTTTTGAAGGGTCAGGGGTGGGAGGTTGGGGGAACAGGTGGTGGGTGATGGGGAGGGCACGTTTTGCATGGAGCACTGGGTGTTGTGCAAAAAGAATGAATACTGTTACGCTGAAAAAATTAATAAAAAGGGAAAAAAAAAAGAACTCTTAAACTATAGGGGATTTAACAAACAACAGCTCTTAATATAACATCATGCTTGCATTATGGTAAAGAACAGTGTTCTTATCAAATTATCTTCAAAATAGTTTAAATGGTACCTCTAAGTTCGCGGAAGAGAGTGGCCGGCAGAGAACAAGAGTGGGGAGATTTTTCACTATATTCCCCTTTGACTTTTTGGTCAACATGAACAACTTGTGTATACAGTTCTTCTAAGAAGTAGAAATGTCGTTACATGTGAGTTTTTAATACTCTTAATAGTCACTATTGGAAAGTAATGAACATCCCAAGTTGATAGTTATGAAGAAAAGTCAGATCTTGGCACTTAAAGAAAAGAATTCGCAGTCTACTAAAAATGTCTAAATGAGGGGCGCCTGGGTGGCTCAGTGGGTTAAAGCCTCTGCTTTCGGATCAGGTCATGATCTCAGGATCCTAGGATTGAGTCCCACATCAGGCTCTCTGCTCAGTGGGAGCCTGCTTCCCCCTCTTCTCTCTGCCTGCCTCTCTGCCTGCTTGTACTCTCTGTCAAATAAATAAATAAAATCTTAAAAAAAAAAAGTCTAAATGGTCATATTTAAATGATTAAAAATAAACTTATAACACACTGATCAAAACACAATACTTATGGAAATAACTTACTTTTTCAACATTTCTTCCTTCTTTTTGTATTGGACACTTCCTTTTTCAAATGGAAAGCCACTGAACTGACCCACATTCTTCTTTAACGAGGACACCTGAAAATGTTTCCCTTATTATTAATGCTATTTATTACCCAGTGATGTACATAAGAAAAAAATTCAAAGCCAACATCTTTATTTTCGTATCTGTCTCCCACTTACAACAGTGGTTTATTCAGCACTTCTTATCACAACTGAAAACTGTACTTGTTACTAAAGTACTGACATTGTAAAAGGCTTTTAAGTTCAATTCTTCAAAAATAACAACTTCACTTTGAATAAATTTCCATCCGGGAATTTTTACTTGCAACTATAAAACCATAACTAAATGTTATCTGACAACACTGGGGGATGTGGAAAGTTCCTTCTTAGAAAACCTCCCTTTTCTTAAATAATACAAGTCACGAGTAGTTATTTATTTTCCAAATCAGTCAGTCATGGATTTTATTCTTTGAAAAGAACAAAGGACCTCCAAAAGCTAATACCACTTAGCAGTAATAAGACCTGCGTATATCACACTGTAGTGAAGGTGACATGAAATTATACCATGCTCTAGACATTTGATTCTAACTGCAAGCTTCACTTTGCCCATGCATAACCAAAGCAGTTTCCTCAATTATACAAAATATTGAAGTTGTGTGTACAGTGTAATTTGGTAAATGATATACCGATTTGTTCTGACAAATTCCCTGACAAAAAATTACCACGTAATTTACCAGATTATCTGCTCGAAATGAGATACAATTACACTGTATCATTTATTCTGAATAGCTAGATATATCCAAAAAATAAATTTAATACATTTAAAGATCACTAAAAATCACCACTATTTGGATTTCACATTTTGAAATTTCAGTTTGGCACAAAAATAACTATAGTACAAAGCCTGGATATTACAATCCTACGGCTAATATCTAACTATATATTCTACAATAAATCATTTAATAAGTATGTGTCTCAGCTTGTTCACTAGTATGGTACAGAAATTGAACTAGCTGATTGCTGAAGTCCTTTCCAGAACAAAATTGTGCTTCTTTTCATAAATATGTTACTAGGCTAAAGATATAAAAAAGGTCTTAACTGTGCCTGGTCTGTTGTAAAGCAGTTTATGTAGATTTCTAAGTTCATCGGTTTTCTTTTTACTCAGGAAGAAATGTATCCTTTCGATTTCACAAAGTTTCTGTCCCTTTCCTAGAAAAAAAGAAAAAAACACTGTAATAATTAAATACCCTTTATGTGTTAATACATTTACAAAGTCATTTTAATCACAATTATTTTACAGCATAATTTACATAGAGCTTTTGCTGAATAGGGCAAACTAAATAAAATTATATCCATAATATATAACCACTTAGTCAACACTAAAAACTAAGCACCGCTGACCATCATTTTGTACATTCAGGCAGTTTTACCATAAAATGAAAAGAACAAACTTACCTTGTGCAATGGTAAATGGCTCTCTCTGTAAGGAAGAGACTTGCATGGTCAATCTCTCTACTTTTTTCTTTTCCCTCTTGCCTTCCACGATGAGACTTTTTTCTAGAAATTAATTTAATACTTCTTAAATAGCTAAAAGCTTAAAAAACATGTTAAAACTACGGATAAACATGTAGCAAAACCCTGCAGAAACCTCTAATACCTTACTCTTCTTCTGACCAAGACTGAGAAGCAAATGATGAAAGAAAGATGAAATAAGTTAATAGTGTCACCAAGTTTTTTTTTCGAGTAGCATTTTACTTACCTTGCAACCTCACCAGGGATCCAGTTAAAAAAAAAAAAAAAAACACAAAGCAAAGTTTTATTGTACTACAACTGTTGCCAATGAAAGTCTAGTCACTGTGCAAAATCACCACAGCCCTCACTAAGCCTACTTTTTGATTAGACCTAATTCTGTTGATTGTGATTTAGTTTATGGTACCTCGCCAAACAGCAAGTTTAGACAGAGATTATAACTTCAAAAACATACAAAGAAAAGCAGTAATTCAGTAAGCAAATGAAAGAAAAAGAAAGACCTTAGCTAAGGCAGAGCAGCCTGAAATTGCTATAAATAGGGTAAAAGTCTACAAGTTTACATTTACTGCAACTGACAGGGTGGACGTCACTTTGTAGTTCAGTAAATGTTTATAACAACGGCCATAAATCATTCTAAAAAAGTTAAACTGTTTATAGTACAGACTGCTTTTATTTAAAAAATAAACTAGAAGATAAAGAACATATACTTTAAAACTTAAAAGACTGAGCTTAAATTTCCAAAACGATTTAACTACTGAGATAAATTCAGATTAAAAAAAGAGGACACTATCACTGAAGGTCCTTTCATTCATTCAACTGAATTCCTGTTTTGTGCAAAGCTTCACTAGATACTAAAGGGGGGATGAACAGATGGTTAAGACACTGAAGAACTTTTGAAAGAGATCATGTCCACTGGCAGTGATGAGACACAAACACACTCCAAGCAGAAGATGATAGAAGATAGAACACTAAAGGAAATCTACAAATAAAAGTTGAGTTGAAGAGAGTAATTATTTTTGGATTAAGGAAAAAGGATCAAAACACTGGAGTTGGCTTTGGCTTTGAAGGATAGGTAAGATTTGGAGATGTAAGGATTTGCACAGAAAGAATTAGGAAGGATAAAGGGATTCCATCAGGTATATTCTGGCAATGGTGTGCGGAGTGAAGAAAATGCACTCTACCGCAAACCCTGTTATCATGCTACTTCCTTTCCCTGAGTGATTTAAACCATCTGCTCATGTCTGATTACCATCCATAAGCTAATGACTTTCCTGATCTCTCTCTAGCAGGAGTTTCAAATCAGCTATCAGGGGCAACAACTGGACAGCTCCACTTCTTGTCTTACAGGTACCTAATGCAGTGCACGCAAAACAGAAGTCATCATCATCTCCAAACGCGCTCACCTTTGGGAGTTCTATCTTTCAGAAAACAGTAATACTGTCAACTCAGCTGCTGAAGACAGAAACCAGAAAGTCATCTTTTCTAGCTCCTCCCCCACCCAAGTCAAGTCAATCCCACCTTCATTTGGCACAGACTACACTGCCTTGTTTCTGCGATGCCTCAGCTGCAGAATTAAATTTTCAGGACTAACCAGGATAAAAAACCTTTACAATTTTAGTTGTTCCACAAACACCTCAAATGAGGGAATAGAACAATAAGCAATTAGAACAAGTACAGAATTGCTTCGGGGTAATTTTGGGGGAAAAAAAAATCACAACTTCAGCCACCATCAGTTCCCCAAGCACTGCTATATCTGCCATTTGTCGTATTTTTACATGATTTTCTATAATTTTTCCTGACACATAGGAATGCATCATCTAAGTGGTATCACAACCCTATCTTTAAAAAGAAACTTAAGGGGCGCCTGGGTGGCTCAGTGGGTTAAGCCTCTGCCTTCAGCTCAGGTGATGATCTCAGGGTCCTGAGATCGAGCCTCACATCGAGCCTCACATCGGGCTCTCTGCTTAGCAGGGAGCCTGCTTCCCTCTCTCTCTCTGCCTGTCTCTCTACCTAATCGTGATCTCTCTCTCTCTCTCTCTGTCAAATAAATAAATAAAATCTTTAAAAAAAAAAAAAAGAAACTTAAAAACAAAAAATTGGGAGGAAAAAAACACTGGAGGAAAATTTTGGACTAGTAGTTGAGATCCTGCAGCCAATTTTCAGTTACTGCATTATGAATAATTTAGAAGTAAATTTGTATATTTTTCCTAAGCATTTTTGTACTTAAAGTGGGGAAGTGCTCCTTTCTCAGAACACCTACCACTTAAACCATGTAATCTCAACCCAGGTTGTACTCATAAGGTGCTGACCATGGGCGCCTTTAGACTTAAAAGAAACTGACAGGGGAACCCGGGTCTAGGAAAAAAAACTTCAAACTTCTTCCCAAGTATGGCTGAGCTGGAGCCACCTGAGAAACAAACCTAGACTGGGCTAAAACCATCAGAGAATTCTAAGAACTGTGATCTGGATTTTTAAGTGGCTGCAGACGTTTTCAGAAGCTGGCCCTGCCCCCACGCGTGCTGGGGAAAGCGATGCTGTACCCCCGAATTCTGTCGGGTTCCACATGCCTCCAGGTAAATACTGGTTAATACTGCTGTTCCGCAGCTCCAAAACTGAGA
The DNA here is from genome assembly GCF_922984935.1 of Meles meles. Classification (NCBI taxonomy): domain Eukaryota; kingdom Metazoa; phylum Chordata; class Mammalia; order Carnivora; family Mustelidae; genus Meles; species Meles meles. The sequence goes on from NC_060070.1 coordinate 144,170,180, forward strand.
CAGCTTTCGGAACTCTTTCACAGCTCACTGCTTTCGTGTTTAACTACTTTCTCAAGCAGCAACAGCTTTCACTGGTGTTTCCCCGTGAAAGTTAACTCCCCCGGGCCTTTGAGAAGGGCCTCTGCTGAAGTTCCGCAGAGATACCAAAGTTGTCCAAGTACTTCCAGGGCTAGTAAAATAACGTCTTTAAGTCTTCATGCGGTTTTTCAGGAACGACCTCGCCATAACGTCCAAAGACAGAACAACACCTGTACTTATATTAGCAAAAGATGGAAATGAAAAACGGCTGCCCTAGCGACTTCAAAAACTAGCGGTTTTAAAAAAGCAGATCTGAAACTCAGAAACGTCCTGTCGCAGGGGAAGGCGTTGCGAGCAGCACTGCCGGCCAGAAGTCCACCGCACTCCAAGACACGCAGGAACGCCGCTAACACGTTCTCTCCTACCACCTGGAACCCACCGAGTTAATGCTCCGCTGCTGCACAACCCCAAACATTCTCGCTAGAGATCCCTCCGATTTGGCGTCTCCGGGCGCAAAAAAAAAAAAAAAAAGAGGGGGCAGGAAAAGGGTTTTCTGTGAAATCCATCACCAGGGACCCGACTTTCTCCCACCTTTTTCTTCCTCCTCCTCCTCTTCCTCCTCCTCCTCGTCGTCCTCGTCCTCCTCTTCACTTTCCTCTCTCTGGCCGGGCATTTCGGGTTCTTTCTCGGACGCGGGCTGGGCGGGGGTTCCCTCTCCCTCTGCAGCTGGGCCCGAGGAGGACATTCTGTGGACCTGCGGGCGGCCAGGAAGCCACACGTCTCGGTCCCCTCGCTCCCCGCGGCAGGAACGGAACGGCCGCCGCGACCCGCCCGACGCTTCCCCGCCCCGGAACGCCGCGGGCCCGCGGGAAACCCGACCTCAAAGTTGCCTCCTCCCGCGGCCGGGACAGCCGCGCTCACTCCCCAGGGGCGACTTCCCTGCGGCTCCGGGTATTCCCGAGGCGGGAAACCGCGGGCGCCGCCCCTCCCTCCGCCCGGCCCGCGCCGCCCCCCGCCCGCTCTCCCGCGCCGCCGCCGGCCGCCCCGCGTCCCCTCCCCCGCCCCAGGCCGCCGTCCAAATGGCCGCGGCGGTGCAGGCGGGCGGGCCCGCGGCGCCCTCTCGGCCTCCCCCGCCCCGACGCAGCCCTCACCGCGGGTGCCGGCCGCCGCGGGCCTGGCACGCGAAGGCACGAAGAGGCTTCGGGAGGCGGCGGCGAGCGCCGAGGAGGAGGCGCACGGGCCGCTCTCTGGCGTGACGCTCGCGCCGCGCTCTCGGCTCCCCCGAATCAACAAAATTTTCAAAATGGCGGTTCGGGAAGGAAAGCGGGAATGCGGCGGCCAATCAGGGCCGCGAGCTAGGAGTTGGCGCGCGCGGGTGGGGGAGGCGGGGCTGCCGGCCGCCTCCGCGGGGAGCCCGGGCCGGGGCGCGGCCGCGCGGGGTCGCCCGGGCCGGGGGCGGAGGGGCGGCGCGCTCTGGGGCCGCAGTGGCTTCGGGGCCTGGCTCGTGGGATCTCTGCTGAGGAAGCGTGCGGGCCGCGTCCGGGGCGGCTGGCCGGCCTGACTGGGCTGATCGCGAGAACGCTAGGGGGCCTGCCTGGGTATTGTCTCCTCGGTTCCTTCCCGGAAAAGGGGGGCAGCCTGGCCCGGGAGGGGGCGGGCGGTTGGTGGCGGAGAAGTTTCTATCCTAGGAAGTCGCTACCTACAGTGTGTCACAGAGCTTGGGAGGAATTACTAAATGGGTGGTCTCCTATAGGTTCCAGAGACCGTGCTGGGGGCGAGTCCTGAAACTGCCGTATTTCTCAGGACCCCTGGATTGTAAGTTGCACCGAAAGGACAAGACCCTACGACGTTGAAAGTTCACGTCACCAAAGGCAAATCTATGTCCAGATCTGTAAACATAGGGGGATATGTGTGCGCGCGCGATTTCCGGGTGCAGAGGGGTGTGAGAGAGAGCAATAATATAGGAAATACGGTACTGCCCGGTCCAGACTTGTAAATGTGGGGGCCGTGTGTATGTGAGTGTGATAATAGAGGAGGCACGGTATTGCCCGGTACAGACCTGTGGATGTAGATGTGTGTGCGTGTGTGTGAGAAAGAGATAATACAGGAAGTATGGTATTGCCCAGTCCAGACCCGTGACTATGGGGAGATAATAGAGTAAATACGGCAATGCCCAGTCCAGACCCTTAAGTGTAGGGATGTGTGTGAGAGATAATAGAGGAAACACGGTATTGCCCAGTTCAGACCCGTAAAGGTGGGAGAGATCGTACAATAAATACGGTATTGCCCTGTCCAGACCCTTCTCCCGGAGTTCTAGGCGCAGATATCTTTTAAACTCAACATTTCAAAACCTGAACGCAGTATTTTCGCCCCTCAATAGCTCCCGCCTTTCTGTATGTGATTCCCTTCCTTTCTTTTCCCTACTCCTCAACCACTCGGTGCCCAAAGGATCCTTTTAGTCCATGGGCTTAATGGAAATATGAGGAGTTAAATTTGCCTGGAGTCCGGATTGCGTGGCAAAAATTAGACATTTTCTTGGAATCCTCTCTTTTCCTTTTGGGCCATAAGCCAGTTCTGCCATCTCTACCCTCAAATTTTATATCAGTTTCCCCACTGTTCTGATGCCACTCAAATTCTGTCCGTCCACCCTTTTGCTTCGATTTCGAGGCAGCCTCTCACTGGCCAGGTGGCTTCCACATTGCCACCCCTAACCCCTGCTACTGGCCCAGCCGCCAAGGTGATTTTTTTTTTTTTCCCTAAATTATCAGTTTGGGTACTCTCTTGCTTAAAACCCTCCAGTGGTTTCTCTTTCTACTTGGAATAAAATTCAAAATATTTACGGTTCATGGGGTAACTGGATGGCTCAGTGGGTTAAGCCTCTGCCTTCTGCTCAGGTCATGATTCCAGGGTCCTGGGATTGAGTCCCACAACCGGGGTCTCTGCTCAGCAGGGAGCCTACTTCCCTTCCTCTCTCTCTCTCTCTCTCTCTCTCTCTGCCTGCCTGTGATCTCTGTCAAAAAAAAAAAATCTTAAAAAATGTATGGTTCATAAAGTCCGATGCAATCCAGTTGTTGACAGTCTCACCTCTCTGACACCTGTGGCTATTGTGGCCACACAAGCCTTTGATGTTCGCCCAGAAAGCCAAGTTCATTCCCACCTTTGAGCTTTATGCTTTTTTTTTTCCTGCCAGGACCACTTTTCCCTCAGAATCTTCAAACAATTTGCATTTTCGCATTGTTTAGCTTATGCCCAGGTGCTTCTGCTACCCCCATAATACCATCACTAGTCCCTTCCCATCCTTTTTCATTCATTCATGTGTTCATTCAAAAGTGTTTGCTGAGCACCTACCTCCCACTCATCACTGGGAGCTAGAGATCAGAACTATGTCTCTGCAATCTTCAAGCTTGCATTCTGGTCGAAACAATGAACAAAGAAGTAAAAATGCTGATGACAAATTGTGGTAAAAATAAAACAGGTTAAAGGAGATAGGAAGTAACCAGTAGGGGGGATGGGGTCTTATTTTACGTATTTGGTAACTGTTAAAAGATGATATTTGGAAACAGACCATAGATAAATGAGAACACTGGAGAAAGACTGGATAAATTCTAAAGAATTCTTTTAAGTATTGAATGTGGAGTATTAGAGGCAGAGGGGAGTCAGTGATGACTTTTGGTTTTTGGTTTAATAACCAGAACCAAGTAGCTAGTAACCAAAGGATGAGGAAGACCTTAGGAGTTGGGGATGGGAGGGAAGGGCTTCTTTGTTCTTTGGGGGCGGGGAATGGGGAAGCAAATTAATTGTTTTGCTTTGGACGTACTAGGTTTGAGATTCCTATTAATCTAAGTGGAGAATCAGAGTAGATAGTTGGATGTGAGAGTCTGGCATTCAGGGGAAGAAGCTCTAGTCAAGACATAAATTTAGCAGTTGTCAACATGAAGATGGTATTTAAAGCCCTGAGTCTGAAAGAGATTATTAACCGTGAATATTGGTGCAGATGAGGAGAAGGTCCAGATTATACTGTGGAGCTCTCCAGTGTTTAGAGGTTCAGGAGAGGAAGAAGAACCAGCAAAGGAGATGAGAGGGAGTTACTGTAGCCAGTGGGGTGGGAGGAGAATCGTGGGTTGTGTGAGTTGTGTCTCAGAAGGCAAATGATTAAGAAGTGTCTGAAAGGGAGAGAGCGATCACTTGGGTCAGAAGCTGCCAAAAGGCCAGGCAGGGTGAGAACTGAGAATTGCCCATTAGACGTAACAATGCTGAGTTGCCAGCGGCACTGACAACAGCTGTTTCTGGGGAGGTGGCATGTGGAAGGTGCCACGAGTGGGGTTCTAGTGAGACAGGTCGGCAAGGAATGGATTCAGACACTTTCCAGGAATTCTGCTGTTAAGCGGAGCAGAGAGATGGAAAGTAGCTCAAAAGGAGTTTGGTTTTGAAGAAGGACGATATTACCAAATGTTTATGTGATGATGGGAATGAATCAGTAGAGAGTGGAAAGTTCGTGCTGAAAGAGAGGGAGGGGCCGGTCTCTGTAAGTGGATGCGGAAGCCGAAGTTAGGGGCCAGTTAGTTATGGGGGACCAATACCTGTGAAAGGAAGGGGGAGATGCAGGGTTGGGCAGAGGAAGAGGTCAAACTGAGGCAGACCTGGGAAAGCCTTAGCGAATCCCATGGGGAGCTCTAGATGTGCGCTGCTCTGCATAGTGTCCTTCCTCGTTGGGCTTTTATAACCCCGCTTTGCTCAGTCACTGCATGCAAGCTGCCCCAGGAAGGGCATGACTTTAGGCAAAGTGACTCCATGGCTATGGCAGATCATGGTGGGGGGGGGGGGGTTCTGCAACTTTGTGGCAGGTCTTTCCTTGAAGGGAGATCTGGGTGGCCCATTTCCATGTCTACCCTAGATAAGAGGAGATGGGTTCTGGTACACAGAGTAGGGGTTGTCCTTAGATGGGACAGTGGGCAGTTTCTACACAGTAACAAGAGGGAAGGTAGAGCATATGGGTATTGACTCTGGATGGGGGTTGGCACATGCAGTGGAGTTTTAGAAGTTCTTATTCCTTGTTTCTGGCAGCAATGTCCACGATAGCCAAACTATGGAAAGAGCCTAGATGTCCATCAACAGATGAATGGATAAAGAAGATGTGGTATATATATACAATGGAATACTATGCAGCCATCAAAAGAAATGACATCGTGCCACTTGCAACGACATGGATGGAACTAGAGGGTATCATGCTTAGTGAAATAAGTCAATCAGAGAAAGACAACTATCATATGATCTCCCTGATATGAGGAAGTTGAGAGGCAACGTGGGGGGTTTGGGGGGTAGGAGAAGAATAAATGAAACAAGATGGGATAGGGAGGGAGACAAACCATGAGAGACTCTTTTTTTTTTTTAAAGATTTTATTTATTTATTTGACAGAGAGAGATCACAAGTAGACAGAGAGGCAGGCAGAGAGAGAGAGAGGGAAGCAGGCTCGCTGCTGAGCAGAGAGCCCGATGCGGGACTCGATCCCAGGACCCTGAGATCATGACCTGAGCCGAAGGCAGCGGCTTAACCCACTGAGCCACCCAGGCGCCCCCATGAGAGACTCTTAATCTCACAAAACAAACTGAGGATTGCCGGGGGGAGGGGGTAGGGAGAGGGTGGCTGGGTTATGGACATTGGGGAAGGTATGTGCTATGGTGAGTGCTGTGAAGTGCATAAACCTGGTGATTCACAGACCTGTACCCCTGGGGCTAATAATACATTATATGTTAATAAAAAAATTAAAAAAAGAAGTTCTTATTCTTTTAAGTGTCTCAGTGAAATCAGGAGCCAAATCACCAGAGTGTGGGAGAGGACTGTTGGAGCTTTCAGGAGAGGCTAGTCATGTCGGAGAAAGGGAAGGATGGATTAGGGAAGGTAGTGTGGTTACCAGCTTGCTCCAAGGTGGACCCAGGGAGATGGGTGGCCATGAGGTCAAAGTAAGGACTAGTTAGGATTATGGCTTTTGTCCAGCTGCATTCATCTACTTGTGAGTAGCTCTGAAGATGGCAAAGATTTGGGTTTAACCAGGCTGGGATTTTGCCAGCCACGTATGAAAAAAGGAGAGAAGGGAAATGTGAAGAAATGGACAGGACACTGAATGTAATGATGGAGGGTAGAATCTGAACCGAGCAGGGAGGAAAATAGGGCAACAAGAGACTTGGTGAAAATGCGGCAAGATCCAGAATTTCACTACCTGGGATTTCTGGGTGGCTCAGTCGGTTAAGTGTCTGCCTTTGGCTCAGGTCATGATCCCAGGACACTGGGATCAAGTCCTGCATTGGGCTCCCTGCTCAGCGGGGAGCCTGCTTCTGCTTCTGCCTGCTGCTCCCCCTGCTTGTGCTCTCTCTCTTTCTGACAAATAAATAAAACCTTAAAAAAAAAAAATAGAGAATTTCAGTACCTAAAAACTGTCTTGTCTTCCCCGCTGAAACGTTAGCTCCTTGTAGCTGCCCAGACTGGATTATTCATCACGGAATTCTCAGCCCCTGAAGCAGTGTCCAACACCTAGTAAGTGGTTAGTAAACAGATGCTGAAGGAATGCATGCCAGACACATTAAAGTCTCATTACGAAGGGCAGAATGCTTTTTGTTCAATGTGATGAGAAGATGCATGCGGACAGGACAGGCTATTTCAGCAAAAGTTCACTCAACAGCAGTTCAACAGTTTTGGCTAACCTCAAAGGTTTATTTCTCATGCTGTAAAGCTCCCTGTCCGTGGAGGCAGCTCCCAGGGCTTCCCTCCATGTGGTTTACTCATTGCTCTAGGCTACTTTGGTCCTGTGAATCCACCGTGCCTGGAGTTCACAGTGGTAGGGGATAGCGCAGGAGGAGAACTCACTCCTGCTCTTCTGGGGTTCTGCTCATTAGCCAGTGACCAGACGAGTCACCAGACCCTACCGAACTGCAAAGAATCCAAACAACATGGGGGCACCTAAGAAAGAATTGGAGAGCATTGCTGTCTCTGCAGCTAAGGGGCTGATAATTGCAACCAGTAATCGAGAAAGTTTTTATCAACACTGCCCACATATATCTACCTTTCTCATACACCCATCTAGCCCTTCCGCACACCTATCTGTCTTTCCCAGACTGTAAGCTTCATGGGTCCATGCTATTTATTATTCTCTCCCAGTTCCTGGCACGGTGCCTGACACAGTAAATACTTCAGGAATATTTGTTTAATTGAAATGAACCCTTTGGGTTCTCAGGGGCATGAGTCTGTTGTCTGAATGCTATTTAAAGACCTTCCAGGAATATCAGCTCAGTAAATTAACATGGCTTGAGTAAATGGACAACCAGATTCTTATTTAAACCTGGTCATAAACATAAATATAGCGACACATTTGGTCCTTCTAAAAACAAGATATCATACTCTATTTTGGTAGAAAGAGTTAGCCAAAGTACACAGCTTAGTAATTTGAGATTAGGTTTGAAAATATGTGACAGCAACAGTTGGGTGATAAACTAGGTAGTCCAGCTCTGACAATGGCCAGGGAAGACCATTCAAGGTAAGCAGTAGGAGAAGTTGAGGGAAATGGTGGTGAGATTATAAAAGCTGGAGGACAAAGGATAAGTAATTACCAGATTTTGGCCCTGGTAGCCAATTTTGCTCTATATTTATCAAGCATTGTCTGTAACACGATGCATGAATATATCCCTATCAGTTGTTCCATTAAATGGAACCAAAGAAATAGAGAAGCATGGAACTTTGGTATTATTTCCATCTTTCACTGTAAAATAGGGAAATCAGCTCTGGTGAAGCGGGCGTTTGTGCTTATGGGTTAGTAATTAGTGCTTACGTATTGCATGGAACACTGGGTGTCGTACATAAACAATGAATTCTGGTACAATGAAAAGAAAATTTAGGGGTGCCTGGGTGGCTCAGGGGGTTAAAGCTCCTGCCTTCAGCTCAGGTCATGATCCCAGGGTCCTGGGATCAAGCCCTGTGTTGGGCTCTCTGCTCAGTGGGGAGCCTGCTTCCTCCTCTCTCTCTGGCTGCCTCTCTGCCTACTTGTGATCTTGGTCTGTCAAATAAATAAATAAAATCTTCAAAAAAGGAAAAAATTTTTAAAAAATTTTTAAAAGGAAAAAAAAGTCTTAGATTAATACTTTAAAAAAAAAAATCAGTGCTTAGATTATATTTAATACCACCTCTGTGGGCCAGATCAGAAGCTCAGAGGCAGTAAAGTGTTTTCCACTACAAGCTCATCACCACTGTCCCAAGATTATCGAAATGGGGTGTTCTCTTAGGTAGTAGGTATGTCTAGATCACACCCATGTTAGTCATTCTCGGTTGGCTCCCATTCCACATAGGACCGAATTCAAACCTGCAACAAATTGTGTGACATTCTGAGGCTAAGTTTACTTGTCCAGCTTCATCACCTTCTCTTCCTTGCTATTCATACAGGCAACCTATCTTTTTTTTTCTTGTTTTTTTCTCCCTCTCTTTCCCTCCTTAAAATTTAATGGGGTATAACTGGCATGTAATCAAATGTACATAAGGAAAACATCCCAGGGGTACCTGGCTGGCTCAGTTGGTAGACCAGATGATTGTTGATCTCAGGGCTCTGTGTTTGAGCCCCATGTCAGGGGTAAGGTTTACATTTAAAAAAAAAATAATGATAATTTTAAAAAGATGATAATTTCATCCTATCTGGTGAGTTTTATTTTTTTAAGATTTTATTTATTTATTTGACAAAGCGAGATCACAAGTAGGCAGAGAGGCAGGCAGAGAGAGGGGAAAGCAGTCTCCCCGCTGAGCAGAGAGCCTGATGTGGGGCTCGATCCCAGGACCCTGAGATCATGACCTGAGCCGAAGGCAGAGGCTTAACCCACTGAGCCACCCAGGTGCCCCTCTGATGAGTTTTGACCTATGTTTACAGCATGGGACCATGCACAATGAAGACTGGGAACATATCCACCACCTCAAATTTTTTTGTGCCCCTTTATTTTGCTACCCTGTCATCTCTCCAATCCCTACCCTTGGACCATGACTGATCTCTTATCTGCCACAATAGAAAAAAAATACACCTAACTCTGAAATCGTCCTATAAATTTTATTTTCAATTCAGACTTTTAGAAATAAGATATTTCTTAATGAGCCAGAGAAGGCTTGGACAGAGTATTTATCCCATAGGCATTTTCCATTTATGAAATTAAATTTAAAATAAACACCTACTTGCAAATTAGGAAAAGAAAACTGTCCCAGCCACTTCTTAATTTAATGCAGTAGTTCTGATGTGGGATGGGGTTGGGAATTTTGCCTGCCGGGGATTTGACATTGCCAGGAGACATTTCCAGTTGTCACAACTCGGGGAGAAGCTGCTGGCACCTAGTGTGTAGAGGCCCAGGATGCTGCTAAATATTGTATAATACACAAGGCAGCCCTCACAACAAAAATCTATCTGTTTCAAAATCCCAGTGTTGCTGAAATTGAGAAACCCTGATAGAATGCAATGTATTTTCTTTTCCTAGTGCTCTGCAAAACTTCCCTCATCAAGACCAGCAATCATCCCCAAATAGGCAAGTGGAAGGCTTCTTTTGAATAGTCTATACTATTGCTTAGTTTCTCTATAGCATTTGCACTGCTTACCATTCCCTTCTCTTTTTTTAAAGTTTATTTATTTTTAAGCAATCTCTACACCCAATGTGGGGCTCAAACAGGTGACCTTGAGATCAAGAGTCACATGTCCTACCGACTGGGCCAACCAATGCCCCACCATCCCCTTCTTTCAAAAACCCTTTCTCTTGCATGGCAGTGTCCTCACATGACATTGCTTTCTCTTGGTTCCTCTCCTCTGCTGGCTATCTTGGATCTGTTGTTGATGTCCTTCAGGGATCCCCATAGGCTCTTGGTTCTTTCTTTACACGTGATTTCTCTGGGTACTCTCATCCATATCCATGGTATCAATGACCTCCAGATTGATAAAGTCCAAATCAATGTATTTAGCAACATACTTTCTCTCTCTCTTTTTTTTAAAAAGATTTTATTTATTTATTTATTTGACAGATAGAGCTCACAAGTAGGCAGAGAGGCAGGCAGAGGGAGAGGAGGAAGCAGACTCCCTGCGGAGCAGAGAACCCGATGTGGGACTCCATCCCAGGACCCTGGGATCATGACCTGAGCCAAAGGCAGAGGCTTTAACCCACTGAGCCACCCAGGTGCCCCAACATACTTTCTCTTTGAGTAGCCTACTCATCAATGATTTTTTTAAAAAAAGATTTTATTTATTTATTTGACAGAGAGATACAGTGAGAGAGGGAACACAAGTAGGGGTGGGAGAGGAAGAAGCAGGCTCCCCGTTGAGCAGGGAGCCCGATGTGGGACTCAATCCCAGGACCCTGGGATCATGACCTGAGCCAAAGGCAGTTGCTTAACTGACTTAGCTACCCAGGCGCCCTATACTCATCAACTACTGGATTTCTTCACTCAATATCCTGTTATTATCCAAATCAACCTATCAAAAAATGAAACCCTTTCTCCAGCAAAGCTCTCTCCTTTCTACTGATTCATTTCTTTGCTTTGTTGTCCACCTCGAGGCTCAGAATTCACTATTTGAAATCATCTTTGGGTTCTCCCTTTTCCCGACTTGTCATGTCAAGTTTTCTGGATTCTAAATGTCTACATGTCCCACACACCCCTCCTTATCTCTCAGGCCATAATAGCTCTCTCCCTCACTGCTATCATAGACTCCTTTCTAGTCTCTGCCTGAAGCCTTCACCTCACTGGAAAACTAGTCACCAAACAAGGAATAATCTTGCAAATTCTACAGACTAGCTTAGTGCATTTGTCTGGCAAACATAGATTCAGCTGTGATGACTCAAATCATTGCCTTCTCCGTGAAACATTCCTCGTGTTTCTGAAGTTGAGACGACTTCTCCTCCCGCACTTTGTTCTCTTAGTACTTTGTTCATATCTTTATTACAGCACTTATGAAATTATATTGTAATTATTTATGTGTCTTCATTAAGTCTGCCTTAGACTAGAGTTCTTTCTGAAGAGCTGCCTTCCTCTCGACTCCTCAAACACACTTTCCTTTTTATCCCCAATTCTGTGCTGGCCGCCATCTGCATAGTTCCATGAAGAACTCTGGCAGGCATGTGTTTACATCATGACCCTGACCCCTTGTCCCCCCTGAGTGGCCATCGGATCCAGGGAAGACTGGTTAATCCCCTCAATCTCAATGTGGAATCGAGAGAGAGAGAGAGAGAGAGAGAGAAGAGGAAAGTGAATTAGGATAAGGGAGAACCAAAGATTCATGATTATATTGAATTCCCTGTTCTAGATTGTTGAGGGAGCCTGTCTGTATCCATGCCTTTGGTTTCCCGGTGATAGGCCTGCTACTGCATTTCTGTTACTGGCAACCATAGTATCCTAATTCATACGTACGCTGACTACGAATTCAAGGACGAGCCTAACGGATAAAAAAGAAAGCGTGTTTGAGGAGTCAAGAGTAAGGCAGCTCTTCAGAAAGAACTCTAGTTTAGGGCAGACTTAATCCTTGGTCGTCTTTGTGTATCCAGCACTTACTATTGAGATACAAAACGATACTAGATAGAAAAATATTTGTGGAATGAATCAAGGAAGGAGGGAAGGAAGGAAAGAGAAGAAAAACTTAAAGAGAGAAGAAGCAAATGAAAAAATGTGAAGGGAAATTAACAGAAATAGAACTGGAGAGAGAGAGAAGACAGCAAATTATCTTTTTTTTTTGAAGATTTTATTTATTTATTTGACAGAAATCACAAGTAGACAGAGAGAGAGGGGGAAGCAGGCTCGCCAACCAAGCAGAGAGCCCTATGTGGGGCTCGTTCCCAGGACCCTGAGCTCATGACCCAAGCTGAAAGCAGAGGCTTAACCCACTGAGCCTCGCAGGCGCCCAACACTAAATTATCTTAAAATAAACAACAACAAGGGCACCTGGGTGGCTCAGTCGTTAAGCGGCTGCCTTGGGATCAGGTCATGATCCTAGGGTCCTGGGATCCAGCCCTGCATGGGGCTCCCTGCTTGATGGGAAGCCTGCTTCTCCCTTTCCCACTCCCTCTGCTTGTGTTCCTCCTCTCACTCTGTCTCTCTGTCAAATAAATAAAAATAAAATCTTAGAAAAAATAAACAACAGCAAAGACTACTGAAGAGAGTGATCTATGGGTAAAAGTTTGGCTGTCCTGGGGTGCCTGGCTGGCTCAGTGGGGAGAGCCTGCTACTCTCGATCTCAGAGTTGTGAGTTCTGGCCCCACATTTGGGTGTAGAAGTTCCTTAAAACAATTAAGGAAAAAATGTTTGCCTGTCCTGCTCTGGCTTGGCTGACCTAAGGTCAACCTGCCTCCCCCTCCCACTTTCACCTATTCCCATTTGCTCTCAGAAGCAGGTCTGGGGGTGGGGGCACCATGAGTCCCATTGCCTCCCAACACCCCAGCCCAGGCTCTCACACCTTCCTTTAGACCTGATTACGGCTCGCCAGGTTGCAGCGAGGTAACGGAGCTCCCAGCCATCAATGTCTAGATGTCAGCAAATCCAGAGAGCATGGCCCCGCAGAACTAGCGTGGACTTCGATTTCAGACAGATGGGTTCCAATTGAGGAAGGTCACAAAATAATTAGATGGTAGGAGTGAGCGGCAATAGGACTCAAATAGCTCTCAGAAGGAGAGGGGAGCTGCGATGGAACATGCTTGTCTCTGTCACACAGTAGGACCTTTAGAATCTATATCAAAGTGATTCCTGTGTGTCAAATTCTCCTTTATTCTACTAGTCAGTTACAAATCAACGCGCTTTCTGTCCTTGAACTGTATGAGTCACTGTATAATAAAATGTTTCCTAAACAACATTTTTTTTTATCTCTGATGTCCTTTTCCTTCTGTTGCGTGTCACCGCTTACCACCGCTACTCGGCTCTCCCTCCAGGAGTCCCTTCAGGAAACGTTTCTCTCTCGGGGGACTTGTCATAGGACTGAACTTAGATGCCTCAAAGGCATGAAGATCTGGAAAGGTACTCACTGGGCATGTGCCCCTTCCAGAGCTCTTCTCTGAGTCTCTCCCATCCCTCCTCCGCCCCTCATTTGTTCTCTGCTTGCAGCCCCTGGTCTTTCTCAAGCAAAAAGCTGATCTCATCGTGACCTTGATCTCATCGTGACCTTGCTTGTAACATTACCGTGCCTCCCTCTTGTCTGTGGAATCAAATACAGTTCTAAAGTATGGCTTCGCGGACTCTACATGATCGCGCCTCTTTTTAACCTCTCTAGCTATGTCTCTCCATTCTTTCTTCCAACCACGGGCACTCCCTCCTCCAAAAAAAGAATCCAACAGCCATAATGAGCTTCTTGAAATTCATTGATTTGCCATGTTCTTTCTTACCTTTAGCTTTCTCTCTCTCTCTCTCTCTCTCTCTCTTTTATTTATTTATTTATTTATTTGACAGACAGAGATCACAAGTAGGCAGAGAGGTAGGCAGAGAGAGAGAGGAGGAAGCAGGCTCCCCGCTTGAGCAGAGAGCCCGATGCAGGGCTCGATCCCAGGACCCTGAGATCATGACCTGAGCCGAAGGCAGAGGCTTTAACCCTCTGAGCCACCCAGGCGCCCCTCTCTCTCTTTTTTTAAAGGTCTATTTGTTTTTAAAATTAATTTATTTTTTAAATGAACATATAAAGTATTATTTGTTTCAGGGATACAGGTCTTACACAATTCACAGCACTCACCAAAGCACATACCCTCCCCAGTGTCCATCACCCAGCCCCCCCAACCTCAGTTTGTTTTCTGAGATTAAGAGTCTTTTATGGTTTGTTTTCCTCCCCAAACCCTCTTGTTTCATTTTTTCCTTCCCTTCTCCCCACAAACCCCCACCCTGCCTCTCAAATTCCTCATATCAGAGATCCTATGATAATTGACTTTCTCTGATTGACTTACTCCACTTAGCAAAATACCCTCTAGTTCCATCCACGTCGTTACAAACGGCAGGATTTCCTTTTTTGATGGTAGCATTATATATATATTATAATTATTATAATATATAATATATATATAATTATATTATATATATAATATATATAATGCTAATGTGTGTGTATATATATATATAAAGAAGATGTGGTGTGTATATATATATATACCAAGATGTGGTATATATACCACATCTTCTTTATCCATTCATCTGTTGATGGACATCTAGGTTCTTTCCATAGTTTGGCTACTGTGGACATTGCTGCTATAAACATTTCAGGGCACGTCCATGCTCTCCCCTTACTAGGAAACTCCCCTGTCTCTAGGCATGTTATATTCACTCTTCAGGTCTCAGCGTAAAAGCCACATCCTCTGGGCTTCACGTATAGTGCCCTCCTTGGGCGCCACCTGCCATCAGAACATCTGCTTTCAATAGCCTGTTCACCTGTATAGCCCTCTGTTCAGTTCCCTGAGGTTAGGGATGTTGCCTTTCTTGTTCACTGTTCCACCCCTAGCACCGGGCAGGATCTGCAGCCAGAGAGCATTTGCTAAATATACGCAGAATACATACAAAGGCCAGAGTCTCTTTAACAGCGATTTACATTTTCCAGGGCTCTGTAATAAACTAGTTGCTTCTGAAGATAATTCCTGGCATCATTTAAGTTGTCACTGGCATGACCGACTATGAATAGTGCTACACTTCCTCTAACCTACTCCATATATAACAGATATTGATAGGCAAATGAATGAATGAACCCATGGAATGCCATTTAACAAAGCACCTTCCACATTCCCAATAGGGATTATGTCACTCCCAGCCCCTGCATGTTAACAACAGTGATGTTTTCACAGGTGCCTTCCCATGGTTCTTATCTCTCATGGTATTGGGTACGCTCTGCCCAGTGCGAGTTGGTCGGCCTTAGAACTCTATCTGAATACATCCGCCTGCTCCTTCCCAGAACTTTGGCTTCAGAAGTGTCTCTCCTGAGAAACGGAGGCTGCAGGCGTGCTCAGTAACCAAAACCAGGTGTAATGAACTGCTCTCGCCTAGACTTGGGGCCCTAACAGGTGGCAGGTATCCGCAGTGCTGGCAGAAGAGACCTGCCTTGTCTTGGACAGCTGAACACAGCATAGCCTTCCCGAGGCCAATCTGAAGTTGCGGCAACCCAAGTTTGAATAGTGGGGACGTCTACATTTTTAAAACAGGAAAATGGAAGGAGTTCTTTTGGAAAAAATAAAATGACTGGCCGGAGATCCTCAGAGCACAAGCTCCAAGAATATCAAGCGTTCAGTGCTGTTGTGGGAAAGGCCAGCGGGGATGGAGGCAGGGACGACTGGAAGTGGTGCCTCCCTTGAACCTCATTGGGTAGATCCAAGATTTTAAAAGGGTTCCTCTGAAATCGCCCAGCCCCAGAATTTCAAGGACCACCGTCGCTGCCCCTTCCGAAAGAGAGCGCGTTTCTGGGGGAGGTGTGTGCGTGCACGCGCTGGGGGAGGGAAGGCTCGGGAGAGGGGCCACCGCTCTCCGGAATAAACAGCAGGGGGAGAAGGGGAGCGCGGCGGAGGGCGGCCGCAGGGGGATGAGCGGGCGGGCGCCGGGGGCGAGGGCGGGAGGAGGGGGCCCGGGGCTCGCGCGGCGGCGGGTAGCTAGGAGACCCGCGCGCCTCTGATACCTGAAGCGCCGCCCGGAGGAGCTGACAGCGGCCCCTCCCTGCGTCCTCGCTCCGGACTCGGACCTCGCGCGCAAGGTAAGCAGGGGCGCGGCGTGCGCCCTTCCCCGAGGGCAGCCGGGCCAGGCGCACCAGGTGCCGGGTCGGCCTCTCTCGCTCGCGCCCGCCCCGGTGTCCTGCGCGCGGGGCGAGCCTCGGGCCGGGGGGTGCGAGGGCGGGCGGCGGGGACTCCGTTTCTCCGCCAGCTGCCCTGGACCCCCGTCTCCTCTCCCCTTACCCCTGCTCTTGTGCCCCCCTCCCCCTGGCAGCCCCCAGAACCCGCCTCCCGGGCTCGCAGGGAGAGGGTGGGAGGGCGGGCGGGAGGGCTTGCCCCTTCTCCAGGTGCGTGGCGCAGGCACCCGCGCACCCCTAGACTCTGCGGCAATTTCCAGGTGGGAGTATCACAACCGCTCTTCTTCCAAAACATCCCCCACCCCCCCGCTCCTGTTTCTAGCCTAACTTTGCCGGGGGTGGAGGGGCGGGGGAGGCGATGACAACCCTCGGTTCAAAGTAGGTGTGCCGTCTTATCTTTCCTCTCCGCACCGAACAATAGGTTGAGGCTCTTTGGTTTTGTTTGTTTGTTTTTGTTTTTGTTTGGGGTTTTTTTTCCCCCTGAAAATTAAATACGGTGATGAGTTTAGTAGGTTTTCTGGGGGACCGCGCTGTGACTAGAACTTTATCACAGCCTGAAGCAGTAGGTCCTACTCAAGCACTCAGATACCAGTTCAGAAATGGAGTGTGTGTGTTGGGGAGGGGGGGGGGGTGCACACGCAGGCTTCTGTGCATTTATAAAGCACTCCCGGGGATTGCGATGTGCGCCCCCCCCCCCCCCCCCCATAATCTCTTCGAAGTATCTTAAAGGTCCGCAGAAGTAGGAGAGGGGACACCCAACCATTGGGAAGCATCACCTGGAGAATAAAAGCAGAGCGAAAGCTGGTTTCTTTCAAGCCGATGAATTTGGTGGGGTGGTTGGTTCTGAGTTGGCAGTTTTGGGAAGGGAGGGTTAACGCTGGTTTGGAACTCAAACAGAGGGTGGAGAGAAATACCATACTTCTAAGAGCCCTTGTTAAAGAGCTAGCTTTTAAACATCAGTTTTTTTCAATGTAAGAATTCCTTCAGAAGTACTCTGGCAATTAGAAAGGACTGAGGCCTATTCCCATGGAAATCAGAAAATCTTCCTTCTCTGTGCTTGCATGGACTTTCTGTCAATGACCACTGTCGTCTTTACAGATTGGTTACTTTAAAGCCAAAGATCCAAATGCACTGTATCCCGAGGAGGACAGAAGGAAGAATTATCATATAAATTAATTTAGATTCTGTTCACATTCCTAATCATTTGAACCAAACTCTTCTACCCTGAGTTGGTTGAGAGTGTATATGTACGTTATATTGTATTTGAATTTATACAGATACTGAATGTTTCTCCATCTCGCACTTTGTCATGCATACATTTCTGCTGCTTTTTGTATATATCTGTATCTGAACTGTTCTAGGTACCTACCAAACTCTCAGAGTAACTACCAGGAGAAAGAAATATTTTTATTTTATCTGTCTTTGGAAAATTGAGGTAAGGGACTCATTTAAAAAAAAAATACTGTTCCGTTGGTATCCTATTAAATCATACCACTTTTTATGAAATGAGATGCTCATTATGAAACAGGAATGGTATTTGGTACCTGCTTTCAAGGATATTAAGGACAAGTAGGAGACTGTCTGTAAAGCATTTTGAACTTTTAAGAAAAGAGTCACTGTCTAGGTATTGAGCCAATATGATTGTTTTCCTGGCAAACTTTTCCTCCTTTCTAAAATTAACTTCCCCCTAGGAAAAAGAGTGCAGATGCACACGATTCAGCCAACCAAGTCGAGAAAATACTGTGTTTGAATTTTAAAAGTGACCTTAATTCATCCCTATAGATCTAGTGTTTGCCGTCTATGCCTCAAAATATGCGGAAGGATTCATTGCTTGCTGACCTTTTCAAAGCATTGGCTTAATGAGGGGTGTTATGGACAGGGTACAATATTGTGTTATGAGTTTTGTTGGCTTAGGCCAAACGATTATCATTATTTTCCTAAGGTTTTTGTATAGAGTGTGTACACTGGGTCTGGGACTTACATAATTATGTATATATACGTAACACATGTTTTTAATAGGAACAAAACCCCACAATATTTTTCTCTGTGGCAGAACACTGTAAGCATTAGGTTTTGATTAC
Source organism: Meles meles (assembly GCF_922984935.1). Classification (NCBI taxonomy): domain Eukaryota; kingdom Metazoa; phylum Chordata; class Mammalia; order Carnivora; family Mustelidae; genus Meles; species Meles meles. Next base: position 144,188,070 of record NC_060070.1, read on the forward strand.
ATTTTCATGGAAATTTTAATATGACAGAACTAAAAACTTCAAGGCAATAATTCCATAAAGATCTATTTGGAACCAAAGGCCTTTTTAATAAAAGATGTTTGGAGTCCTTAGCTGTGTGCTTAGCATGCGCGGAGCAGTCCTTTGTGACTAAGGGTGCTAGGTCCAAGTCTGGCAGCTCAGACAGCGGATGGTTAGATCTTGCCACTCTTTTTCTTTTTTCAGACCTTCAGTTTGGTCTGTAACTTGATGCTTCACTGATCCCCACACTCTCCCTGCCACGCCAGCTCACAGAGGAATTGCTGGAACTCTGAAATTTTTTTCCCCCTCCCATCAATTAGAACATGTTTGCATTGGTTGCAGAATGCCGTTACATTTTTAGCACGGCATTCTACGAAATACCTTGAGCCACAGAGAGAGTAGCTTCCGTGTAGCCTCGATCACAAACTGCCTTACTTAATCAGGCTATATTAATTTCCCTTGATTCAGCTCTGTAGAAATAATAGAATCATAGAGTATTAAAATTGGAAGGCACTTTAAAAGCCACCTAGATTCTAATAATTTCTTCCTGCAGATGAATATTGAAGCACTCACAAACCATAATCCAAACTTTGAAAGCAGGCATTACATTTTATATTCTTTCCAGTTCTTGCAGTACTGGGGAATCTGCTCGTTCAAAATGAATTTATCCATGAGCTCAATAAGGTAGGAAAGGCAGCAAAGTCAGTTGCAAATCTCAGCTAGCCTTCCTGTGAATCTCAGAGTGTCACCTTAAAAGCAACACAGGTCATTGACAAAGGTGGTGACTTCTTTTTTTTTTTTTTAATCCTGAAAAAACTGTATTTAGATTTAGCCAGCTGGACTCAGTTTGGATGATCCCAATTTTGTTGGCAACATCCAAAGCATCATGGTCAGGGGCCAGTCGAACGCATGCCTTCTTCTCTCCATCAGGCCTGATTAAGGTGTTGACCTTGGCTACATCAATGTCATAGAGCTTCTTCACAGCCTGTTTGATCTGGTGCTTGTTGGCCTTGACATCCACAATGAACACAAGTGTGTTGTTGTCTTCTATTTTCTTCATGGCTGACTCAGTAGTCAGGGGGAACTTGATTATGGCATAGTGATCAAGCTTGTTTCTCCTGGGGCGCTCTTTCCAGGGTATTTGGGCTGCCTTCGGAGACGCGGAGTCTTGGGTCGTCAGAACGTAGGTGATGTGCGGATCTTCTTTTTTTTGTGACTGTGGACGCCTTTCAGCACCTCTTTTTGGCCTTCAAAACCTTTGCTTTGGCTTCGGCTTTGGGAGGGGCAGGGGCTTCCTTCTTAGCTTTTGGCACCATCTTCGTAAAAGGGATTTCCAACGCTCAGGTGGTGACTTCTTTACGCTAGTTCCTGGTGGCTGGGGACTGCTTCTGCTGACTGTGGAAGAAAAGGAGTGCCCTGAGGAGGATGAGTATATAGAGAGAAGGGTAGTGTGGGGGACCACGCAGTGGGGATGGGGACTGACTCCCTCCCCTGTTTCGTTCAGGAATGGTTAGCCTTCAGAACGCTCACTAGCGATTGCAATCTGAAATAATGGAAGCAATCATTGGAGTTTATAGCCTTCAAAACCCTACTTAATTAAGGCTTGAACTTTGGAAGTCCGATTTCTTGATGTGTTTGTCTTTCAAGATCTTTTGTCCTAAAGATCTACCATCCCAAGAGCCTAGCATTGAGACCTTTCTCTTTTGTCACTTATAAAAGAATTTGTCCTGATAGGTAGACATCAATCTTAAGAAACCATATAGACTCTAGGGAAGTATTCTTGTCAATGGTATGTCTCACTGCCAATTATTTATTTATTATTTATTTTTATTTATTTTTTCAAGCTGTAGTTCACTTTATTTTTCTTGTATAAAACTATGAGGGGGGGTCACAGCTGGAGTCTGAGTCCTTTGCACGGAGACTCTGGTGTGGGTCAGTGAATTTCTGATAGGGAGACTTGGTGAACACTGTCTCCTTCCAGAGGTCAGGGATGGGATAGCTGTAGGTCTTGGAGATGGCATCAAAAATAACCTTGGCAACGTATCGGTCGTTAGTTTCGGCCATCATCAGTAGCTTCTTGGGCACGGGGGCTGAGACAAATGCCGGTGCCTTTGGGGGCAGAGATGGGACACACCAGCGCAGAGCCACAACAGCAAGTCACCTTGCCTAAGACAGTGTGGACTTGCTGATCTTTTTCCCAGTAGCCTCGCCACAGTGGGACGATAGAAAGCTTGGCCAGGGTGATGTCCCCACGGATGGCAGTGGCTACCTCCTTGGAGCACTTGACCCCCAGACGTAGGTGTCCACTGTAATCTCTGATGGCAACAAATGCCTTGAACCTGGTCTGCTGGGCTACACGGGTCTGCTTTTTGCACAGGCATGATCTTCAAAACCTCGTCCTTGAGGGATGCTCCCAGGAAGAAGTCAATGATCTCAGATTCTTTGATGGGCAGGGAGAAGAGACAGATCTCCTCCAGGGATTTGATCGTCATGTCCTTGACCAGGTGGCCCAGCTGGGTGACCGGGATCCACTCCTTGTCGTGGCCTTACCTCCTTGAGCTCCCTGGCTTCAGCCCCAGTCAGACTCACCACCCCCAATGCCCCGATGCTGCTGCTGAAGCCTCAGGGGGAAGCCAGCCCAGCATCCCATTCCAATCCCACCCCCTGAACCCTCCACTTTTCAAAAAAAGTGTAGCTTGTAGCTTAATGCTTCTCCCCCAACATACTTCATTAGTGTTGACTCCTCTTTCTTTTTGAAATCCTGCTCTCCATGAGCATACTTTAGTCCTTAACCACTATTTTCTGGGAAACCATGTGAGCAGAAAGAGGTAAGAGTGTTTGGAATATTGTATATAAATATATATATAAATATATTTAAGTTTTCAAGTAGGCTTATGAGAAAGGCCAAGGAGCATAACAGGCAATGGACTTACATTTTGGCTTTGGAAAACAGAGAGGAGTATGGAGATGACTGTCAAAATCGCCTCTGATCCCACTACCCAGATGTAGCTACATCTAACACTTTGGCATAAGTTTTCTGGGTTCATAACTTTTGTGCTTGTGAACATATATTCATATATGAATGTTGTTACAGAATTATGATTTTTTCTATGCATTATTTACTTTTTAAAATTAACAATACAAAAATTTCCCATGCTATTCAACATTTTTTCTTTAGCTGTCTGGACTACACTTTCTTTGCTCCTTCTTCTCTGATAGCTAAAAGGTATAGATCTTTAAAAAAATTCTTAAAATTTCCAACTATTGCTGCCTTTAAGGTTTTTGCTTGTTTTTTTTTTTTTTTAAATAATTATGAGCTCGTTTTCCCTAAACAGTGCCAGGAAAAAATGATATTTAACAGCTTTCTTTCTGTAAGGCGAGAAATTGGACACATTTACTATTTCTCTTTCTCCGTCCCCTCCATGTCCTAGTTTTTTGTTGAAAAAATCTAGTGACATAATGTAGGGTTATTAAAATCAAATTTATTATTGTTTCATAAATGCCAAAATAATCTATTTTTTAAGAAGAATAACTTTTAACACTTTCTTTAAGGTTTATACCCATATTGACCAAATTTATTTAGACTTAACTCTGTTTAAGGCATTCTACTGCTTATACTTGGTTAATAATGTTACCATTCCTCCATCCTTAAATTCATGCCATAACAAATTCAAATATATATTCAAGTAAAATTTTTAGACCATATGTAGCTGAGAATGTTTTTAAGAAATTGCTTTCGGAAGGCCTTGCACAGATGAGATTACTTTCTGTTTCTCTTGCTTTATGTAAAATGCTTGGGTCATAGTCCTTATCTCAAGGCTCTCTAGATAGGGCTTGATTGAATTCTAGCAATGAGGTTGCAGAAGAGAAGTCTGGGGTATTTCTGATTGCTATTTTTTTGTAGGTAATCTGTTTTTCTTTTTTTTTTTTTTTTAAGATTTTATTTATTTATTTGACAGACAGAGATCACAAGTAGGCAGAGAGGCAGGCAGAGAGAGAAGGGGGGAAGCAAGCTCCCTGCCCAGCAGAGAGCCTGATGCAGGGCTCTATCCCAGGACCCTGGGATCATGACCTGAGCTGAAGGCAGAGACTTTAACCCATTGAGCCACCCAGGTTCCCCGATAATCTGTTTTTCTGTCTGGATGCTTAAAGCATTGTATTCATTTCCCTAATACTAAAAAAAAATAATAATAATTTTTTTTTGCCAGACTGTATCATGATAATAGTCTGTTTTATTTTTTCCCTGGTACTCTTTGAGTAGTATTGATTTGAAGACTTAAAATCTAGTTTTCATCTCAGTATTCAATTCTTGTGATGATTTCTTTATTGATATCTTTCTTTTTGGAAACATGCATATATTTATGCATTCATCTCCCATATCTCATTGTTCATTTAATAAATGTAATCTTTTTGCCTTTTCTCTGAACATTGGCAGAATTCCTCAAGTCTATCATCTACTCTGTTGAGATTTTCAGTTATTTCCCATATGTTACTCTCCCCATTGCAACTTTTGAGTTGGCGTTGATATTTTTGGTTGTCTTTCCTAATCTCAGGTCCCTCCTACTTTGTGGTTACCTACCTTGGCTTCATAGCTATGACACCCTTTTCCTTCTTACTGAGTCTACCACATCGTAGATCCATCCATGTTTGGACTGTACAGCAACTTTATGTACATATCGTTTATGGTAATTCCTTAGAAGAGTCTCCTTTTGAAATTCAGTCTTTTCATACACCTAGTATTTTCTGTCCGTTTGCTCTACCTTGAAGAAGTTAAGGTGGGCTCCTGCGCATATGATGTGGAGCCCTGGCTGATTCCATGGTTGGTGACAAAAGGAGGTTGAAATGTGCTATGATTTACTTTACTACCTCAGAGAGAAAGGAGGGAGCAAGAGACTGATGGTATTAAAGAAAAAAGCCTTGGGTCTTCACAAATCTTTTTTTAAATATATAATGCCTGAACTTCATTAATATAGAAACTTTTGGGAACACCCGGCTGGCTCAGTCAGTAGACCAGTGACTCTTGATCTCAGGGTTCTGAGTTCAAGCCTCATGTTGGGTATAGAGATTACTCAAACAACAACAACAACAACAACAACAACAAAAAACTTTGTTTTCAACCACTTTCATACATTACCTTATGTTATCCTTAAAACAGTTGTTTTTGAGTTCAATGACCATGGCCTTTGGGTTCTGAAGATTGTGGGTTGAATACATTCCTTAACACTAGTAATGGAAGCTTTGCAAGTTAATTTAATGTCCCCAACCTCATTTCTTCACCTGGAAGAAGTAATGTTTACCGCATTGGATGGTACAGGTTATGGATGATAATTACATAGGACTTGTCAGAACATAGTTTGTGGTAGAAGGCATGGATGAGATGGCCCCAGGAGAGCCTGGAGCAGGAGGAAGAGACCTTCAACAGTGAAACCTTGAGGAGGAAAACTACGCCAATGAAGGAGACGAGCAGGTGGCACCTGGGTGGCACAGTGGGTTAAGTGAATGACTCTTGGTCTCAGCTCAGGTCATGATCTCAGTGTCCTGGGACTGGGCCCCATCTCGGGCTTTGCCCTCAACCTGGAGTCTCTGCTTGAGTTTCATTCTCTCTCTCTCTCTCTGCCCCTTCTGCTCATGCTTGCTCTCTCTCTCTAAAATAAATAAATAAAATCTTAAAAACAAAAAGAGAGAGATGAGCAGGAGTGGTCAGAGTGAAGGACAAAGATCAGAAGAGAGTGGACTCAGAGAATCAAAGAGAATTTAGACATTTCAGATGCATAGAACTCCCGTTACCGTCATGAGCGTTGGGTTTGGCAGTTGGTTAGACTGACCTCAGACACAGAGCCTTTGAGTGCAGAGAGGCAGTGGAAGGAGGACAGCAGTGGGTTGATTAGTATGTGTAGGGAGAAAGATAGGAAGTGTAAACAGCCAATGAAAACATGTTTCTCCCTTAAGGGAAAGGGGTAAGACAGGAAAGAAGAGAGAGAATTCAGTAGCTAGATGGATACTCCAGATTGCAGATTGTGATTTGAAAAAATAGCAAAATTTCAGTAGAAAAAAAGGTATGAAAGTTTGCCAAGTAAAAATTTTTTTCAAGGAAGGACATTAAAAAATATGACCATCTGATACCAACTTATTTCTGGAAAGAAAGAAAATATTGACATGAAAAAATTGAATACATTTAGCTTTATGAGAAAGTCAGTCTCTCAGATGGTCAAGTTTTTCTTTTTTCCATCCAAGATTTACTTCCCCCCCGCTGGGTTCAAGGTTCCACCTCTCTTCTCCTGTAGAGATCTGGCTTCGCCCATGGTCTTCTCTCTCAACTGTTTTCCGTCTCTTCTTCTCTGTTGAGTCTCTCCCACGATTATATATAAGCATGCCCCACTCCATCTTTAAACAAACATAGGTAAGAAGTAATGAGGACCTGCATGAAAACAGTGGCAAGGGAATGGAAAGAGTGGCCAGATAGGAGGGAGGACTTATAAATAGCATTCATAGGACTTGGTGACTGATAGGAGGTGGCAGGTGGGCGGGAGGGAGGAAGCTAAGATGACTTCCAGGATGACGATGCTGCATGGCGCTGTCATACAGGAGGACTGGGCTGGGAGGACAAAACTCTGGACTCAGCCCAGCGTGCAGGGAGCCGGACGAGTTGGGAACTCTGCCCCCACCCCTCTGCAGCCTTTGTCTTCTCATGCTTCGTGGGTTGGAATCTATACCTTGCTTTCTGCAGTTATTTGCCTCTTGGGAGTTCAAGCCCTGCACGCAGGAGTTGGTGAGCTAACAGACTACGTATATTTTCTACTGGAAAAAAGTAAAAATGAATCAAACGATAGGAACAGGAGTCCCCATGTCACGGGGTGTCTAGATGGAACCTTTGGAGTCTTCGGTTTTAGCTGTGACTCAAGACTGTAAAGGCCATATTCTGAAGTCAGACCTAAGACCACAGTGCAGAGTTGGAAGAGGGAGAACAGGAAAATCAGCTTCACACTGGTTGTGATTAGCTCATTGGTCACTTCCAGCTGATAAAACAGGCCAGAGAGGCTAAGAAAATAATGATTAGAAGATCATTTTTACAGAGTTGGGAGTGGGTTTGAGTCCCCGCTCCTGGCCACCTCGAGAGAGGGCTGTGAGGTCCTGCCCCTTCAACTCAAGTCTAGAGAAAAGGATTTTCCGCAGACCATTTGGAGTGTTTAATTATTGGGAGGTGTAGTGGATGAGAGATTGGTGCCTGAGAAATCTAGAGGACAAGAGATGGGCCAGCTCCTGTCCTCGTAGATCAACAGAGGCGCACGTGCATTGTGCCTTAATTCGAGAGAGCACAGACTTCAGGATTGTTCCCTAAGGACAAAAGATACCTGATACTGAAGTCTGAGGTCATCTCAGGTCATGTGCAAGAAAGCCACCTGGACCCCAGCAGGGTAAACTGAGGAAAGAGCCGTCAATTAGCATGTGCACCAGGGGATCTGTAGGCGATGGGGGTAGAGCTGAGGTTCTCCACCTCTCCACCCCCAATCCCCTCACCACCATCCCCAACCCTTGCTCAAGAGGAAAAAGTAACCTTTGAAAACCTACAAGACTCACAGATGACCAGCGTTAGATTATTAATCAAGGGAGAATTTTCCTGCTGTCTCTTCCCCCTGCCCGCTCCCCATCTCATCCCCACTTTGGTATCAGGAAGTGGCATAAACCTCTGTTAGCAATCTGGCCAAAGAGAGAGGACTCCTTCCTTGTCGTCCACCTTTCCCGGTACAAGGGGAAAGTGTTCCGTAAAGATGTTGGTAGATCACAGCCGTAGGAAGACGCTTGACTTTATGTGAGCTGGAAGTCTGAGTGCTTTATATGATGGGACACATTAATTACAGAATGATGATCGATTTGGGGGACTTAGAGTGACTCAAGCGTCCTCATTATTTAAGAGGAGCTGGAAAAGTCATGACAATTGTCCCGAATTTCTCCCAAGGACCAGGGAAGAACAAACCTCACATACTAAAAGAGGCAGTGGAGAAAACAGATAAAGTCATTTTCTGATGCTATCCCACGAGTCCTGCTCGTTCGCTGTGCACAGAAACCATCTGGGGTTTTTCAGTGGTCCATAATTGACAAGAGGATGGAAAGGGAATGTGGGTTCTTCCAGGAATTAAACAGAAATGTCATGATAACTATTTTCATTTCTTAAAAGGATGCTAGGAGAATTTTAATCAGGCAATTAAAATATACATCAGGTAATATAAGAATAAGGTTTGCAGTCTGTTTCACAGCTGGGGAAATGATCTGAGATACGGCCTTTGTGAAATAAGCCCGTAAGACATTTTCTCCCTTCTGTTTCCAAAGAATCACAGAAGCCATACATGGCTAAGATTAATTGTTCGCCATTTGTATTCTGCCATTGATCAATTAAAAAAAAAAAAGAAAAGAAAAGAAAACATGTGTTCCTGTAAAACAATAAAGATGATGCCCATAAGCCAATACCTTCTAGAATAAACAAAAATGCTAATGGATTTATCTTTTCAGCTTTTGGGAATTTTAAAAGGGCTTTAAACTAGTAGCTTCCATATTATCTTCCCAGAATTTGCCAAGTTAGTCAATGAAAGTCTTTAATGGTAAAGGAGTGACAAGGGAACGATCTAAATAATGTTTCTATTAATGTATTCCTAAAAGTGGAAAAGGCAACTTAAAAAATATGTATGATTCACCCATAGAATATTTACACTGACCGAGAACAAGAGCAGTTTATTCCATAGAAGTGGAATTTTGGATCCAGAAGTAGGATATCAGATTGACCCGAATAGATGGAAGAAAGTGGTGACTTGGCACAAGGACATGAGTCATTCTGCTGTGGGTCTAGAGGGAACACAGCTGTGCCCTTAGGATCCCGAGGACGATGCCACCTTGGTCTAGGGCTCTGCTAAGTGCTCCGAGCAGCTCCTTCTGCCCAGTGGGAGGAGCAAAATGCTCGAGGTGGTACATGAACTGGGACGTATTTCATCCCCCAGTGTTGCTGTTTTGCTGTGACAAACAAAATTCTGAGATGCCTCCCAAGATCTTTGCACACACGTCCCCTCCGGAACCCCCTTCCCCTTGAGCAGGAGGATAAAGTGTTACTCCCATGATTTTGTTCCATTACCGTCATTATCAAGACTGGAGAGAGACTGGAGGGCTAAATCACTACATCGTATCCCTGATGCTAATAATACGCTCCATGATACTGGAACAAAAAAGAAAAGACTGGAGCGAGAGTCACCTGTTGGCTTTGAGGAGCACGTTGCCGCACTGTGACAGGTCACGTGACTAAGACTCAGAAGCAGCTGCAGAGTTTGGGGTGGCGTGTTTCACGGCTGTGGAAAACTAACCTATCCCCCCATTTTCTCGAGTCTGTACTCTTGGCGTCATTACGAGCATATGCTGAATATTCTTCTAGCCTGATGTCTCTCAGCTTCTATATTGTGCACTAAATTTCTCTGTGTCCTGGACTTTCTTCAGCATTATCTTGAATTTCACTGATTCTCTCCTCAGCTGGCTACACTGATCGGCTTTTGCTTTAATAATACAGTGGAACCAACAACCTGCAAACCTCAGCGGCTCGCAACAGGTATCTCTTTCTTGCTTACCCTGCACAGGAGGGGCTGCTGGTCAGGTGCACTGTCTTTGCTCCAGGCCATGGGTCAAGTTCGGTGAGACCCAGGCTGGAGTCGGGGAGTAGCCCCACCGCAGGCGTGAGGTTCTTGTGGCGTGTGGGAGGGCTGATGGGCTTGCCCTCTTTCCAAAAGCTTCTGCTCGCAGCTGGTATGGAGTCCCTTCACGCCGTTGACCAAATCCTGTCATGGCCAAGCCCATGACAGATGGGAGACAGACCCTTCCGCAAGGGAGGACGAGAAGAAAATTTTTAAACAGTACAACCTATGAAAACGGCCTCCTTTTGTTTTTCCATTAACCACATTTTATTTTATTTTTTAAAATAAAATAAATAAATAAATAAATAAAATAAAATAATAAATTTTTTAAAATATTTTTTAAAATATTTTTTGAAGATTCTATTTCTTTATTTGACACAGAGAGATCACAAGTAGGCAGAGAGGCAGGCAGAGAGAGGAGGAAGCAGGATCCCGCTGAGCAGAGAGCCCGATGTGGGGCTCGATCCCAGGACCCTGAGATCATGACCTGAGCCGAGGGCAGAGACCCAACCCACTGAGCCACCCGGGCTCCCCAACCGCATTTTAAATTCTAGATCTCGATGTGGTTCTTCCTCAATCTTGTTCTTTTACTTCCTGATTCCTTGTTCTTGACTTACCAGCCATTATCTTGTCCAGCATTTTAAAAACATTACAGTTCTTAGAGTGCCCTCTTACCTGTACCTTTGGTGGTGTAAAGTCGCCTTTTAAAAAAGTTTTTTTATTTATTTTTTATTTTTTTATAAACATATAATGTATTTTTATCCCCAGGGGTACAGGTCTGTGAATCGTCAGGTTTACACACTTCACAGCACTCACCATAGCACATACCCTCCCCAATGTCCATAACCCCAGCCACCCTCTCCCTACCCCCCTCCCCCCAGCAACCCCCAGTTTGTTTTGGGAGATTAAGAGTCACTTATGGTTTGTCTCCCTCCCAATCCCATCTTGTTTCATTTATTCTTCTCCTATCCCCCAACCCTCCATGTTGCATCTCCATGTCCTCATATCAGGGAGATCATATGACAGTTGTCTTTCTCCGATTGACTTATTTCACTAAGCATGATACCCTCTAGTTCCATCCACGTCATCACAAATGGCAAGATTTCATTTCTTCTGATGGCTGCATAGTATTCCATTGTGTATCTATACCACATCTTCTTTATCAATTCATCTGTTGATGAACATCTAGGTTCTTTCCATAGTTTGGCTATTGTAGACATTGCCGCAAGTCGCCTTTTTGATTCATCTGCTGGTTTTCCTCTCTCATGGCGGTTTGCTGGGTCGCGTGCCTTATCATCTTCGTGAGTTGCATGCGCCCTGGTTCATTTTGTCTGTTGAGATCCGCATGCTCGCTCAGTTTGGGATCTGGTTTCCAGTCCTGTGTCCTTGGAGTTCGTTTGAACTTCCTGTGCCTTGAGCAGGCTAAAGTCCCCTGTTTCTCACTGCTGACTCTTTCCCCATTTATAGCCCAGGGCCAGTCATCTGCTTTTGCAATGCTTTTCTCTCTAGAGGATGGGTTTTTTTCTAGTCTTCTACCCTCCTGACTTTATCCGGGGGTCTCCATTCCAGTTTCATGCTGTGGGTAAGCCCGACGCTCCGAGATGAATATCTGTTCTCGTATTCCTCCTTCATCTTCAATTCTTAATCACCCTGGTGGGGTTTGAGTTTCTTGTTTGTTTCTGGGACATTTCCCTGTCTGGCTTTTTTGCCCAGCTATGCATTTAAAAATCATTTGTTATATTTTATCGAAAGCTTATATGGGTTAGCAGAGAAGGCTGTGGGCTGGTGTGGCCAAGGGAGATGGGGTAGACTTCCCAAGTCACCTTGACATGCCTTATTGATGGGTCCTTACACTCATTTTGTGATTCCCCCTTCCCCAAATTCCATTTTACTTTTCATTGGAATTACATTGATCTGTAGATTAACTTGGAGAGAATTTATGTATTTACAATGTTGAGTCCTTTCACGTATGAATCTGGCTTACATCTCACCATTCACGTGAGCCTTCTCATAAATGTCCTACTGAAATTGTACAAATAAGAAATAAGTATTGTATACATATTGTTAAATTTAGTTTCAGATTTTATGCTTTATTCCTAGGTATTATTCCTGGCTTATTGAATAACCATAAGCAAATTATCTAATCATAGTTTTAATTAGGTTTGAACTGTTTAATTGCTGTGATTTAACTCAATGACTTAGTGAATATATTTTACTTTATTTCTTTAAAGATTTTATTTATTTGACAGAGAGAGATCACAAGTAGGCAGAGAGGCAGGCAGAGAGAGGAAGGGAAGCAGGCTCCCCACTGAGCAGAGAGACCGATGCGAGGCTCCATCCTAGGACCCTGAGATCATGACCTGAGCTAAAGTCAGAGGCTTTAACTCACTGAGCCACCCAGGCGCCCCAACTTAGTGAATATAAAGTAACAAACCTATGAAATAATTCAGTTGAACATTTTCCTTTTTGAGTTTGGTCTTAATATAGTAGAGGCCAGAGATTGCAAATAGGCATTCATCAAAATTCCTCAAAATATGTATAAGCGGGCGCCTGGGTGGCTCAGTGGGTTAAAGCCTCTGCCTTTAGCTCAGGTCATGATCTCAGGGTCCTGGGATCGAGCCCCGCATGGGGCCCTCTGCTCAGTGGGGAGCCTGCTTCCTTTCCTCTCTCTGCCTGCCTCTCTGCCTACTTGTGATCTCTCTCTCTCTGTGTCAAATAAATAAATAAAATCTTTTAAAGAAATACGTATAAGCGAAACTTGTTGAAATGCAAGTAAAAATAGAAACTACTAGCAGTCAACTGAGTTAGTATGTATGGCTTTATTACTTGGTACATGCCAGGACTGGGATGTGTAAAACCACTGGCTGAAAGAAGGAAGTTGTAGGGCCTAGGTCTGTTGCTTGACTGGGAGCTGGACTTTGGGTAACAGACGGTAAGTGAGCGGGGGGGGGGGGGGGGGGGCGGGGGCGGGGTAGGGGGTGGGTGGGTGTCCGTATTGCTGGGGTGTGGTAAAAGGCAGCTCAGACACAACAGAAATGTTACTTTCCTGAAAAGACCTCCTAGAGCCATTAGTACAAACTGCGGACAGTACCCCTGTGCATAGCAGAGTAGCTGTCTATCCGGGTTTCAATGACCTTCAGTTTTAAAGGATTTTGCAAAATTGTTGTAAAAACGTATTACTTTTTTTTTTTTAAGATTTTATTTATTTATTTGACAGAGATTACAAGTAGACAGAGTCAGGCAGAGAGAGAGGAAGGGAAGCAGGCTCCGTGGTGAGCAGAGAGCTGGATGTGGGGCTCGATCCCAGGACCCTGGAATCACGACCTGAGCCGAAGGCAGAGGCTTTAACCCACTGAGCCACCCAGGCGCCCCAAAACATATTACTTCTTTTAATTAAAAAAGGGATGTTATCTAAGAGGCTCCCCCCCCAATCAACCAAGACTAAATGGGCAAATCTTAAAATTGATTAGGGATTCTGGGCTGCAATATTCTCTACCTTATTTCTAGCTATTCTGGTATGCTTAGCTAGCCCCCTGTGTTAAAATTCGCTCATTTTAGAAAATTGCACCTTTAGAAAATCACGCCTTCGCTATTTATGTTTATTATTGTTTTCAAATTACCAGACAACATTGAAAATATAAAGTCTTAAAATATGCATATTTCGTTGTGATGCCACAGAACTTCTGAGAGCAGCCTCAGGGAGCTGTGGGAAATAAAACAGCCCCAGTACACGATTTCCTAAAATGAAACACACGCTTGATAAAAACCTAACAGGATATCCGTTCTTGAGGTTGGGACTTGTATATGCCATTCAGATCACAAATTAACTTATTCATTGGGTAACTAGACTGTCTTTATGTTGGTTGGTTTTGGTTTTACCGTCTCCCTCCTAACATGAGGATGGAAGGGGAAGATGAGGGAAAGCAAGTCACATTTGTCAAATCTGAGAAGCCTGGACAAAAGCTGTTAGGAGCTGCTGTGTCTTGCCCCCTTTATATGCGGGTCATGTTGAATGTATATGAAATCACTTCGATACACACGATCTCACTGGGGCCTCACAGCAATGCCCCGAAGCAGATGTTGACAATATTAGTTTTCCGATTTGACACAGCGGAAATCCCTAAGATGACGTAGGTTTGCCTAAGGCCTTCCAATTAGAAACCTGAAGGGTTTGACATGGAAAAGATGGCCGAGGTGTGGGGTTTGGGAAAAAGTAAAAAATAAGCCAACGCTTGTGGGTTTTTGGGTGTAGTGGTTCATCTCTCTGTAATACACCTTTCCATCATTTGGTGGGAATAATTTAGACTTTATAGTTTTTTTCTCTTTAAGTCAAAATGTTTTATTAGCTTTATAATGGAGGAAAGGCTTTGAAGACATAGGAAAAGGCTTGTTTTTAGAGAAATGAGACAGAAGTAGAAGGAGGTCGGTTCTGCTTGGAAGTTATGTGTAGTCCACACCTGTTGTGTGTCAGGCTCTGTGAGGCACTGCGTGCAGGTGAGAGAGGGATTCTTGCACCCATTTCACAGACCACAAAACTGAGGCTCAAAAGGATTTAAGTTTATTTTTAAAATTTTATAATTATTTTTAAGATTTTGTTTATGTGAGGGGGGGGGAGAAAGAAAGAATGAGTGGGGAGAGGGGCAGAGGGAGAGAGAAAAGCAGACTTCCCACCCGGCAGGAAGCCTGACTCGGGGCTCTATCCCAGGACCCCAAGATTGTGACCTGAGCCTAAAGCAGATGCTTAACTGACTGAACCACCCAGGTGCCCCACCTATTATTATTAAAGGTTTATTTATTTAAGTAATCGGTGCCCACGATGTGGGCCTCGAACTCGTGACCCGAGATCGAGAACTGTATGCTCTTCTGACTGAGCCAGCCATTTGCCCCAAGGTTTAGGCTTAGTAATCAGTGCAAGTTTAGTTACGCAGCTACTAATGAAAAAGCAAGAATCTGAACTTGGGGCAAACCGAATCCCCCTCGTCCACTCAGGCTCTCAGGGAGATGCAGATCCAGTCTGAAGGCCTTTGCGACAACCGCTCCCCAAGACAGAGCCCAGGTGTGGGTTCTCCCTCACGGCGACGCCACCAGTAATCAATAAATCATGATTGCTGGCAGAGCCTTATTGATTCAACTCTGCAGAGCCCTTTGCTCATTGGATCCGCTTATTAATGTAGAGTCTAGAGCTGGAAGGGCCTTGGGAAATTAGAATTTGCAGACTAACGGCATCTATCAGAATCCTTCTGTGGAACATTTTCAAGACACGCATGCTGCCTTCTGAGTTCCCGGGGGTGAGGTGTGCGTGGCGTGGATGGGTCTGGGTGTTTGGAAGGTTTCCCCGGGGTCATCTGATGTACTTTCCTGGTTAAGCTAAGAATCCTCTCTCTAGTCTCACCCCTGGATTGGGGGCGATGAAAGAGTTTTCTTGGAAGGCAGAGAAATGCTCCTCATTTAAGATTGTCTTGGTTCGCGGCACCTGGGTGGCTCAGTGGGTTAAGCCTCTGCCTTTGGCTTGGGTCATGATCTCAGGGTCCTGGGATCGAGCCCCGCATCAGGATCTCTGCTCAGCGGGGAGCCTGCTTCCCCCTCTCTCTTCTGCCTGCCTCTCTGCCTACTTGTGATTTCTGTCTGTCAAATAAATAAATAAAATCTTTAAAAAAAAAAAGGTTGTCTTGGTTCACGTAGGTAGTTAGACAATTTATGCCTTGGTGATTCTGTTCGAGTTCTTTCTGATCTCCTCTTTCATCAGCATCAACTTGCAATTTAGTTTCTGATTTAATGAGCTGGGGCTTTAGGTAGACCTTTATTTTCAAAACCTCTGCTTTTCTGTAATGTAGATGAATGCACAATGCAGTGCCCTGTGCTTTGGGTTCAGAAATCGTGAGGAGCTCTTTAATGATAATTCAAGTTAGTTGCAAACAGCTGCAGCAGGGGGAGACACACCGAGCTGGAGGGCCCACAAGGAGGTGTGCGCGGTGCCTGTGGGACCAAAACATGGCTTCAGGCAGGAAAATAATTTCTTTAAATCCACTAAGCTTATTTTACATTCATCTCCAAAGTGTGATTACCAGCATGTACAGTTTATGAGTTGGCATCGTGTCCCACCCTGGTCATGTTGAATGACTCTAAACCATGATTTCACATATCTTGAGGTTTATGCAAATATAAATGTTTACTTTTTTAGGGAGATAAAGCGGGCTCCTGGAGACAACGGGAAAGCAAGGATTTTTTTTCCTTACATTAGACAGTTGGAAGAAACCCCACGGAGGAATCCGTCATTTGTCGAAGGGAAAAGAGCATAGCTAGTTTTTACTTCAGTTGAGATCATCCATCTGAGCTGATCAGTAGCTCACTGGGGCTCTGTTTTCATTCTTTAGACCCTAGCTTTCTTTCTTTCTTTCTTTTTTAAAAGATTTTATTTATTTTAGGTGGGGGAGAGCCCAGGGGAGCAGAGGGACTGAGGGAGAAGCAGATTCCCTGCTGAGCAGGGAGCCCAACTTGGGGCTTGATCCCAGGACCCCAAGATCATGACCTGAGCCAAAGGCAGATGCTTAACCAGCTAAGCCACCCAGGAGCGCCTAAATCCAGCTTTCTTTCTTTCTTTTTTTTTTTTAAAGGTTTTATTTATTCATTTGACAGAGAGAGATCACAAGTAGGCAGAGAGGCAGAGAGAGGGGGAAGCAGGCTCCCCGCTGAGCAGAGAGCCCGATGTGGGGCTTGATCCCAGGACCCTGGAATCATGACCTGAGTTGAAGGCAGAGGCTTTAACCCACTGAGCCACTCAGGCCCCCCCCAAATCCAGCTTTCTTAACAGCACAGATCAAGATATTTAATAACATAAGATTCAAATGAAGTATTTGGGGCTCAGTTGACTTGCTTTATAATCTATCTTTTATTAAAACAGATTCACTTTTTAAAGGGAGTCCTAGGGGCGCCTGGGTGGCTCAGTGGGTTAAGCCTCTGGTCCTGATCTCAGCGTCCTGGGATCGAGCCCCACATAGGGCTCTCTGCTCAACTGAGATCCTGCTTCCCCACCCCCCACCCCCCGCCTCTCTGCCTACTTGTGATCGCTCTCTCTGTCAAATAAATAAATAAAATCTTAAAAAAAAAAAAAAGAAATTGAGTCCTATTTCTGATTTCACATTTTCCTTTCTCTAAGAGGAGTTTCTACTGCCCTTTCCATATTACATAAATCAAAACTTCTTTCTGTTAATATTCTTAATGACCAAGGGTAAATATGAGTGTCCTTATCTCCTCAACTGACTGAACAGAATGACCTTGGTTCAGGGGAAATGTCACGGGCTGGTCCCCATAAGGAAAAATATGATGTTACATTATTGCCTTGTAGAACTTAGAATTCTCTCAACCCTGTAAGAAGAGGCACAAATATAAGCAGAGGGAAATAAATAACAGAAAGATAGTGCATTAAGCACAGTGAAGCATAGTCAGAATGAACAGAAACCTTTTGCTTTGGTTGGGGAAGCTATTCCTAGATGTTTGTGTAGTGCTCTTTGGAGCAAACCCAATGCAACCTACTTGCATTGAACAAAGTGAGATTTTCTACTTTTGTGACCATTTGGAAAACAAAACAGAGCCAAAAAAAAAAAGAGAGAGAGAGAGAGAGAGAGAAAAGAAAAAAGAAAAGCAACCAAATAATTACCATTTTTGCCTGGTTTTTGGCAGCCAAGAGTTCTCTATATTTGAATGTTGCATCTTCAAGAGAATGTATCTTGATTTTCACCCTGTTAATGCAACCAGAGAGAAGTCTGCCTACACAGACTCATTAACTCATTCAGTTGGGACTGAAGGTCACCCAAGGCTAGATGAGACCTTAGAAATCCCCTTTTCTCATCTGGTGATTTTACAAGGGAGGAAACTGATGTGCCTTGCCAGGGTCATTGGTTATCTGGGTGGTTGAACAAAGGCTATTGTTGGAGGTTTTGATGCTTAGGGACATTCTTTTTGGCGTCATTCTGCTTATGATTAAAAAAAAAAACTAGGTACTTCATACATTTGTGTATTCAATCACAGAAGTTCAGTTTCCAGTTTTTCACATTTCAGAAATATACAGGGAGTGGCAATAATGCTCTTCTGCAAAAACTTCTGGAGTTCGGCCTTCAATATCGCCATTTCCGGAGCCCCATCCTGTGATGAGTTTCACCAGTGATTTGCAAGAACTGTGTGTCGCTTCTGAGAGGAAGTATTTAATCCATGTTGTCTAAGGCCCTCTGGGGATGTGTCTTTTTTTTTTTTTTTTAAAGATTTTTATTTATTTGAGAGAGAGTGTGTGCGTGCACACAAGTCGGGGGAGCAGAGGGAGAGGGAGAAGCAGGCTCCCTGCTGAGCAGGGAGCCTGACGCAGGGCTTGATCCCAGGATCCAGAGATCATGACCCGAGCTGGAGGCAGATGCTTGAAGGACTGAGTCATCCGCTCACCCTTGCAGGTGCCTCTGCGATAGGTGCCCCGTTGGTCTGTATCCCTGAATGATAACGACATGCAGCGCCCCCTGCTGAACTGCAGTGCACATTAAGCATGAGTCGAATAACCTTTTAAAAAAATGATTTTTATTTGAGTACAGTTGACACACAAGGTTACATTGGTTTGAAGAATATACCATATTGATTCCGCAAGTCTTTACTTTGTCCTGCGCTCACCACAGGTGCTACCGTCTGTCACCACACAACAAGATTACAAGACCATTGAGTGTGTTCCCTAGGCCATAGCTTTTATTTCTATGACTTATTCAGAAACTTCCTTTGGGGGCACCTGGGTGGCTCTGTTGGTAGAGCCTCTGTCTTCGGCTTAGGTCATGATCCCAGAGTCTTGGGATGGAGCCCGGCATCGGCCTCTTTGCTCAGCGGGGAGCTAGCTTCTCCCTCTCCCCCTGCTTATGTTTGTGCTCTCAGTCTCTCTCTCTCGCTGTATCAAATAAATAAATAAAATCTTTAAAAAAATTTTAAGCCACTGAGATTTGGGACTTATTTGGGACCTCCGGGTACAAACCTGCTAAAAGGTGTTTTCTTTCTTTTTTATTTTTTAAGATTTTATTTATTTATTTGACAGAGACAGAGAGAGATCACAAGCAGGCAGAGAGGCAGGCCGGGGTGGGGAGGAGGCAGGCTCCCTGCCGAGCAGAACGCCCGATGTGGGGCTTGATCCCAGGACCCTGAGATCATGACCTGAGCTGAAGGCAGAGGCTTAACCCACTGAGCCACCCAGGCGCCCCAAAAGGTGTTTTCTTTTAAGGAAGAAAATATTTCTAATTTAGGCTTATAGCATTAAAGGAAAATGAAAAGTTTAGGCAACACATTTAACAATTTAGGGCAAAAACACAATATGAATTTTTTTTGCTTATTGGTGATTTTTTTAAAATTAAAAAAAAATTTTTTTTGATGGACAGTTGTTTCTATATCATTAACTTGATTCTCCACTTTGGTTTTTTTAGTCACCCATGGTAGCAATTCGTGCATGGGATGACTGCTGCAGCCCATTTCTACATTTTTTGAGTTACTGTCATTTTAAATCACAATGAAGATTCAGTAAATGCAACTAAGAATCATGGAATCTGGGTCCTAGTTTTCATATTGCCAGGGCATGACCTTCATCCTGTCTGGGTATTAGGACACCCTTCTAAAAATAGGTGTTGAAATAAATCATCCCGAATATCATTCTAGTTCTGTGGGTCTGTAATTCCAGGAAATCAGAGTAACATGCTGCTAACTATTTTGGGTTAGGGCTCTTCCACAAAATTTTAAAATATAAGAACCACGTCTGAGTATATCTCGGAATAACAATGATTCGAGGAATAAATGATGCTTAAATCTCATCTGCATCTTAAACTATCTCAGGGTATGGTACATTGTGCTGGCAGGGCTCCCCTGCATTTGTAAGTGCTATCTATGATTTTTTTTTTAAGATTTTTTTATTTTATTTATTCAACAGAGAGAGAGATCACAAGTAGGCAGAGAGGCAGGCAGAGAGAGAGGGGGAAGCAGGCTCCCTGCTGAGCAGAGAGCCCGGATGTGGGGCTCGATCTCAGGACCCTGGGACCATGACCTGAGCCGAAGGCAGTGGCTTAACCCACTGAGCCACCCAGGCGCCCTAGCTATGATTTTTTTAAAAAATAGATTTTCCAGGTTCTTCTGGTATTTAAGTTATTTTCCTTGTATTTAAGAATTTCTTCTTCTTTGGCACGCAGAAAAAGTTTCCTGGGGATGTAATGCAACTGTATGTCTGTCTTGTCTCATTTGCCTTTTTAGTTTCTCCAGTTTCTTGTAGAGATGTGCATGCCAAGATCTTTAACGCTTTTTCATGAGATTTGTCGACTTGATCAAATTTGCCTTGCTCTGTCTGAATTCTAGGACTTTGGGAAAGTGTTGGCAGGTGAACATTAATTAGCCTCTCGTTTTGATCACAGTGCAACAGCGGGTGCACTGAGACCTCTGCTCTCAAATCATCGGGTTGCTTTGCCGTCGGTGTGGATGGAAGGCTCGTGTGACAAAGCCTTCAGGATCAATTGCCATGTTCCTTCATGGTGGAAACTGTTACTGGTTTCTTGCTCTGGCTTTTGACTTTTGTTTTCCCAGAAGCCAAAGCAAGTGGGCCACACTCAGGTGCTTGGGTGGCTCATTGGGTTAAGCATCTGCCTTTGGTTCAGGTCATGATCCCAGGGTCCCGGGATCAAGCCTCATATCGGGCTCCTTACTTAGTAGGGAGCCTGCTGCCCACCCCCCCCTTCCCCCGCTTGTGCTCTCTTTCTTTCTGTCAAATATCATAAATAAAATATTAAGGAGAGGGGCGCCCCAGTGGCTCAGTGTGTTAAGCCTCTGCCTTCAGCTCAGATCATGATCTCAGGGTCCTGGGATCGAGCCCCGCATCGGGCTCTCTGCTCAGCAGGGAGCCTGCTTCCCTTCTCTCTCTCTGCCTACCTCTGCCTACTTGTGATCTCTGTCTGTCAAATAAATAAATAAAACCTTAAAAAGAAATCTTAAAGAGAAAAAAAGTAGGTGGGCCACAGAACCATCAAGCCACAGCCCCTGGCCTCTGGGGGGTATCCATCTAAGTTATGTTGATTTCATTGCTGTACTGATGGCTTGGTAAAGGGTCCAAGGGATCTTTGCAAGCGAGCTCAGTTGTTTTCTTTCATGCAGACAATGTTCTGGTTTGTTTATCTCTATTTATTATTATTTTTTGTGTATGTGTTGCAAAGGAATATAATCAGTATTGTAGCATGATCTTTTTTTATTTCGGAGATATAGAACAATGGGGAGAGTTACTCATAATGACTGTCATTCTTGTTGGTTGTAAAATATACTTTTAAGAATCAGATACTGCCTGAAAATAGAAGCCACCTGCATTGCACAGAGCTCCGGGCACTTATTTAAATTCAGTGGCAAATAAAATTATCTTTATGTAAAACTCAATTTTTAAGAAAGCAGCGGTGTGCCATTTTGACTAGCGTTACCTATTTTTATATTCCTAAAACATTTCCATTTTTTGCTTTCATCTGCATCTTAAATAGGTATCTCAGGGCATTCGATATCTTAGCTCAGTGCGCTCACCCAAAGAAATAAAAAATAACACAAATACAAACATGCCTCAGTCACAAGAATTCTTATTGGGCTTGAAGTCCCATGTACAAAGGCACCCCTTCAGTGCTTCGAAGTGCCGGAGAAGACTGAATTTAGCAGGCATCACCTTGTCGTCTTTGACCAGTCCTCTTAACCTCATCTCCAGCATTGGTGACTCACAAGGAAGTGCCTGTTAGAAAGGTGACCCAGAGCCTGGAGATTTCACTTGACTCAGTGGAATGCAGGAATGCGTAAGCCCCAAGGCCAAGCTCACAAACTGTAAGCTTTCTGTATGTTTGTGAACTGCAGTCTTGGGGTCTCTGCATAGGTATGAAAGGTATGTGGGGGGGGCGGTATTTCACTGATGCCTCTATGCTACCACACTCAAAGGAGCTAAGCCAGAATCCACATGTCGCAACTTGGGTGGCTTGGCCGGAGAGAAGAGTAAACGGGAGGGACTGCGGTAAGCAGGGCTGTCCTGAAGTGTGTTCAGATTTGACGGTATGAGAGATATGTGCATTTTGCTTGATTATTTTCAGTGGGACATTTGCTATTTTAGATATTCTTTCCAAGCCTTCTAGAAGCTAGAACTATTTTTTTAAAGATTTATTTATTTATTTTTAAAGATTTGATTTATTTATTTGACAGACAGAGATTACAAGTAGGCAGAGAGGCAGGCAGAGAGAGAGGAGGAAGCAGGCTCCCCGCTGAGCAGAGAGCCCAGGTCCCTGGGACCACGACCCGAGCCGAAGGCAGAGGCCTTAACCCACTGAGCCACCCAGGTGCCCCTAGAAGCTAGTACTTTCGATTGCTTGAGGTGTTACCATAGTTATTTTCTCCGAGTCGGATGGATGAAATTAAGAAAAGAGATGATGGGTGTTACCCGAACCGACTGTGTTAATCACTTCACCATAGATGTAAATCAGACCGTTGTGCTGTCTGCCTTCAACTTATACAGCCATGTGTCTCAGCTACTTCTCATTACAGTGGGGAAAATGGAAAATTCTGCTAATTCCATTAGTCTGGACTTTCAGTGAATAGAGCTCTGCGATTTCTCTTAGCTCACCAACTACGCACAAAGGGAGTGAGCTCTATTCTTTTGGTACTTAGCATTTGAGTAAGTGTGGATTGATTTTTCATTCACACTTCCCAAGTTTTACAGCACACTTAAGTAACTGTACCTACACACCTTATGGGCTTGTTAACGAATAAGTTAATTTTTTTTTTAAGATTTGTATTTATTTATTTGAGGGGGGAAGACAAGCAGCAGGGAGCAGAGGGAGGAGAAGCAAGGAACCCAAAGTGGGGCTCGATCCCAGGACCCCAGGATCATGACCTGAGTGGAAGGCAAGCCACCCAGGTACCCTGATAGGTTTGATATTTGGGGAGAAAAATGTTTAAGCTCAACAAAATGAAAGAAAATTAAAGAGCAGGGGAGCAAGAATTCTTGCATAAATGTTCTCTAACCTGTCTCTGTTGGGTTCTGAGGTCAAGAGTGAGCCATTTCTCCTGGGGGAGGGGGGTGCCCAGCCTGTGTCAGCTGCTGCTGCTAAGTGTCAGTTATGTGGGGCCCCTGACCCCTTTCCACTTTCAGAACCAGAATAGAACTAATTGTAGCATCAGGATGCAATGCATTCCAAAATATATTTACTCTGAACCAGTAATCTCTTCCACATCCTGCAAAGCCATCAAGGACATATTTTTTTTGTCACTTAGAATTTTTTTGACATTGGATTTGAAATTCTAACCCTCAAATAATGCTGAAAAAAAATGCCATAGTTCAACTAATCCAACTTGTCCATCGTTCAGATCTTTTAATAATGAACTTTATGGAACCATCCACATTCTTTTACTATGATGGAATTTTGCCGTTAAGCTTCACGTAAAACAAGAGGACTAATTTTAGAGGGCATCTTTCGACTATGGTATTTGCTATTATGGCATTGGGTCTGTATCCACACCCAAGCCTTGGCTCAACCACAAATCGGCTAAGTTTGCATCTCTTTTCTTCATTGTCTTCGTTCTTTAAACTTTATCTTCTGCTCAGAAGCTGCCTCACTCTTCTTGCAATAAGCTCCCAGCATTGGACAAAGTCCCTCCTTAACCACAGTAAAAGAGAAAAAAAGTGTGATCTTCACAAGAAACATAAAACGAACACACATGAACCTATAATGAACTGAAATGAGGAGCAGAAATAGGAAACCTCGAATTTTGTCCCTGAATTAACTGCACCCCTCAATAGGGCCGGGTTGTTGTTGTTGTCGTTGTTTTTGTAGTTTATGCTGTGCCTGGAGTTGGAAGACCTGCGTCTGAGCCTGGCTGAGTTTCTCTCTCAACCCTTCATCCTTCTCAGGCTCCTGTTTCTATCTACGATGTTGCTACATCTGTACTTGGAGTACCGTTTATTTCTATTGCTAATGATTCTACAGGATGGTGTGTGTGTGGATCTGTTCAGTCAAACACGAAGCACGTACCAAGTGTTCATTTAAAAAAAAATTGCCTTGGGGCTCCCGGGTGGCTCAGTGGGTTAAGCCGCTGCCTTCGGCTCAGGTCATGATCTTAGGGTCCTGGGATCGAGCCCCACATCAGGCTCTCTGCTTAGCGGAGAAGCTGCTTCCCCCTTTCTCTCTGCCTGCTTGTGATCTCTCTCTTTCTGTTACATAAATAAATAAAATCTTGAAAAAAATTGCTTTGAACTCATGCAAGGGACTCTAAATAAGAAGTCAGAAATCCTAAACTGTGGGGCGCCTGGGTGGTTTAGTGGGTTAAAGCCGCTGCCTTCGGCTCGGGTCATGATCTCAGGGTCCTGGGATCGAGCCCTGCGTCGGGCTCTCTGTTCTGCAGGGAGCCTGCTTCCTCCTCTCTCTCTGCCTGCCTCTCTGTCTACTTGTGATCTCTCTCTCTGTCAAATAAAAAAAAAAAAATCCTTTCACGGCTTTCACTGTATTGAGATTAAGACACAAATTCCTTATCTTGGGCTTTCAGGTGCCCAAAGGAAGGAATTGGCACTTGCTTATCTCTCTAATCTGCCCCCTCCCTTCCACTCTGCCTCTTTCTTTCTAAATGTCAGCCCTCCTGGTCAGCTCTGAGTCACCAAGGTCTGACCCGGGGCTTCACCCACGTGCTGTCTCCCCACTATTCTTCCCAGGGTCAGCTTTGATCCTTAGTTTAAATGTTTCTTCAGACCAGCCTTTTCTGACTGCTCGCAGGGTGGTGCTCTCCCCCCTGCTCTAAGCCCCTTCTCTGCTTCCTTATCAACGACCACAGCAGAGTCCGACCCTCCCTTGGTCTCTGACTGAAGAGTTCTTTGTCGAACGAATGGAGGGGTTCGCATTCCTTCTACTCCTTTTTCTTTTCTCTACGTATTTTGTCTTTGCCTCCTTTTTTCAAAGTCAATATATAGCTTAATAATTTTTAAAAAGATTTCATTTATTTCTTTGACACAGAGAGAGAGCACACAAGCAGGGGGAGCAGCAGGCAGAGGGAGAAGCAGGCTCCCCACTGAGCAGGGAGCCCGATGCAGGACTCCATCCCAGGACCCTGGGATCATGACCCGAGCCGAAGGCAGACACTTAAATGAGCCAGCCAGGCGCCCTCGCTTACATAATTTTTTTTCTGATTATAAAAGTAGTGTACATCTGTGTCAAAAAACAAGGTGACACTTAAGTATGTAAAGAACATGGAAATCGCTGAACTTCCGTCACCCAAGGAGACCAGAGCTGACATTTTATTGTATATACTTAAAAGCTAGTTTTTCTTCTTCTTTTTTTTTTTTTTTAAGATTTTATTTATTTGACAGAGAGAAGCACAGTGAGAGAGGGAACACAAGCAGAGGGAATGGGAGAAGGAGAGCCAGGCTTCCCGCTGAGCAGGGAGCTGGATGCAGGACTCGAACCCAGGACCCTGGGATCATGACCTGAGCCGAAGGCAGACACTTAACGACTGAGCCACCCAGGCTCCCCAAAAGCTAGCTCTTAATTTAATTTTTTAAAGGATTTTATTTATTTATTTGAGACAAAGAGATAGAAATAGCAACAGATAGCGAGAGAGAGAGCATGATAAGCCGGAAGAGAGGGACAGGCAGACCCCCGGCTGAGCCGGGGGCCTGACATGGGGCTCAATCTGAGGACCCTGCGATCATGACCTGAGTCGAAGGCAGACAGTTCACTGACGGGCTGAGCCACCTTTTTTTCTTTTTTAAAAAATTTTATTCATTTGTTTGAGAGAGCGAGCGAGCGAGCGAGCATGAGCAGGAAGGAGGGGGGGAAGCAGGTTCCCTGCTCAAAAGCTAGTTCTTAATTTTAAAAAGAAGGGGAGAGCAATCCTTTTCTTTCCAAAATGTAACAAAACCACGTTGTTTTGGCCTCGAAAGGTCTTCAATTAGTCAAAGCTGTGCATCCTTGGAAGGAAGGAAGCCTTTTCCTTCCGTTGACAATCGTGATCTTCTTCTCTGCCTTGGGAGCTCGGCTGACCTTGGCTCTTCCAGGCATAATATGGCATTGATCTTTGGTTGGAAAAGAGGAGCTGTATTCTTGCCTCTCACGGCCCGCACTGCAGACCGGGCATTTGAATGCCTTGGACTGTGTATTTGGAGACGCTAACAGCTGCGTGGGCTATTTCCAATCCTCTCCGAGATCCACCCAGGATGTGACCCTGGGAATGCCTGTCATTTTTCTTGCTGGGGGGAAGGATGGATGTAAAATTGGTGAGCATTATTCAGCGGTGAAAATTAGGTGAGAAATTCTTCAACACATTGTAGACTCGGCATCTGGTATCTGGAGAAAACCGCATTCCTTTCCGTGGGTCTCAGAACGCTCAATGGCCTGAACTTGGATGTTTTAGAGAGTCTGTTCCTATCAGTGTTTTTCCAGAGAAACAAATTTCCTTCCCTCCTCTGTGTGTGTGTGTGAAAGAGAGAACAGCATTGTTGCACAGTCCATAAATTACCAACAACAAGCAAACCACACGAAAACCTTGATTTTTCTCTTTTTTAAAAAGTCTTATTTATTTTTCAGAGAGAGAGAGAGAGAGAGAGAGAGAGCACAAGCAGGGGGAACGGCAGGCAGAGGCAGAGGGAGAAGCAGGCTCCCCGCCTGATACGGGACTCGATTCCAGAACCCTGGGACCATGACCCCAGCCAAAGGCAGACACTTAACTGACGGAGCCACCCAGGCACCCCAAATTTTCTCTTTAAATAAGAAAACCATTTGGATCGATGATTAGGAGACCATGGGCAAGTCCTTCCCTTCTTTGATGCAGCGAAATGCACAAATGAATTGAGTTTCTAGGTGTTTATACTTACCTCCGGCTCAGTCATTAAATGATTCTTTGACACTCTTTTGGGCTCTGACTAGGCTGAGAAATCCTTGTTATATTCTGGTAGGGCCGATTTCCTGGATTTTTTTTTAATCTTTTGCAACCCAGAGGCTAACAGAAATCAGAATTAGGGGTGCCTGGGTGGCTCAGTCGGTTAAGCAGGCTTGTGGGTTCAAGGCCCGGGTGGGGCTCCCTGCACAGTGGGGCATTTGCTTGGGATTCTCTTTCTGTCTCTGCTCCCCCTCCCTGCACGCACATGCGCGCTCTCTCTCTCAATAAATAAATAAATAAAAATTTAAAAAGAAGTTAAAATTAAATATTTCTGTCCCTTTTATCTAATAATATGAAATTATTTGATATTCTAGGATTGCTTTGTTTGTTTGGGAAAGATGTTTAAAATTAGAACTATGGTATTTTCCTCGGCTACGAATACTGAAAACCTGTCACTATTAGATTTTGATGATTTGTTTGGGTGTTTGGAAGGGTGCAGCCGCTATTGTCAGAGTCCCGCCCACTTCCTTTCAGATCTTACCATTTACTGCCTGGGGACTTCCTGCTGCAGGTGTCTGGAACGTCAACTCTGTTCCCTCCCTTAACCGACTATTTGCAATCAAACCTTTGTCTCAAGTCATACCTCACCCCCACTTTGGGGGACCCCTGATCTAAATCAAACCTTACTCTACTATCCTTGGTCGATAAAAAAATTTTTTGGCTTCATCCACTTAATTGGTACTTTATGTATTTTCATTGTCTGGTAACACCTTGTTTTAATTATCTCAGGAATAATGTCTTCATTTTTATTCTTCTCGGTAAAGGGCACGCTAATCTCAAACAAGATTAGGGCAATTGAAACACGGCGAAAGCCTCAGGAAAAAGAAAGAACACAATCGTAGTCTGAGTTCTTGTCTCAGCCGTGGCACTTAGGGACAGAGTGGAATATGGACCATGTGTGGAATTTCATGACTAAACTTATAATTAAACGTTTGTTCTGGCTTTTCACAGCATCTCCTGTTCTAGAGGGTAGCCAAGGACTTATAAGGAATTTGTGGTTTTAGTGACGGTGAGGTCTGAGGTCAAATAACATTTAACTCACCTTGATGGAAGAGCTCTCCGCCTTGGAATTCGGTCTTCTGTGTGGAGGGCACCACTGAAAGCCAAACACAAACATTCGCAGAACGCAAGGGCACGTATGCAGAAGGTACCAGGACCTTGAAGGCACAGGGCAAGTGACTCTCGTAGGCTCTTTGGGACAGTTGATGTCTGGGTTTTCAGCCGTAGTCCCTGCCAGCTGTGCCTAGCCTTGGTCACGTGGGTGATGGGTTCCAAGGTCATGGTGGAACCAAATCCACTCAGTGGCTGGAAGCCCATTCTGTGTGTGCCAGTAGTGTGTCCTGTAATGCGGGGAGAAAGGCAGCAGAACATGGTGATTGGGGGGTACAGGGCAAAAATCATTTTTAATGGATAGGTCTATTCACAAATTTAAGAAATGCAATTCCTCCCCAAAACTAAAAATAAATATCCATGTGTATTAAAGCAAAATAATAATAATAACAATAATAATAATGATAATAAAAATGCTTGGTATTATTTGAACATGAAAAATAAGTGGAATGATTATTTTGGTTACATTTTCAAAACTTCATGAGTTTTTAGTCCTATCTGGCTCTAATGGGCAGGTTCCTGACGTTTTTCTAAAGAATGATCTTTTTCTGGTATGGACATATTATTTTTTAGTTATTTCTAATATCTGCAACAGTTCTTGAAGTACTTTATGTTGATGAAGTTGAAATTGGTGGGTGTCTGACTCTTGATTTCAGCTCAGGTCATGATGTCAGGGTTGTGACATCGAGCCTGGCCTTGGGCTCCACTCTGGACTTGGAACCTGCTTAAGATTCTCTCTCTCCCTCTGCCTCTGTTCCCCCGCCCTTGTGCATGCATGCTCTCTCTCTCTCTAGAAGAAATTAAAGGGCGCCTGGGTGACTCAGTGGGTTGAGCCTCTGCCTTTGGCTCAGGTCATGATCTCAGGATCTTGGGATCGAGCCCCACATCAGGCTCTCTGCTCAGCGGGGAGCCTGCTTCCTCCTCTTCCTCTGCCTGCCTCTCTGCCTACTTGTGATCTCTCTCTCTGTGTCAAATAAAATAAAATAAAAATATTTAAAAGAAATAAAAAAAAGTTGTCATTTTTGACACCTTTATTGACTCTTGTCTGTAAACCATAATATTCTTTATTTAAGAAACATAATCTCTCGGGGTGCCTGGCTGGCTCCGTCAGAGGAGAGCGTGACTCTTAATCTCGGGGTTGTGGGTTTGAGCCCCACATTAGGTGTAGAGATGACTTAAAAATAAAACCTTTAGGGGGCGCCTGGGTGGCTCGGGCATTAAGCGTCTGCCTTTGGTTCAGGTCATGATCTCAGGGTCCTGGGATCGAGCCCCACATTGGGCTCTCTGCTCAGTGGGGAGCCTGCTTCTCCCTCTGCCACTCCCCCAGCTTGTGTTCCCTCTCTCGCTGTGTCTCTCTGTCAAATAAATAAATAAAATCTTAAAAAATAATCATAATAAAAAAATAAAACCTAAAAAAAAAACCCAATATCTCTACAAGAACTGAGTTAGGAGGTTAAAACTAAACTAAACTAAATATGATGTTTGACACTGATTTTTTTTTTTTTGCTTCCACTTGAAGTACCTTTTTAAAATTAAGTTTTAAATTTGAATTCCTATACAGTTACCATACAATGTTATATTAGTTTCAGATGTACAACACAGTGATTCAACAATTCTATAAATGACTCCGTGCTCACCATGACAAGTGTGCTCCCAATCCCCGTCACCTACTTCATCTGTCCCCTACCCATCCCTGGAGTAACTTTTGTTTTGTTTTGTTTTAAAGATTTTATTTATTTGACGGAGAGGACACAGCGGGAGAAGGAACACAAGCAGGGAGAGTGGGAGAGGGAGAAGCAGGCTTGCTTGTTTTCTCTTTCCTTCCTTTTCCCTCCCTCCCTCCCTCCCTCCCTCGTTCCCTTCCTCCTTCCTACCATGCATACATGCATACATGCATGAGATCATAAAGTATTTGTCTTTCTCTGTCTTATTTCATAACATAATGCCCTCAAGGTCTATACGTGTTTTCACAAATGGCAGGATTTCCTCACTGTTTTTTTTTTAATCTATTTGACAGAGAGAGATCATAAGTAAACAGAAAGGCAGGCAGAGAGAGAGAGAGAGAGAGAGAGAGAGAGGGAAGCAGGCTCCCTGCTGAGCAGAGAGCCCGATGCGGGACTCGATCCCAGGACCCTGAGATCATGGCCTGAGCCGAAGGCAGCGGCTTAACCCACCAAGCCACCCAGGCGCCCCTCACTGTTGTTTTTTGATGGCTGAGTACTCTTCCATTGTGCGAGCACAACAGCTTCTCTGTTCGTCCATCCCCTGGTGGACATGCCCGGCTGCTTCCAGGTCTCGGCTGTTGTCGGTAACGCTGCAGTGAACACGGGGGTTCCCACACCTTTCCCAGGTAGTGTTTTCGTTTCCTTTGGCTGTGTTCCCAGAAGAGGAATTGCTGGATCGCGTGGTCATGGGTTTTTGGGGTTGTTTTTAATTAGACATCTGCTTCATCGCAAAAATTATGTAGTTTACTTGGCACATTCAAAATTTGTAAAATTTGAAAAATATAGCTTCTATTTGCAATTTCTTTGGGTGAAATTATGACTTACATTTGCGCCACAGCCAATTCCAGTTATAATTCTGCTCCATATCTTAAAAAAAAAAAAAAAGATTTTATTTATTTATTTGAGAGAGAGAGAGAGAGAGCCAGCAAGCGTATGTGAGCAGGGTTGGGGGCACGGAACAAGCAGACTCTACACCGACTGGGGAGCCCAGCGCAGGGCTGGATCCCATGACCCTGAGATCATGACCTGAGCCGAAACCAAGAGTAGGCTACTTAACTGAACCACGTAGGTCCACAGTTCTGCTCCATATCTTAATTTAATGAGATATCTTAATTTAATATGAGTATCTTAATTTAGTAAGATATTGATTTTTACCATGGACACTATGCTCTACTACAATTATTTATGTCACTTCAAAAATACTTAAAAATGTTTTTTTTTTAACTTTTTAAAAGTTTATTTATTTATTTTAGAGACAGAGAGATAGTGTCTGGTGGAGGGCCAGAGGGAGAGAGAATCCCAGACAGACTCCGTGCTGACTACAGAGCCTGACCTGGGGCTCCATCGTACTCGCCCTGAGGTCAGGACCTGAGCCGAAATCAAGAGTTAGTCGCTTGATTTGACTGAGCCACCCAGGAGCCACTCGATAAGCTCGTGACTTCTGGTGTCCATTATGATGCTGCTTCAGCAGATTCATGTTTTTAGATTTTCTCCGCAGTTATTGATTGCACTTTGTCCCCATGGCAGTCTGGGGCGGTGTGTGTGTGTGTGTGGTGGGGAATGATGACATTTTGTGCAATTTCCCATTCGTCATTAACTGACTTGAGAAGCAGAAATTCAGCACTTAATATTTTACTAAAGAGAAGCTTCCCTTTTGAGTTTATTGCGGCTGAAAGAGCTGTTGCAAATTTTTTAAAAAAGCATCACCAGACAATAAGGTAATTAGTTGTAGATATGCGTCCTCGAAGACATGACCAGGTCATATGGCCGGGGTGTCCAGATTGGAGTCTGTGCCCTGCCAGTGTGTCACACGCCCCTGACCCGTGATTTCCCACCGTCACACTGTCCCCGCCAGGCGGAGCTCCCGGTGGGCGTGGCCCTCACAGCGGACCGAGCCCAGGAGCACCGGGCGGGCATTCCGAGTTCTCTCCGGGTGGCCCAGAGGCTGGAGAGTTGTTAGCCATCCCCGGAGGCTCCGCTTTGAGTGCGTTGTCTTTTGTAAGTCAATGCCCTCCGTTCAGATAAGAAAGTCTTAGTTCCATTGTGTTTGGGAAAGATCGGGAAAACGGAGCTGGGTCGTTGCTGGTCATCCCCCAGATTTAACCACGTGTTAGAGTGACCTCTCTGTTCACGGCTCCGCTCGTCTCAGGCAGCTCGGGCTGCTCCAACACCATGCGGTAGACCTGGTGGCCGAAACAACAAAGACTTAGTCGTCACAGTTCTGGAGGCTGGGAAGAGCGAGATCAAGGTTCTGGCAGACCCGTGGCTGGGGAGATCCCCCTTCCCGGTTTGCAGACGGCTGTCCTCTTGTTATAGCCTCCCATGGCCTTTCCTCAGTGTGTGCAAGCGGGAAGGGGGGGAGAGGGAGGGGGGTCGTCCCATCCAGAAGGCTCCACTCTCATGAGCTCACCTAAACCTAATGCCCTCCCCAAAGCTCTGCTTCAAATACCATCACAGTTGGGATTAAGGTTTCAACATAGGACTTTGGGAGACACAAACATTCAGTGCGTAGCAATGCTCATGCCCCTCGCACAGTCCTGGACAAGCCCACGGGGAAGCTTGGAAATACAAAGTTGAGGGCTCCTTAGCCAATTCCAACTTTTAATGTGACTATTAGTAGTAATTCTCTATTGCAGTGAAAATATCCAGCGGATATTAAACCAACAGGGTAGTAATTCTCCATTAAAGTGGAAATATCCAGCAAATATTGGCGGGACAATAGGCCCTAAACCAGGACCGTCCTGGGCAAAGGGACTCAACCATTAAGTAGGATGGCGCCGATCCTAAAGGAAGTTTTCACATAAGAACACTAGAGGGCGCTTTAGACTAATTAAGAATCCTGTTTTACTGTCCCCAAGAAGCACGTCGAGCTCTACACTGAGCTTACACATTTCAATAGCGAATGATGGTCAAATTTAGACAAGTCCATAGCTGGCAGTTTTGATATTCCAAAAACATGAACAAACTCATTACAAATGTTATGGTATGTTTTCTCCCTCCTCTGGATGCTGGAGGTAGTGATTATCCTGTTTTTGTTTTACTTGGAAATGTTTTGGGGTTTGGTTTTTTTTTTTTCCCTCCAGAATGTTCTTTAAAAAAAAAAAAAAATCTTCAGGATGTCTTAAATCGAATGTTAGGGTGGCTGTTTGCCCTCACTAATTGAGATTTTTGTTTTTTGTTGGGGCAGGGCAGGGAAGGAATTGCTATATAGCTAATTAAGACAAATGTAGCACTGTCCTTCCTTATAGATTAAGCCAGTGCTATTATCTGAGACACACGTGGCACCCATTGTTCTTATCGTAAGTGTTGATGAGTGAGGGGCTTCAGGGAAGCAGGGAGAATAGGAAACATTTGACCTGACATGGGGTCTGGAGCCTGTCCCTGTGTCTGTGACTTTGGGCAAATCCTCTACTCATTCTGGGTCTGTTTCTTAGTAAAGGGAAGGCCTTGAACTCAGCTCCTAAGGCTTTTTCAAGTCTGGAATTCTCTAATCCTGAATTCGACATGTACTTTGATTAGTCTTAAATTCGCATTTGCATATGGATGTCCCGGCTAGAAATGACCTTCAACTCAAGTCCCGAAATTGTGACACTGTGAGGAATTGATTTCAGGAGAAAGTGGGAGGTAGGTGGCTCTCTCATTCGGGGCCCCTAACCAAGGGCTTGTTTTCCATTAGAAACAGCTAGAAAATACTCCTTCAGAGCTGCTGCCCGACCTTAAATTTCCTTTAAGACAGAAATGGTGGTCAAATGTTTCTATTTCATGGACTTTTCTGCTGGACTTCAGCCTAAATAAAAAGTGAGAGGCCAAAAACTACTTGAAATATTAAATGAAGTCTAATTTGTCCATTTCTGATGCTATGAAAACAGGAGAAAAACCTCAGGTAGGTAAGAGCATCATCCACCCCTCATGTAATTGGGGTCAGACTGTTTAGTGATCTGGAGTTTGATTCAATATTGTTACACAGTTGTGTGTGTGTGTTTTTTTTTTTTAACTTCTGTAGAACCTTGACCCTCTTGACTGAGTCGTGCTTCTAAAAATAAACATGTTGTTGAATGGTGTACTCATTACATGGAAAAATGAGATGTTAGCAACATTCATCTCAGTTGGAAGGAAAATAATTTGGTGGGTGGAGTCGTACCACTCCTGTCTTACAGACATTAAAAAAAAAAGCAATCCTTAATATGTTTCTAAATTTGTACAATTGTCAGTAATCTTTTGCATGTGTGTATGTGTGTGTGTGTTGGTGTGTCTCTGTGGCCTCATGCTTCAAGTAGACAGTCATTTACAATTAGTAACTCCTGGATGATAACTTGTTTTAGGTCTTAAAAGTTTCTCTGCATTTCATAGTTCCCATCTGTGATGGTGAAACCAAGATTAAGGAGATCCCAATGGGAACTTGCCTCACTGGACAATTTCTTCATGACTCATCACGTCTGCTCTGAGCCTGGGGAGCAGCAGCAGAGTAGTGGAGGAAAGCAGAGAGGCTGAACCAGAGAGTGGGGTGTAAGGCAGGGCCGTGATGCTCTCAGCCCTGTCTAGAGCCCCTGGTTTGTGCCATGTGCTATGAGGCGGGAAATGAATGTGGATATTTCTTCCCACAGGCACTTTAAGGACTAGTGGCTAAAACAGACACAGAAATAAACTGTGATGAAATTTGGAAATGCTGCGTTGCTTGGGTGGCTTCTGCTGTTGGCTCGGGTCATGATCCCAGGGTCCTGGGATGGAGCCCCATGTCACACTCCCTGCTCCATGGGGAGTCTGCCCCTCCTTCTGCCCCTCACCATGCTTGTGCTCTCTCTCTCTCTCAAATAAATACACAACATCTTTTTAAAAAATGAGTTAAGAAATGCCCCATCCCCTCCTCAGTCCTCCCAGCCCGTGGTAGAAACTTCTCTTCTACTTTCTGTCTCCTGAATTTGCCTGTTGTAGGTGTTTCCTGTGAGTGGAACCATGTGACATTCGTCCTTTTGCCATTGACCTCTTTCATTTAGCACCATGTGCCCAGGATTTCATCCCTGTTGCAGGCTATGTGCGAACTGCTGTTCTTTATTGACAGTAGAAGACTGGAGAGGAGGTGGCCTGAGGGGCGCTGAGTTTGCCCCCCTTGGAGGGTGGTGGGAGAAAGCAGAGCAGAGGTGTGGTTCCTCCTGCCCGTCTGGAAGTTCCAAGTCCTCCCTGGTGCCTCCTTGCTATTTACTAATACCAGCAAGTGGTGTGTGTGAATGATCGGGTAGAGGGACACAAACAAGCCACACCCCAACCTCTCCCCAGATTCCGCCTCTTTACTGCCTGGAAGCCAGAGAGGAGTAGATTGATTGAACTTGACCATGGGAAAGAGCTGGGAGTCAAGGTGGGGAGAGCGAATGCAAAGCAGCCTCACCCACACGAGCTCTCAGTAGATGGGAATTGCGGAGAGAAGAGTGAGGCTGAAGTTTTGGAGCCTGTGGAGGCAGCTTTCTGCCCCCGGGTGTCTCAGCCCTGGGCCCCGGGGCGGAAGGAGGGAGAGAAGAGGAACCTGGGACTGGGAGGAGCTGGCCTTGTCCTCGCTGGTCTTAACCTCCACCAGATGGGACGCCGCCCTCACCCACTGCGTAGCTGTCACGTCCCACGGCCAAGGTCCCTGGGCCACCTGGAGTCTTGGAAGGGAAGGGGGAGAGCTATTTCACAGCCTCCGTCCCTCCTCCGCGGGCTCTCAGGTGATGGAGGCATGGGAAGAGGTTTCCAGGGCTGACTCGGGGGCCCGGGCAGGGCAGAACAGAAGTTCTTTGTGGGGACCTTGACGTTCTTTTCAGCTGTACTCACACGCTCACTGCCAGTTGTAAATGTTCACGGCCGTGACTTTGAAAAGGCCCCCGTCGGAGGTTGCGTACTTGGATACTCTCCGGGGGTGGGGGGGCTCCTCTCACCTCCCTGTTGTTCTTTCTTAGCTTTTTCACGTTGGATGGGTAGGTGAGAAGGCAGCCAGCCTTGACGGGCGGATGTGTGGAGTGGGGAGACGGGCAGGACGTTTCTAGGTCTGTGTCACTGACCTAATTCTGCGTGATGTTTTTATTGAACGCGCTGATTATTTTTATATCATTTCCTGGTAAGTGAGTTACCTTCACTACTTTCAATTTTTCCATGTCCCAACTTCTAGTTCCTGACCACGTTTCATGTGCACTTGAAAATTCCCTTAAGCTCTTTTCATTCTTGTAACTGGTAGGAGCAATATTCCCTGTTAATTTTTTTTTTTTTTTAGATTTTATTTTTTTATTTGAGAGACAGCGCGCACAAGTAGGGGGAGGGGGAGTGGCAGAGGAAGAGGGAGCAGCAGGCTTCAAGTTGAGCGGGGAGCCTGACCCAGGGCCGGATCCCAGGACCCTGAGCAGAAGGCAGATGCCTAACTGACTGAGCCACCCAGGCACTCTTCCCCTTAATTTCTGAACAGCAGTGTTGCTGTTGGTGTTATGAACAGCCTGGTCTTACCTGTAATTTGTACGAGGAATAAATTAATATTTTTAAAAAAGATTTTATTTATTTATTTGACAGAGAAAGATCACAAGTAGGCAGAGAGGCAGGCAGAGAGAGAGAGAGAAAGAGAGAGAGAAGCAGGCTTCCTGTTGAGCAAAGAGCCCGATGCAGAGCGCGATCCCAGGATCCTGGGATCATGACCTGAGCCAAAGGCAGCGGCTTAACCCACTGAGCCACCCAGGTGCCCCAGGAATAAGTTAATATTTATTGTTAAGGCTTTCCAGGAGCTGTGTTCTTCGAGTAGCATTTTAATATTCCAGGTACCACAGGAGTCTTTCTTGAGTGATTAAATATGCATCACTACGTCCATCCGTTCACTAACTGAAGCCTGGTTTCTTGTTTAACAGGTTAGTTGTTCCCTTAAGTTTATTCACCGTCTGTTGCAATTATTGGCATTGCTTTTTGTGTTTCGATTTTGATGAACATATTAAAACCAATCACTTCTTTTTTAAAGATTTTTTAAAAAATTTATTTATTTGGCAGACAGAGATCACAAGTAGGCAGAGAGGCAGACAGAGAGAGAGGAGGAAGCAGGCTCCCCCCGAGCAGGGAGCCCGATGTGGGGTTCAATCCCAGGACCCTGAGACCATGACCTGAGCTGAAGGCAGAGCTTAACCTACTGAGCCACCCGGGTGCCCCCAAACCAATCACTTTTAAAAATAAATATTCTCTTCGTATTTTGAAACAGTGTTACTTGTGTTATCTTGAGGTTAGCTTGAGCGCTGGAGAGACATTCTAAGTTTAAGTTCAAACTCATGGAGATCATGACTTCCCTTGTTTCTAAAACTTGCTCAGGTATGTCCAATTTCGACTGGTATGACATAATAAAAAGATTCTTTTGTCTTCTGTAAGTGTGATTCTGTATCTTCCACCTCACCTTTTAGTAAACTTCAAGATTCTTTTCAGTCCTAAAAATTAAGTGGGAATAATTCGATTAAGCAGGGCTTTTAAAAATGTTTAATAAGGAAGACATCAGTTGCTTTAAAATTATTTTAAAAGGTCGAGACTTTCAAAAGGAATAATTCCTTTTTTTAAAGATGTATTTAAATCTTAAATAAGATGTAAGTTAAGTCTCTTCCTCCTCTCTCTGCCTGCCTCTCTGCCTACTTGTGATCTCTCTCTGTCAAGTAAATAAATAAAATTTTTAAAATGGAAAAAAAAAATTGGGGCGCCTGAGTGGCTCAGTGGGTTAAGCCTCTGCCTTCGGCTCAGGTCATGATCTCAGGGTCCTGGGATCGAGCCCCACGTTGGGCTCTGTGCTCAGCAGGGAACCGGCTTCCTCCCTCTCTCTGCCTGCCTCTCTGCCTACTTGTGATCTCTGTCTGTCAAATAAATAAATAAAATATTTAAAAAAGAAGAAGAAGAAGAAAAGATTTATTTATTTGAGAAAAAGAGTGTGAGTGAGCAGGAGCCAGGGGAGGAAGTCAGAGGAAGAGAGAGAAGGAGCCTCCACGCTGAGCAGGACACCTGATATGGGGCTCGATCCCAGGACCCCAAGATCATGACCTGAGCCAAAGGCAGATGCTTAACCAACTGAGCCGCCTAGGCACCCCTAACAGGAAGGAATTCCCAACACTGATTTAAGAATCATTCCTTTTGAGGGGGCACCTGGGTGACTCAGCTGGTTAAGCATCTGCCTTCGGCTCAGGGCATGATACCAGCATCCTGGGACGAATGGTTCCTCGGTCAGTGGAGAGTCTACTTCTCCCTCTGGTCCTCACCTCGCTCTCACGCGTGCATGCGCTCTCTCTCACATAAATAAGATTTTTTTAAAAAAGAATTCTTTCTTTCCTGTTACATGTATTGTGTCATGGATTGATTGATGTGTATGAAACCCATGTTAAATGTGAACAAATTCATTTAGTAATGCTTGAAGGAACAAGACCCCTTCCCCCATAAAAAGGCTAAGTTCATTTTACAGCAAGTGGTAACATTTACATTTTGTAAGAAATATAATTTTAAAGCTAATGTCAGGTTTGCACATTAAGGATGCAATAGAGTATTGATGTTTCCTTTTCCCGTTACCGAAGAGAAAAATGACTTCAGTGCAGAAAGCAGAAAAAAGCCTCCGGGTCTCTGTCTTTAACTCTGTCTTCCTCCAGTGCGGCTCTATTAACTGGGTAGAGGCTCTAATTACATAGTTCATCTTTGCAAGCAGCTTCAACAAATTCAGTTTAAAATCAGATTAAATTCTTGTGCATCCAAACCCATAATTTAGACTCTGTTGAACTTTTAAAAGAATGCTTAGCCATTTTTTTTTCTCCAACCACAATTTGATATAATTTCCTTAAAAAGCAAGGAAGTTGTGCCACAGTCACAGATCCCAGACTTAGTTGTTTAGGGGCTGTTTCTGACAATGGGAGGAATGAAGTGGATCGCCACATAGGATTTCCTTTTTTCCAGGGTGGCGAGAAGCAGGGCTTCTCTCTTAGGGATGAGTCTTAACTCAGAGGAAGAGCTGGAGAGGTTGGGATCCTCTGTCTTTCAGCAGAGCATTTCCTTGGCTCTTTGATTTCTATGGTCTCTTCCCCTCCCCTATCTCCTCCCCGTTTTCTCTTCATGCAATTTTTAAAATTTTTATTTATTTATTTATTTTTAAGATTTTATTTATTTATTTGACAGACAGAGATCACAAGTAGGCAGAGAGGCAGGCAGAGAGAGAGGAGGAAGCAGGCTCCCCCCTGTGCAGGGAGCCTGACTCGGGGCTCAATCCCAGTACCCTGAGACCATGACCCGAGCCGAAGGTAGAAGCTTAACCCACTGAGCCACCCAGGCGCCCCCAATTTTTTTTTTTTTAAATTGGGTAATATTTGGATGTAATCTGAACTTCGGGAAGACATTTTCTTTGGATTCAGTCCATTGGGACTACTTTTTTTTTCTCTGTTTTTATACTGTATTCATCAGAAAACCTTCAGTGTGTGAAGCACATAAAAGTATTCAATTATCTCAAGTTCCTTCTTGAGTCATTTTAGCTGGAGAGTTTCTCTTCCTTTTGCTGCTTAGAACACAGGGAAGGGGGGCGGCTCTGGCTGAAGTCATCGTGAGAGGGATCAGCTGTAGTCCCACAGCAGAGCACGCGGAGAACATAACCATGTTATTTTAGTACATAAAGAGGCAAGGGATTGGTTTAGGTATGGAGCTGATTTGTAGGGAGGAAATGTGGGGTGGTGATTAAGACCTCAACCTTGGCATTAGGTAAGCCTCGATTGCAGTCCAGCTCAGCCATCCACTAGCCAGTAACCTTGATCTCTCTGCGGGGTTTTTGTCTGTAAACCTAATACACGTTCTTCAGGACATACTGGAGGACTAAATAAATAGCTATTGTGGTGTCTAGCACAATTTCAGTCTTAACTAAATGGTCCTTTATTCATAAATATTCATGTGTATGCAGAATGAGAAATAGACATTACAAATGTCTTTGTCACTGTCTAGTTGAAATCAGGTGGTTGATTTCCGTCTCCGGCTGCTGGGTGGCTCAGTTGGTTACATGTCTGCCTTCCGCTTTCCTGGGATCGAGCCCCAGAGGAGATTTTCCCTCTGCCTGTCGCCTCCCCTGCTTGCGTACTCCCTCTCTCTCTCTGTCAAATAAATAAAATATTTTAAAAAATTTTATTTATTTATGTGAGAGAGAGAGAGAGAGCAAGAGAGAGAGCAGGAGTGGGGCTCGGAGAGAAGGAGAAGCAGGCTCCTCTCCAAGCAAGGAGCCCAGTGCGGGACTTGATCCCAGGACCCTGGAATCATGACCTGAGCTGAAAGCAGGTGCTTCACTGACTGACCCATGTAGGCACCCCAATAAATAAAATCTTTATAAAAATAAAAAGGAATCAGATGGATATTGGCTTCAGTATGGAAGGTACTCAGGGATAAGGTGATCTGACACGACATTCACTAGTATGGATATACCAAAGTTAATTTCCCTGCTTCCTGCCTGGTGACCTCCTCCTTGTCCTCTAAACCCAGCTCTTTATCCCTTCCCTTGATCCTCTAGATGGCAATGGCTCTTTCCTTTGTGTTTTGTTTGGACCAGGACCACTATTTCTGTTGTTACCGCTATCTCAGGGTCCCTACAGTCTTCCCTTTCTGGGCTCTGAGCAGCTTGAGAGAGGGATTGTTTTAATCATATATACCCCCAGCGTGTCCTCCTACTGCCTAGCACAGGACTTGACGCGGTGGTAACGATTAACTATGACTCAGATTGAAACGGGTTGAACTTAATTACGTCGAATCCCTGTGCATGTGGGCCCTGTACACATATTTGGGGCTCACAGACTACTACCCAGGTCAGCGAGGGCTCTCATTTTACAGCCTCGCTTTGGATTCCAGGACCCCAGTCTGGGCTTTGCACCGGATCGCCCATCACACTTGATGGCACTCAAGGGTGCAGTTGTCATGGCGGACGGACAGTGTGGTGAGATTCAGGCTTTCTTGAGGTTTATGGTGGCTTGGCTGTTCTTTAGGATAGGAGCCGTCACGGGGTTCGGTCTGCTGAAATTATGAGAAGATCGCCAGTGTGACATTCCAGGAATAACGTACTTGAGTACAAGGTCAAGAACTGGGCTCAGAGGTCGTGGTTCTCCTGCTGAGGCCGTCCGAATGGACTGATAACTTGTTTTCAACTCGCCAGTAGTGGTGTGTCTGTATTTGTAACCTCTGCCAAGGCATGGGTTGACTTTTGGGTCTGCAGTATCTTTTTCAAGAAAATGGGAATACGTCATTGCACGTACAGAGGCAAGTCAAAAATAAAACTGACAGTGGTATCTTTACATATGAAAGATACCTATGTTTGAGCCCTTTTTATACTGTGGACATGTACGTGCAACATCGAAGTGCAGATTTCTTTCCAGTATTTTGGTATTCTTGAGAGGGAGGCATT
Organism: Meles meles; assembly: GCF_922984935.1. Taxonomy (NCBI): domain Eukaryota; kingdom Metazoa; phylum Chordata; class Mammalia; order Carnivora; family Mustelidae; genus Meles; species Meles meles. Next base: position 144,228,911 of record NC_060070.1, read on the forward strand.
ATTATTATTTTTTAATTAATTAATTAATTAGAGAGAGAGAGAGCGAGAGCGTGAGTGCATGCAAGGGTGGGGAGGGGCAGAGGGAGAGAATCTCCAGCAGACTCCCCACTGAGCGCAGAGCCTTATGTGGGGCTCGATCCCAGGACCCTGAGGTCATGACCTCAACCGAAACCAGGAATCATTCACTTAACGGACTGAGCCCCCTAGGTGGCCCAGGAGGCGTTATTTAAATATATGTTTTTGTGCTTGTTGTAATTCTTTACTGTCTAGTGAATGAGTCTATGTTTCTTACCTTACTCAGGAATTGACTTAGAACTCCTCCCTGGCCATGACTTTTTTAAGGGTGGGACAGGAGGCCTGGCCTGCCATGGGTCCAGTGTACAATGGTACATTGTCTGTGTAACTGTTCTTAATATTTTTTTAGGATTTATTTATTTATTTTAGAGAGAGAGAGAGCAAGCTCGAGCTTAAGCGGGGGCGGGGGGAGAGGGAGAGGATCTTTAAGCAGGTTCCCAGCTGAGCGTGGAACCCAATGCAGGGCTCCATCCCAGGACCCTGAGGTCATGACCTGAGCTGAAATCAAGAGTTGGCTGCTTCACGGACGAGCCACCCAGGTGACTCATGTATAATTATAAGACAATAATAAAATCAACTAAAAGCTGGTCTTTTTTTTTTTCCCCTGGTTTGCTTTTACTATCACCATGCAGTGACAAATCTAAACAAATGTCATTGATAAAATACACTTCCCTGAAAAAACTTTTTTGGCCCAAGTTCTAAACAGTTACTGTGGTTACCATTCCACGTTACTAATATTTATGTAAACTGCGAATACGCACATTTGTGTTACTTACTCTTTCATATACATTGTTTCCATGTGGCAGTTAATTTGGAGAACTCCTACTTAAACATCGGGCTACCGCATTCCCTTTTCAAAAATTTTTATTTTTTTAAAGATTTTATTGGTTTGTTTGAGAGAGAGAGAGAGCGCGCACACACACACAAGCAGGGGGAGGGGCAGAGAGAGAGGGAGAAGCAACTTACCCATGTGCCCCCTGTTTTCTTGTTGTTGTTGTTGTTTGTTTTAAATAATGAAAGTTTATGGGGTGCTTGGGTGGCTCAGTGCGTTAAAGCCTCTGCCTTCAGCTCAGGTCATGATCCCAGGGTCCTGGGATCGAGCCCTGCATTGGGCTCTCTGCTCAGCGAGGAGCCTGCTTCCCCATCTTTTGCTGCCTGCCTCTCTGCCTACTTGTGATCTCTCTCTGTGTCAACAAATAAATAAAATCTTAAAAAAAAATAAATAACAATTATGGCAGGAGTTCCTGGGGGTCAGTATCTGGGAGCAGCTTAGGTTTGAGGTTCTGGCTCAGCATCTTTCATGGGGCTCTGGTGAGGATGTGGCCACAGCTGTGGTAGGTAGAAGGCTTGCCTAGGGTTGACCGGCTCCCAGCTCAGTCTTTGTCTCCCCGCTGACTGGGTGGGACACCTCAGCTCCTCACCAGATGGACCTCTCTCCAGAGCTTTCGTCATGGCATCCACGTGAGTGATCTGCCCACACTCATTCTGAAAGAAAATCCCTAAAAGTTATCACCCCTATGATACTATAGGTTTCTGTGTTTACACTGTAGATTCGAAATAAACAATGATGGCGCCGTGATGCTACCAATGAAGACATCTTCGATTCTGTCATTCCTTGTGACCACTTGGAGTTTTTATTTGCATTTAAAATTTGAAGCAATGTGGGGCGCCTGGGTGGCTCAGTGGGTTAAAACCTCTGCCTTTGTCTCAGGTCATGATCCTAGGGTCTTGGGATCAAGCCCCAGTTAGGCTTTCTGCTCATTGGGGAGCCTGCTTCCTCTCTCTCTCTCTGCCTGCCTCTCTGCCTACTTGTGATCTCTGACTGTCTAGTAAATAAATAAAATCTTTAAAAAAAATTTTTTTGAAGCAATGTGAGCGACACCTGGCTGGCTCAGTCAGTGGAGCATCTGACCCTTGATCTCAGGGTTGTGGGTTCAAGCCCCACATTGGGTGCAGAGATTACTTGAAATTTCAGGCAATGAAATGCTGCAAATGGCAAGGGGTCCAGGTTTTTCTTTTTTTCTTTTTGATTTTTAAGTAGGCTCCGCATCCAGCGTGGAGCCCAGTGTGGGGATTAAACTCATGACCTCGAGATCTGGACCTGAGCTGAGACCAAAAGTTGGATGCTTATGAGACTGAGCCACGCAGGCCCCCCAAGAGGTCCAGTTTTGTATTTTTTTTAAGATTTTATTTATTTATTTTACAGAGATCACAAGTAGGCAGAGAGGGAGAGAGAGGGAAGCAGACTCCCTGTCCAGTTTTTATTTGTAAGTGTAAATTTTAGTTTACATCTGACATTTTATTGAATTTGAATACTGACTTTGAAATTAAAATATATTTTACTTTTAAAATTCCTGCTTTAGGGACGCCTGGGTGGCTCAGTGGGTTAAAGCCTCTGCCTTCGGTTCAGGTCATGATATCAGGGTCCTGGGATCGAGCCACGCCTCAGGCTCTCTGCTTAGCGGGGAGCCTGCTTCCTCCTCTCTCTCTCTGCCTGCCTCTTTTCCTACCTGTGATCTCTGTATGTTAAATAAATAAATAAAATCTTAAAAAAAAAATTCCTGTTTTATTTATTTGAGAGGGAGAGAGATTATGTGCTCACAGGGGAAAGGGCAGTGGGAGAGGGAGAAACAGGCTCCCTGCTGAGCAAGGGGGCTCGATCCCAGGACCCTGAGATCATGACCTGAGCCAAAGACAGACCTTAACTGACTGAGCCACCCAGGTGCCCATAAAATCCAGAAAATGCCATGTTATATCAAAATGATAATTTAGTAGTTAACCTAAACTGTCACTTTTTCAGATGCTTTATTTTTATTGAAACTAGCTTGTTTGGTTACTGTAATATTATTATGCATAGAAAAATTAATATTCATCATTCGTATATAAAGATAGGCTGATATATAGATATAAGGTTTTCTCTCTTTATTCCAAGAATACATTAAAGTCACTCAAGGTCATTGGTCCATCACTTTTCTCTCTGTTTCGAATTTTCTTTTTTATTCTTTATTATTGGGGGGCACAACACTGAATTAAGTCAAATAAAAGTGTCTCTGCCTGTGCTGCTTTTTTTGTCATCACGGTTATTATGTTGCATTTTGCGATTATCACTAAGAATAGTTTTGTCATGTAGAGAAGTGGTGTTGGATGACTTACCCCAGCGCAAACCCTCCCGGTATGTTATTGCTCCTAGGATAATTCCCACATAAACTCTACCATCACTAATAATTTCCTCTGTGCTCTGCACTTAGTTAAATAAGCACATCCTGCTTCTACGTAACGACATGTTCCTGGAAAGCTGGTGTGTAATCAGGATCTTTGAAAAACAGGTATTTAATATCTGTTCTTTCAAACATACAAGTTATCTAGTTTTTCCCCTGCCGTGCTTATATATATCCCATTTACTTTTTTTCTCTCCAAAGCAAAGAGAAGCAGCTTTTTTTTTTTTTTTTTTAAGATTATATTTATTTGAAAGAGAGAGAGCATGAGCAGGGAGAGGGGCTGAGAACCAGACTCCCCACTGCCCACTGAGCAGGAAGCCTGATTCGGGGCGCGATCCCGGGATCCTGGGATCCTGACCTGAGCTGAAGGCAGATGCTCAACTGACCCAGCCACCCAGGAACCCTTTCAAAGGATACCCTGTGTTCTGAGCAAAGAACATGAGATGCTTTTCTGATAGAGGCAAAGCTCCTTCTAGCTCTGAAGCAACTTTGTTCCAGCCTCACCTGTCCGCCCCAGACTTAGACTTCGCTTCCTCTAACCCTGAAGTCACAGCCGTCATCTTCCCCAGCTAGAATCAAAACAGCCCATGAACTATTTAGGCCAAAGAGGAAGACACTTATGGTTTCCCTGATGGGGTCTGGGGTCGTGGTCGATGGACCATCGGGCCCAGGCACAGGATACGTGCTTGGACACACTGGTTAAATGAATGAGCCCCTCGGACTGAAGGTTAACACTAACCAGGAATTTCTGAATGTCCCTTAGCTGTTCTTTTTCTTTTTTTTTTTTTAATTTTATTTATTTGACAGAGAGAGAGATCACAAGTAGGCAGAGAGGCAGGCAGAGAGAGAGGAGGAAGCAGGCTCCCCACTGAGCAGAGAGCCCGATGCGGGGCTCGATTCCAGGATCCCGAGATCGTGACCTGAGCTGAAGGCAGCGGCCCAATCCACTGAGCCACCCAGGCGCCCCTCCCTTAGCTGTTCTTAAGGAGCAGCAGCAAATTCTTGGGGTCTCTTCATATCCATGGGATATATTTACTTGCGAGTTTCCCAAAAGTATTTGCAGAAGAGCTCTTTTAATAGAAGGGTTTGGGCCAAGCCTCTCTGTAATCCTGGTATGGGCAAAACCTCCCTGTCCTATGGCATCTTCCCACAGAACCTGCTTTCTGTTGGATGACAGTAATTCTTTAATCAGATGTGATCATCTCAGTGAATGCAGTAGCTAAAGAGTGTGTCACAACAAAGTTGTGAATTTCAGGTGAGTGGTGAGGGTGGGGGGCATTTACAGGGTATTTCTGGAGAAGGAATTCTGGCTTTTAGCATTAGAAAGGTCAGGCTTCCGAATAAATCCTGGCTCCTTCATCTATTAGCTAGGTGATTTGGGGTGAATGACTGACCTCTTTGAGACTTTGTTTTCTCATCTCAAAAATGGGGAGGATAATTCCCAATTGACAGGGTCGTTGTTTGAATCGGGTAGGTTAATGGATGGTAAATTGCTCAACACATAGTAGGCTCTTTTGATTGGCAGGTGTCATTATGATCTTTTGGGCCATTTTAAACTTCTCTGAAGCCTCATCCTGTGGGAGAGTTTCTGCCTAGAGAGCTGATCCAAAGCACTGGGTTTCCTTGCAGGAAGTTGGAAAAGCCTTATTGAAAAGGGTGTGCAAGCATTTGGGGATTATTACTCTGGGTGTTCATTTTATTATTTGCTTCCTGTACATTGTTTTATTGTTCTTAAATCATCTCCCTTTGGATTTATTGGCTTCTCTTCCAGTATATATGATGCTGATCCCTGAATAATTTCAAGGTTAAAGAGATAATGCATTCAGTTTGGAGGCAGGAATGTCTCTCCAAAAGAGGGTCAGAGTTTGCCATTTAACGATGGGGATGGTTTTATGTACGGTCACAATAAACAAAAGAAAATATCATTTCAGATGAGCATCGTACATTTACATATACGAGGTCTGGTGACTACCCCAAGGGAGATGCAGAATCGCAACTTGAATATTTGTTAAAATATGAGCCTCAACTTGCGAGGGAGAGAAAGGCCATTACTTTTCCTCATCTGAAAGACCCCGACTGAAATAGCAAGGAACTTTAAAAGCTTCTGATTGAAAAATCCTAAGAAGGTGAGCCAGGCTATTTATTTAACCCTTTAATCCCCTGTATTTAATTCCTTTGGGCTAAATTCCTGAAGAAAGTAATTTCCAGGGGAGCCTGGGTGGCTCAGTTGGTTGAGCGTCTGACTCTTGGTTTCAACTCAGGTCATGATCTCAGGGTCGTGAGACTGAGCCTGGCGCTGGATTCCTCACTCAGTGAGGAGTCTGCTTGCGATTCTCTCTCTCCCTCTGCTCCTCCCCCCACCAAACCCCCCCCCTTTAAAAAAAAAAGTAATTTTCACATTAAATTAAACACTTAGACTCTGGTGTCCATTTTTTTTAATTAAAAAAATTTTTTATTAACATATAATGTATTATTAGCCCCAGGGGTGTAGATCCGTGAATCGTCAGGTTTACACACTTCACAGCACTCACCATAGCACATACCCTCCCCAATGTCCATCACCCAGCCACCCTCTCCCTACCCCCCTCCCCTCAGCAACCCTCAGTTTGTTTTGTGAGACGAAGAGTCTCTTATGATTTGTCTTCTGGTGTCCATTTTTAAAGAACAAATACGGGAGTTGAGAAAACCATTTAACTTGCTTGTGTCAGTTTTTTTCTCTATAAAGTGAGAGGTTGTGTGGGTGCTCAGACCTTTGCCTCACAGGCTCTGTTTTGTAAAACAAAACAGAAAGGATTGAATGATGCTTGAACCTCTGTCAGTCACTCCATACCTGTTAAAGGAAGGTTAACTGGCTTCTGGAAGATTCTGTACTTTTCTTTTTAAAATTTTTAATTTTTTTTTATTTCCTTAAGTGATCTCTAAGATCAGCCTGGGGCTCAAACTCACGACCCCGAGATCATGAGTCATATGCTCCACTGACTGAGCCAGGCAGGCATCCCAAGATCGTATATTTATAAGGGAAGCCATCATTCAGGCTTTTATACATGGGTTTAAAAAGGCAGCAAGAGAATTTTGATTTTTCATTCCTTTTTCTTATCAACCAGCAAGTGATGCCTCTTCACTGAAGTTCAGTAAATGGCTTATTTCCAATGAGTTTTTCTGGGTGGCTTTTTGGGGTGCTTGTGCTTTGCTCTGGTAGAATGTGCCTTTTTTTTTTTTTTTTCAAGAATTTCTTTTCTTCCCTCTCTGGAAATTTATTTATTTATTTCTTTATTTGACAGACAGAGATCACAAGTAGGTGGAGAGGTGGGCAGAAAGAGAGGGGGAAGCAGGCTCCCCGCTGAGCAGAGAGCCTGACACGGGGCTCGATCTCAGGACCCTCATGGGCACGCACAGATAATTCTTAGAAACAGCTTGTTTTTCGTCTGGTTTGTCTGAGGACGTAGCAAACACTTGGTATGTCTAGCTTTGACCGTGCAATGGGTTAGAAGCAGGTATCGCCTTGTTTGCCGGAACACATCCAGGAGATTTTGGCCTTACAGTATACAAAGGGAGAGCAGGCGGTGTAGGTTTTTAGATGCAACGTATTAAAGATGGGAAATGTGAGTGTAGTCTGCCTTGAAACAATGATGAATTATAAATGCTTCCAGCTCTTACTGCTTGGACTCAGGAGGTAAAACAAAACAAAATAAAACCCCCCACACACAAAACTTGGACCATTAATTTACTTGATGTATGTGCTTAGCCCTACATGCCCGGAGAAATAAAACACGTAATGGAAGGTTTGAAAAATAATAAACTCCTCAATCAGCTTCAATCAGGCTCTTCTCCTTTTTTTTTCTTTTCCTGTTGGTCATGGTTCTTTTGCAAGCTTGCTGATAAATCATGGTAGGAGCTCAGGGAGGAAGGTAGGTGTAGGACGATCTTAAACATTCATTTATTCTTTTTTTTTTTTTTTTAAGACATTATTTATTTATTTGAGAGGGAGGGAGATCACAAGTAGGCAGAGAGACAGATGGGGCGGGGTGGGGGGGGGAGCAGGCTTCCTGTTGAGCAGAGAGCCCGATGCGGGGCTCCATCCCAGGACCCTGGGATCATGACCTGAGCCGAAGGTAGAGGCTTTAACCCACTGAGCCACCCAGGTGCCCCTAAACATTCATTTATTCTTATTATTTATCACCTTCAATGAAAATCATTGCTTTGCTTCCTTTTGTTCCTTGGACCTTCTTGTAGGCTTTATTACACTTTGTTGCCTTATCTAGTGTCCTCACTCCTGGAGTTCTGTGACTTTCTCACACCTAACTCACTTGTTCTTGGGGTTGAATAGGAACACATCTGTCATGGAAACCCATGCATTCCCATCCCTACTTCGGTTAAGAGTGGGATTCATTTACCTGCAGAGTTTTTCCCGCCTCTCAGATCCAGTTAATGTCTTTGGGCTCAGAGCTGTTGGCAGCCCACGTGAAAAGACTGAAGACCTCGTGTTCTAGAAACTTCCTAGACCTCCCATTCTCAGTCTCTCTGAGACTCGTCTGTGTCTCTGAGTCTCTGCTTGCTTTTAGACCCTTTCTGTGCAGCTGTTTAGCATTAAGTTCCAATACTGTCACGACCTCAGTGTCGCCTGTGACCTGACAAGTCACACTGGATGCCTGGAGCCTTGGAAACCAGGCTCATTTCCTTGTTGCTCTTCTGATGGAGGAAGGATGTTAGGGTTCAAGGCTGATGGCCAAGAAAGAATTCTTGAGACGTCTTTGGTGCAAAAAGGTGATTTTATTAAAGGATGGGGACAGGACCCATGGGCAGAAAAGAGCTGCACTGGGGTCATGGGGAGTGGTCCATTATTTACTTTCAAGTCAGGAGGGCATTAAGGAGAGAGTAATTCTCTAAGGAGTTTTGGAAGGCAGGTTTCCAGGACCTTGAGGGAGCTAGCTGCTGTTGGGAAAAGGTCATTTATTACCGTCTAATCAAACTCAGTCATGAGACCCTTCAGATGTATATCAGTGGGGCATTTGCTTGGGAGACGATTGCCAACATGTATCTCGGGGGGGGTAGAAATAAAGGAAGTTTCTGAAAGGATTTTTATATGTTAAAGTAGACAGACAGCATCCTGGGTTAGGCTAAGGTTGCCTTTTGCCCTCATTGAGGCCGTAGAGTCCCTAGAAGATTGTCACTCTGACGGTTTCAAGGACTTGTCTATGGGCTCTAAGTAGTAAGGAAACTTGATATTTTTTCTTCTTCTTTTGTTCCCCACATCCCTTGGCCAGATGTGCTGCTGGGGACTGGCATCACGTGATGTCCCTAAACGGAGAGAGGAGAAAGGTGGTGCTTAGCAGGCACTCACCACTATTTCCCCTAAAGACACAGGCAGCGCGAGCCACTTGCCAAATGGTTAAAGTTGTCAGAGTTAAAAGCACTGGATTCTACCCCTTTTTTGTCCATCCTGTGCTGCTACTCAGGGAGAAACGTCAGGCGGGACGGAAGGAATTGCCCTGTGTTTCCCTGCAGGAGCTGGAGACGTTGGTGTTATCTTTAAAGGCGTCGTCTGTCGTGTCGGTTCTCAAAGTGGGTGGACCTCGCCGTTTGTCCTGACTTGTTGGGATCTGCCCTGAGAAGCCGAACGTCTGGCTGAAAGTCTCATCCCTTCCCAAGACTGCAGGAAGCCCTGTCCTCTCTCTGAGCCAAAGCGGCCCACGCTTCCGCCTCCTTCACGGACCCTTCTGCGGCCAGCCCTGGTCACTCTCCGCTCGGCCTCCTCTCTCCCAGCGCGCACCCCCACAGCTGGCTCTCTCTGCGGGACCCAGCTGCCAAATCCACTTGGAAGGGTTCTTTGGCGGCTTTGTGGTTGTTTTTTTTTTGCAAAATACTCTACAACTGTTAACTCTTCCCGTTACTGATTGAGGTTAGTGTAGTGTGTCCGCGACAATAGGGATTTGATTTGATGCAATAATATACACAAAGCCCCTGACCCAGCGCTTGGAACACAAGGTAGGGATTCGGTAAACATGAGCTTCCTTGGTTGGATCCTTTCTGTGTTCTTTTTCTGGAGACGAGTGACGGGCAAGGAGGCTCTTCAAACTCTTGTTTGCTGAGCACCGTTACAGCATTATGGGTGAGAGAGCAGACCTTGGTCCCCTGCTGTCTGGGTCCAGGTTCACCCTCTAGGTGACTTTGGGAGCTTAGGCCACTTCCTTAACCTCTGTGCCTCAGTTTCCTCACTGATGGGTTAGCACTAAGGAGAGTTCTTATTCTTATCATTGTCGTGAAGATTACATTAGTTAATCAGCTGGTGCTGTTAAGACCACATGCCTGGTACATGGTGTGAATCAGTGGGAGAAATTGGTAATTCCATATTACTAATAATATATTAGTTATGTAATTATATTAGTTATAGACGTTATACTTATTATATTAGTCATATTAGTAGTAGAAGTGAGGCTAACGAGGCCACGGTGGTCTTAAGCAGCGGGCTTTCATCTCTGTCTCTTTGGGACAACCCAGCCCACTAGATGCATGGGATGGGTTCTCTAAAACTTTGGTCGAGAGGTCCATTGGAGCAGACGTGCTGGAGATGGAGGGCTCTGACTCAGCTGTTTTTCAAACGCCATTATAAAAATCACCTGGGGCACTTGTTAGACAAGCGGGCTTGAGGGCCTTGCCCCAGACAGACCTGCTGAATCAGAAACTTCAGGGAGGGGCTTGCAATCTGGTGTCTGACAACCCAGCAAACAGTATCACCTGGAAACGCTAACCACGTTGAGAAAACACGCTTGAGAAAACACGGATGGCGGCGTCTCAGACACTGGACCTTCTGATTTGATTGTTTTGGGGTCTTGGTGTATAGGCATGAGGACTTTTTTTTTTTTTAATCCTCTCACAGAAATGAAATGTGAGCTAGGGTTGAAATCCACTAAAATAGAGAATCAGACTTAAGTCAGTATTTCTCAGGATCATTTGGGGTATGGGTTAAAAATGCAGATTGTAAAGGCTTACCCCAGCCTGCTGAATCCAACTCTGCGGGTGGGGGAGAGGGTGTACAGGGAGGGAGCCCCTGCAATTTGCTTTTTTTTTTTTTTTTGAGATTGTATTTATTTGAGAGATAGAGAGCACGAGGGGGCGAGGCAGAAGGGGACTCCTGGATGAGCAGCGACTCAATCTTGGGACCCTGAGATCATGACCTGAGCTGAAAGCAGAGGCTTACTTGGCCAACAGAGCTCCCCGCACCACTCCCCTGCACCGGTGCCCCCAGAATTTGCATTCTCAACAGACCTTCCAGCTGATTCTTTTGCATGCTGGACTTGGAGAACCACCCCCGTCTCCCCGCAAGAGGGGTTTTCCTGAAGTAGGCGTGTCTGAAAGTGGCTGAATGAATGAAATGGAATCGTTCCTTCCTTTCCTGCTGCACCAAACTGTTTGAAACGTGGTTCTTCATATATTCCTGTAAACACGTTACCCGCTTGCCGTTGATTGGCGTAGGGTTTGCAGAGAGCTGTCTCTGTTTCAGTATGCTTCAATTTGACCTGGCTGACGCTGATGGGCATTATTGTTGGGTTTCTGTGTGGCCGCACGAACGTGACACGCCAGACATGGAAACAGGGGGAAAGGCGTTGTCCGATGTGGTTGACCAGTTGGGCGGTTTGTAGTTTGGCAGGGGGCACCTGTGTTCTCAAAGCTCTTGAGAGCTGAAGCTAAAGGGAAAGTTTGCAGGATGAATGTTACATGGAGCTGTAAGGACAAGGCGCCCTGTTTTCCTCAGATGACCACCTGGCAGGAAGGCGGGAATCTTTTTTTTTTTTAATATTTTATTTCTTTATTTGACAGAGAGAGAGAGGTCACAAGTAGTCAGAGAGGCAGGCAGAGAGAGAGGGAGAAACAGGCTCCTCACTGAGCCGAGAGCCCGATGCGGGGCTCGATCCCAGGACCCTGAGATCATGACCTGAGAAGGCGGGAATCTTGAATTTGCCCCCCACTGCGGCCCCAGGGGCCTCGCTGGTGCATGGCCCTCCCCGAGACTCCATAAATGGCATAGCAATGAGAATCTTTTCTATTGCTGCCTCAGCGTAAATGCAGCGCCCCCCCCCCCCGCCCCCGCTTTCCCATGTAGACAAAGAGAAATAACCATTTCTTTAGAGACTAACTAGGAAAGTTGTACACGCAGGTTCGGTGCCGGGATGGAGCAGGTTCCTTTGGAGGAAAGGAGTCCTCCGTCTGCAAAACCAGCTCACAAAGTTACTGCGGGCATCAAGAGTCTGCTTTTCCCACCAGAGGTAGTAGGAGGAGATTAAGTGTGGAAAGGTAGATAATAGTCTTTGGAGCACAGATAAGTGGTGTCCACACAGACCTGTCCTGGGAAATGCTCCAGGGCCGAGGATAAGGCAATGGCGAAGTGTTGCTAGTGGGTTTGTCTTTGTCCTGGGAATGGAGGCCTCAGGCAACCAAAGCTTGATGGCATTAAGGAGTTAACCCCTCCTGTGATCTCATCCATATTTGGCTCAGCAATAAAATCGGATTCTTTGCTTTCCCCTGTATCTTCTTTACACCTTTGCCCTTTAGAATGTGGTCCTTGGACCAAGAGCATTGGCCTGACCTGGGAGCTTGTCAGAAATGCAGACTCCCAGGCCCCTCCTCATCAAAGCCCAGCACATTGGGTTTGCCTGACAAGGTGGCATTTTGTTTTCTTATACCGCAGTCCCTGGGGTTTAGTTAGGATGAGTCAGCGTCCTTGAGTCTGATTAAGTTCAAGATACTGTTGAAGTAGTTACTGAACCGGTTAAGGGCTGAGGGCAGACTCAGGGCAGAGAATTCACCAAGGGAATCGCACTGAATGGGTGACCAGTGGGCCCTTGTCAGATGACCGGCTTTTTATTCTATGCTCCTTTTTAATTTCAGCGTTGACTCCCACCGCAAGTTGCCTCAGATAACCGTATGGGGCTTATTTCTGTTCTGCACTACGATGAACGCCTCTTCCTTTCCAACTGCATGAACAAACTTGCTTCGTCTGCTTTGTAGCTGGCCAGGACTCCAGCAGTTTCTGGGAGTCCTTGCAGTAAGAGAGAAAGGAATCTGACCTGTGGAAATTCTACAGGACACATTCTTCTATAGATTCTTATTACTATTTTTAAAAATTAACTAAAGTTCATACTTTATTCAGACTTTACTTTTTACCTCCCGTCCTTTTTTTCTGTTCCAGGATCCTGTCCAAGATATCACATAACATTCAGTCCTCATCTCTCCTCAGGCTCCTCTTGGTGAGGTGTCTCAGGCTTTCCTGGTTTTTGACAACCTTGACAGTTGGGAGGTCTACACTGTCAGGTTTTTTAGGTTGTCCCTCAGCTGGGATTTGGGATTTGTCAGGTGTTTTTCTCAAAACTAATCTGGTGCTATGGGTTTTTAGGAGGACAACCAGAGAATCGTCACTCTCGTTACATCCTGTCAGACGTACACATGGTCAACATGGCTTGTCACGGTTGGTGTGGGCTTGATTACTTGGCTGAGGTAGTGTTTGCGGCGTTTCCCTACTTCTTCCCTTCCCCCAAAGTGCTCTTTTTTTTTTTTTTTAAGATTTTATTTATTTATTTGACAGACAGAGATCATAAGTAGGCAGAGAGGCAGGCAGAGAGAGAGGAGGAAGCAGGCTGTCCGCAGAGCAGAGAGCCTGATGCGGGGCTCCATCCCAGAACCCAGGGATCATGACCTGAGCTGAAGGGAGAGGCCTAACCCACTGAGCCACCCAGGCGCCCCCAAAGTGCTCTTTTGAAGGAAGTTACTATGCATTGTTCACGTTTAAGGAGTGAGGAGTTATGCGGTGTTTGCTTGAGGGGAGAGGACTACCTCAATGATGTGGAATGGTTCTGTATAGGAGATTGGACTCTTTGCCATCCTTTATGTATTTAACCATCTATTTTTACCAGTATGAACTCATGAATGATGATTTTATGCTTATGTTAGAATCTAGTACTGCTTTCTTTTGTGTTCAAATTATAGACATTTTTAAGGTAAATCTTACTGCCCAACATGGGGCTCAAACTCACAGCCCCGAGATTAAGAGTTGCACGCTCTCTGACTGAGCCAGCCAGGCGCCCTCTTTCTGGTTTTGTTTTGTTTTGTTTGTTTGTTTTATAATATCCCTGAGAGACATAAGACTCTGCCATTGACTGGGGCTAGGCCTGCCTGCAGCAAAGAAGATAACTGCTGAACTGGTCTGACTTCAGTGGGGCTGAACGCCAATGAGGAAATTGGTGCCACCTGAAATAATTATCCTTGTATTCGTGTGCTAGAGCTGCCGTGACCAAGTCCCCCAGAGTGGGCAGCTTTAACAATAGGAATTTGTTTCTCAGTTCTGGAGGCTGGAAGTCTGAAATGAAGATGTCAGCAGGGTTGATTTCCTTTGGAGGTTTCCCTCTTTGGTTCTTGGATGGCCGTCTTCTCCCTGTGTCTTCACATGGTCTTCCCTCTGTACAGACCTACATCTTAATCTACTCTCCTTCTCCTCATCCTCTTTTTTCCTCCTCCTCCTCTTCTTTTCCTCCTTCTCCCCACCCTTCTCCTCCTCCTCCTTTTAAGATTTTGTTTCTTTATTTTAGAGAGAGAGAGAGCGCATGAGCAGGGAGAGGGATAAGCAGACTCCCTGCTGAGCATGGGACCTGATGTGGGGCTCAGTCTCAGGATGCTGAGTTCATGACATGAGCCGAAGGCAGATGCTTAACCAACTGAGCCACCCAGGTGCCCCTTAATCTCCTCTTTTTTTTTTAAATTGTTATTTATTTATTTGACAGACAGAGATCACAGGTAGGCAGAAAGGCAGACAGAGAGAAAGGAAGGGAAGCAGGCTCCCTGCTGAGCAGAGAGCCCGACGTGGGGCCCGATCCCAGGACCCTGGGATCATGACCTGAGCCGAAGGCAGAGGCTTTAACCCACCAAGCCACCCAGGCGCCCCTACTCTCCTCTTCTTATAAGGACACTAGTCGTATTCGATTAGGGCCTGTCCTTATGACTTCATTTCAACTTAATTACCTTTTCCAAGATCTGGCTCCCATTCTGGGTACTGGGGGTTGAGATGTTAACATATGAATTTTGGGGGAATTCAGCTTATAACACTCTTAATGGAGTCTCAGATAGATGCACATTCTCACCAGACATTAGCTAGAAGAGGCAAGCACGGGCCATGCTCTGTAGCGTGTCTTCCGAATTCTACCAGCAGCGCTGTGAGACACCAGTGGGTGTCCTCCAGGACGGTGTGAAACATTGGCAGTTGGGGGTAGGGATTTGGAATCAGCCTCTTTGCAATGAGGATGCTATGATTAGGGCCCAAACCCGTGGGCAGCATGAGGCCACTGGTGCCTGGACAGGTATAGGATAGGGAGAGGAGTTTCAGGGCAAGCAGTATACAGTAGGCAGTGTGACACTGAAATGGGAAATTTACCGCGACCTACTTTCTGTGCAGCTTGGTCCTGCCCATTCTCGCAAGGCTTCTTACTTTAGCTGCTCCATTGCACACGAAGTCTCTAAGAATGGCCTCGGGGTCAAACATATGTAAGAAAATTAGGTGGTTTATATCTCAAGAGTGACTGCCTCTTTGTATACCTGCTATTCAATGGCTTGTGGAAGAACTTCAGTCTCTATTTTTAGCCGAGGGTTATGTTAAAAACGACCCAGCCCGATGTGTACCTTGCCCAGAAGGGGTGTGGGTATTGTGCACTGAATGCATGTCCCTTGATCTTAAACCCAGCCTGTGAAGCAAACTGAGCCCATTGTGACATGTCCGACAACAGATCTTGCGGGGCGTCCGCCTAGGGGGGCACCAGAGTTTATTTAACTAACCGTCGCAGACAATGATGGTGTCGAGTTTTAGAACTTTGTGTTTCCTCTCACTCCTGTTTTCTGAGGCCAATGATGATTTGGGACACCATAGGACAATGAGGTTGATTCAAGCAAAAGAGACCAAGACGGAACGGAGGGAGCCCAAGCTACGCGGCTGATTTATTCATCTGGGCAGAGACGACAAGGTACCTTCCCAAATTCCATTTTCAACTTTTGTAGCAACAGAACCTTAGCCCTGTGACAAGCTACACTTGTCTGCCCCCTTGCAGCTAATGGCCACGTGATCATGTTCCATCCAATAGAAGATAAGCATTTAGAAACTTCCAGAAGGGCTGTCCAAAAGGAGGGGCACAATGTTCTTTTGTTCTTTCTCTTTCCCTCCTCCTTCTAGTCTGGAATATGGTGGCTGGAGTTGCCGCTGGCATCTTGGACCAGGAAGTGTGTGTGTGTTTTTTAAGATTTTATTTATTTATTTGATGGAGAGAGACACAGCAAGAGAGGGAACACAAGCAGAGGGAGTGGGAGAGGGAGAAACAGACTTCCTGCCAAGCAGGGAGCCCGATGCAGGGCTTGATCCTAGGACCCTGGGATCATGATGGGAGCTGAAGTCTTTTTTTTTTTTTTTTAAAGATTTTTTTATTTTATTTATTTGACAGAGAGAGAGAGATCACAAGTAGGCAGAGAGGCAGGCAGAGAGAGAGGAGGAAGCAGGCTCCCTGCAGAGCAGAGAGCCCGACGCGGGGCTCGATCCCAGGACCCTAAGATCATGACCTGAGCCAAAGGCAGTGGCTTAATCCACTGAGCCACCCAGGCGCCCTGGGAGCTGAAGTCTTAATGACTGATGCTTAATGACTGAGGGACCCAGGCGCCCCCTCCCTTTCTTTTTTTTTTAAAGATTTTATTTATTTATTTGAGAGAGAGAGAGAGAGAGTGAGCTCACACTTGAGGGAGAGAGCATGAGTAGGGGTGAGAGGCAGAGGGTCTGGGAATAGCAGGCTTATTGCTAAGCAGGGAGCCCAACCAGGGGCTTGATCCCAGGACTCTGAGATCATAACCTGAGCTGAAGGCAGACACTTTAACTGACTGAGCCACCCTGACACCCCTAGGAGTGGTCTTAAGAGCAGAACCCCAACACAGGTTTGTAGAGCAGGGAGACAGAATGAGCTTAGGTCCTCGATGACTCAAGAAGCTGTAATAGGTGCACTAGTATGGGGAAACTTTAAAAAAAAAGTCATTTTAATATGAAAGAGGAAAAAAAGCACTTTTGTCTTAAGGTATTGTTATTTTTTCCTTTATATGCAGTCAAACGTAATTCTTTTTTTTTTTTTTTTAAGATTTTATTTATTTATCTGACAGACAGAGATCACAGGTAGGCAGAGAGGCAGACAGAGAGAGAGGAAGGGAAGCAGGCTCCCTGCTGAGCAGAGAGCCCGATGCGGGGCTTGATCCCAGGACCCTGGGATCATGACCTGAGCCGAAGGCAGAGGCTTTAACCCACTGAGCCACCCAGGCACCCCAGCAGTCAAACCTAATTCTTAATGAAACTTGGGTACCCATTAAAATTGTTTAGGGAGTCTATTTAAATATACTTGTCCCGGGTCCCTGCCCCCAGGGATCTGGATTTTATTGCTTTAGCAAAAAAGACAGACAAGCGTTGTTCTTAAAAAGTACCCTTAGGTGATTCTAACATGTGACCTGGGTTGAGAACCACTGTCTTAACTTACACTCTGTCTCTCTAACTAACTACTGTGTTTTAAGAATTGTGATTTCTGGTGGGCGCCTGGGTGGCTCAGTGGGTTAAGCCGCTGCCTTCGGCTCAGGTCATGATCTCAGGGTCCTGGGATCGAGTCCCGCATCGGGCTCTCTGCTCAGCAGCGAGTCTGCTTCCCTCTCTCTCTCTGCCTGCCTCTCTGTCTACTTGTGATCTCTGTCTGTCAGATAAATAAATAAAATCTTTAAAAAAAAAATGTGTTTAAGAATTGTGATTTCTGGTATCACTGGGGCACTTGTTCTGTTTCCATAGCCCTGTTAGGGAAGGGGACAGTACTAGGGGTAATCTAAAAGAGCTAATTTGAAACAGTTCCTATTTTAGCTATTGTGAACAATTTTGGGGACTAGAGTGTAGATATCAACATACTCCGAGAACCTAGAAAGCTTCATAATGATGACAATATCCAAGAAAGTGACATCACGTGTCTTTATTTCTGAGGACAGAGAGAAACTTTACTCGTCACACTTCCTTTCCCTTTACCAGATTCGAGCACACTTCCGCTGAGGACTGCAAAGAGTTTAGCCACAGAGTGCAGGGAGGCGAATTCGTTCCTTTAAAGCTGAGTGGTACCTGAGCTGGATTAAGGGAGAACAAGGACAGCTTTAGATTTTTATTTTCCATTAATACTATCAATGCTTAATTCTCTGAGGAGCACTGATGGGGATGAAATCCCAACGCAATTTCTCAGAATACCAACTCTACCTATTTGACAATGATGTCTCCCTTACCTAGAGTGTGCTTTTGGTTTCGGTCCTTTTTTTAAGGTGTAAGCCTGCTAACCCCTCGTTTTATTGTAGAATGCATAGTATAAACATTGTGAATTGTAGACTGATGTCTAATATTCCTGGCTGTGTTTGTCAGCAGCAAGATAAGTTTTTGTCTTGTGGTAAGAGAAGTTTCAGGTGTGACTGTGGTGTCACCCCCCCCCCCCCAGTTTCTTTGGGGTTATTTACTACCAGTTTTCTCTCTCTCTCTCTCTCTCTCTTTTTTTTTTTTTTTTTTGATTTTATTTATTTTTTTGTCAGAGAGAGAGCAGAAGTAGGCAGAGTGGCAGGCAAAAGCAGAGAGAGAAGCAGGCTCTCTGCTGAGCAAGAAGCCCGATGCAGGACTCATCCCAGAACCCTGAGACCATGACCTGAGCTGAAGGCAGTTGCTTAACTGACTGAACCATCCAGGCATCCCTACTATCAATTTTCAACAAGAATTTGAGAGTGAGAAAAAGTAAATAACCGAGTGGTGTGTGTAATCAATCGGACTGTGAACGATGGAAGAAAGTTAACACATTGTGTTTTATTCTTTTGATAGCAGTTTCCATCTGAGCATCTTAGTATTTTGGAAATAATGAGCATTAAATGACAACAGGTATATTATTACATTAGAAATAAGCAGTAGGTTAGAAATATACCAAGAGGCAAAAGTGGCTTTGTGGGAACTGTGGGTTTTAACACCACAGGCCAAGGGAATATGAGGAGGTTTGACATCCTGTATATCAGGTAATAGGCAGATAGACCTTGGTGCTGTGGCCCAGGAACCAGCTCCAGACTCTCTCAGTCATGATCCAGGAGCCCCTGGGAAGCACTGTCTTAGATGATCACCCATGGATGGGAGAGCCTTTGTGAAAGTCCAAGGGTTCAGAGACATTTCAGCACATTGTTGGGGCAAAAGCATACAAGCTTAGACACATTATATAATGATAAAGAGGTCATTCATCAGGGAGATGTAACAGTTATAAATATATATGCATCCACAATCAAAACACCTAAATATATTTAGCAAATCCTAAGAGATCTGAAGGAGGAAACAGACAACAATACAATAGTAGTAGAAGACTCAGTACTCCACTTAATGGATAGACAGATCCGTGAGACAGAAAATCAACAAGGAAACATTGGACTTGAACCATCCTTTAGACCAAGTGCACCTAACAAACGTATATAGAACAGATGGTCCAACAGATGGAATACATATTCTTCCCAAGTGCACATGGAACATTGTCCAGGATTGATCATATGATGGATCACAGAGTAAGTTCTAGCAAATTTAAGAAGATTGAAGTCATACCAAGTATCTTTTCTAAACACAATGGTATGAAACTAGAAATCAGTAACAGAAGGAAAGCTGGAACATTCACAAATATGTGGCAATTAAACAACATATCCCTGAACACTAATGCGTAAGACAAAATCAAAAGAAAAATTTAAAAAATTGTAAATGAAGGAAAATGGAAACATAACATAGCAAAACCTACGGGAGGCAGCAAAAACAGTTCTAGAGGGAAGTTGATAGCAAACAGTGCGTACATTTAAGAAAAAAGGAAGATCACAAATAAATAACCCAATTTTATACCTCAAGGAACTAGGGAGTAAAAGGAACAAATTAAGCTTAAAGTGAGCAAAAGGGGAAAATGTCAAAGATCAAAGAAGAAATAAATGAAAAACAATGAAAAACATCAATGAAATTAAGAGCTGGTTTCTTGAAAGGATAAATAAAAATGGCAACATTTAACTACACTAAGAGAAAAAGAAGACTCAAGTAAACTCAGAAATGAACGAGAAGACATTATAGAATATAACACAGACATGCAAAGGATCATAAGAGATTACTATGAACAGTTACATGCAAACAAATTAGAAAAACTGGGAGAGATGGATAAATTCTTAGAAACATACATTTTAACTAAACCGAATTACGAAGAAATAGAAAATCTGAACAAACCAATAAGGACATTGAATATGTAATCAAAAACCTCCCAACAAAGAAAAGCCCAAGATGAGATGGCTCACTGGTGACTTCTACCAGTTAAAAGAAGAATTAACACCAAATCCTTTTCAAACTCTTCTAAAAATTGAAGAGGAGTGAACACTTCTAAACTCATTTTTAAAAAAAGATTTTATTTTTAAGTAATTTCTACACCCAACATGGGGCTTGAACTCATGACCCTGAGATCAAGAGTCACATGCTGTACCAACTGAGCCAGCCAGGCAACCTCTACCCCCAAACTCATTTTATGAGGCCAGCCTTACCCTGATACCAAAGCCAGGTAAGGACATTACAAGAAAAAACAAAAAGCAAAAACAAAAACAAAAACAAACCCACACAGCTATAAGCCAGAATCCCTGATGAATATAGATGGGAAAATTCTCAACAAAATGTTAGCAAACTGAATTCAGCAGCACATTACAAGCACACGATCAAGTAGGATTTATCCCTGGGATGCAAGGATGGTTCGATATACACAAATCAATGTGATATATCACAGTAATAGGACGAAAGAAAAAAATCATATTATAATCCCAATATTCACAGAAACTGATAGAATGCAATATCCTTTTATGATAAAAACTCCTAACAAATGGGTAAAGAGGGAATGTACTACAACATAATAAAGGCCATATATAAATGTTCCACAGCTAACATCGTACTTAACAGCGAAAAGCTGACAGCTTTTCCTCTAAGCTCAGGGTCAAAACAGGACCTTTGTTCTCGCCACTACTGTTCAACATAGCCTTGGAAGTCCTAGCCAGACCAATCAGGAAAAAAAAAAAAAAAAAAAAGCATTCTTGAATAGGAAGAAATAAAATTATCTATGTGTGCAGCAGATGCAGGTGATATGATCTTATACATAGAAAATCCTGAAGAGGGGAGACTGGGTGGCTCAGTCAGTTAAGTTTCTGCCTTTGGCTGGGGTCATGATCCCCGAACCCCCGGATGGAGCCCTCCTTTGGGCTCCCTGCTCAGTGGGGAGTCCACTTCATACTCTAACCCTCACCCTGCTCATGCTCTCTCTCTCTCTCTCTCAAATAAATAAATAAAATCTTTAAAAAAAGAGAAAATCCTAAAGAGCCCATCAAAAACCAATTAGGACTAGTCAACAAATTCAATGAAATTGATGGATACAATATCAGCATCCAGAAATTAGTTGCATTTCTTTTCTTTCTTTCTTTTTTTTTTTAAGATTTTATTTATTTATTTATTTGGCGGACAGAGATCACGAGTAAGCAGAGAGGCAGGCAGAGAGAGAGGAGGAAACAGGCTTCCTGCTGAGCAGAGAGAGCATGACCTGAGCTGAAGGCAGAGGCTTTAACCCACTGAGTCACCCAGGTGCCCCAATTAGTTGAATTTCTATAGAAATAGAATATATAGAAAATATAGAAGAAATACAATAATACCACTCACAATAATACCGAAACAATAAAATACTTAGGAATAAGTATTTCAGTATATATTTATTTATTTGACAGAAAGAGAGAGAGAGAGTACAAGCACCAGTGAGGGAAGGGCAGGCAGGGGGGAAGCAGGCTCCGCGCTGAGCAGGGAGCTTGATGCAGGGCTCGATCCCAGGACCCTGGGATCATGTCTTGAACCAAAGGCAGATGCTTAACCCACTGAGCCACCCAGGCGCCCCAGGAATCAATTTAGCCAAGAGGTGAAAGATCTTTACACTGAAAACTGTAAAACTTTGTGAAAGAAATGAAAGAAGACACAACTAAATGGAAAGATATCCTGTGTTCAGGGATCTGAAGAATTAACACTGCTAAAATGTCCACACCCTTCAAAGCCATCTATAGACTCAGTGCAAATCCCTATCAAAATTCCAATGGAAACAGAAAGAAAAAAAAGCCTAAAACTTGCATGAAATCACAAAAGACCCAAATAGCCAAAGCAATCCCGAGAAAGTGTAACAAAGGCAATGGCATTATGCTTCCTGATTTACAACTATACTAAACTGTAGTAATTGAAACAATATGGTTCGGGCATAAAAACAGACACACAGACCAGCGGAACAGAATAGAGTCCAGAAATGAACCCTCATATGTACAGTCAACTAATATTTGATAAGGGAGTCAATAATATTCAATTGGAAAATAATCAGCTTTTCAATAAATGGAATTGGGAAAACGGGATATCCACATGCGAAAGAATGCACTTGGACCCCTGTCTTACACACTTGAACTGGATTAAAGATTTAAACATATGGCCTAAACCCATAAAACTCCTGGAAGAAAACATAGGGGGGAAAACTCATTGTTGGTCATGGCAATGATTTTTTGGATAGGACACCAAAAACATGAGCAACAAAAACAAAAATTAGTAAGTGGAACTACGTCCAACTGGGAAGCTTCTGCATCGCCAAAAAAACCCCAACAAGGAGAAAGTATTTGCAAATTTTGTGTCTAGGGATAAGAGCTCATACAACTGAGCAAAACCCAAAAACCTAAAAACAGATGAAAAAATGGGCAGAAGAACGGAACAGATATTTCTCTAACGAAGACATACAGATGGCCAACAGGTGCATGATGGAGGCTCACCATCGCTCATCATCAGGGACATGCAAAGCAGAACCACAATGAGATCTCACCTCACACCTGTTAGAAAGGCTATTATCATCAAAAAGACAAGAAATAACAAGAGTTGGGGAGGGGTGGAGAAAAGGGAACCCTGTGCTCTGTTGGTAGGAATGTCATTTCGTGCAGCCACTGTGGAAAACAGTATGGGGGTTCCTCAAAAAATTAAAAACAGAACTACCCTATGATTCAGCAATCCCACTCCTGGTACATATTGAAAGGAATGAAAACCATATATCCAAGAGATCTTTGCTCCGCCATGTTCACTGCAGCATCGTTGATGATGGCCAAAATAGGGAAACAATGTCAGCGCCCATGGATGGATAAATGAATAGAGATGGGGAGGGGGGATATGTGCATACGTGTGCGTGTGCATGTGTGCACGTGCGTATTATGCATAAGTTTGGAAGATCTAATGTACAATTCTCACCACACACAAAAAGAAATGGTGCTCATGTAAGGTGATGGGGCTGTTAGTTAAAGCTACGTAGTAATCACTTCACAATATATAAGTGTATCAAATCAATGCATGATGCCCCTTAAACTTAAACAATGTTATGTGAATATATTTGTTGCTGGCGAAACAAATATATTACTTTGAAATATCAGTACGTCAGTACTTCTGAAAAGCACTAAGCTTTGTATATAATCTCTCTTACTGAGACTTACTTTGCGATGAAATTTTCACTTAGCAATTTGTTTTAAATGTATGAATTTAGCAGTTTATATTTATAAAGCATCTTACTTTAGCCTATTTTTAAGTTGAATTACACTAATTAATTCTTTTATTTAAAATGCTCTGGCTTGGGGTGCCTGGTGGCTCAGTGGGTTAAAGCCTCTGCCTTAGGCTCAGGTCATGATCCCAGGGACCTGGGATTGAGACCCACATTGGGCTCTCTGCTTGGCAGGGAGCCTGCTTCCCCCCTCCCTCTCTGCCTACTTGTGATCTCTGTCTGTCAAATACATAAATAAAAATCTTTAAAAGAATAAAATAAAATAAAATTCTCTGGCTCCTCTCTGTCCCCCAACAATCATTAGATATATTGGTAGCCTAACTTGAGGTTCCTTCTAGATTGTATTATGTACTGTAATGAAAATGCTGAATCATTCTATATTTGAGTATTTACGTATATAATGTAATTTATGCCACCAGAGACTATTCCAGTTAACAAAACAAGCAAAATTGTGAATTATTAAGGGGTGAATAAAATATTTTCTTTCTTTGGTGCATCAATTTTTATTTTTTTTTACTTTGCATAGAATAATCATTTAGTTTTCTTAAAGGGGCAAAAAATTTCAGCAGAACCATAGCTGGATTTGTATTCCAGGACATTGTAGGTTCTTAGAGAGTGAGATTGGAAATAGAGCAAATGAATTATGTCATTAGCCTTACCTCTTACAGGGTCTATGAAGGGAGTAAAAAGGAGTTTTACTTTACCCTGCAAGCAGAAAACTCTAAGATTTAGTTTGGGTTAAAAATATGAATAGGTAAGCTTGATAATTTGTTATTTGAGAGGGTAATTGACTTACTACGGAGAAGGAACATACCGCTAACATGCACGGGGGGCTGCATTGGAGCCCGATCTATTCTGATCACTTGTTCCAGTTGGCTGGGATCGTGTGGTTTCCTGGGACACAGGGATTTCAGCGCTGAAACAGGGAAAGTCCTGTGCACACTTGGGACAAGTTGATCACTATCTCTTTGGTCTGACTGGGGTAGGTTTTCAGGGGCTTGTCTGAGAATGTGTATCGAAGCTCACTGATGCACCGAGAGCTCCAAATAAGATTCGTTCTCAGTAGGTCCCGT
This sequence comes from Meles meles, assembly GCF_922984935.1. Lineage (NCBI taxonomy): Eukaryota > Metazoa > Chordata > Mammalia > Carnivora > Mustelidae > Meles > Meles meles. Next base: position 144,252,944 of record NC_060070.1, read on the forward strand.
CTTCATGGGAACAATGGTATTTGCCAATATTCCAAGGTTTGCAATCCCTCTCCTAATGACAACATGGAATCAAAGGGAATACAGATGTGTATGCCCCACTGCTAGGCCTCACCCAGCAATGAGTGTTTAAGGAAGAGGGGTCGCTTCTTACCTGGGGCAGATTCTACCCTTGGACACAAGCCCAGACCGTTCCCATCTTCTTAGTGGCCTGTACTGGAGTCTATCCTACACTCCTTTCTACCACTCCTCAGTATAATCTCTTTTTTGGACAAATATTCTCTCTCTCTCTTTTTTTCCCCTTCTATTTCTTAATAATGATGAAGCTTTTTACTTTTCTCCAACTGCATTAGAACTGCTGGTGTCATTTCTCACCTGGACTACCGAAGCGGATTCTTACCTAGAGGCACCTGTATTAAATTTTGCTACTGTTCAACATATTTCTGCACTGTAGTCAAGGTGATATTTAAAAAATAAAGATCTGGTGCCTTGGGATTCTCTCTCCCTCCCCCTCTGCCCTTCCACTTGTTCTCTCTCTCTCTCAAATAAATAAATTTTTTTTTTTAAAAGAAGTAGAATTGACAGGACTAGGGGATAGGTAGGATGCTGAGATCTGGGAGTTCAAGAACTCAGCGCCGACTTCCGTGTTTCTGATAAGAGCAACTGGGTAGATAAGCCCAAGTTCATATTTAAGCACATCGAATTCAAGGTGGGATGCACAAGAGAAAACACAGGGCACCCCTGTATTCACAAGTTTTAGATATAATCTTCCTGTTGAGGTACCACCATGATTACTGCTCCGATGAGTTCCACCAACAGTTACCATTTAATTTGTATTTACTATGTGCCAGGGGCTCTACATATGTTTTTCTGGTTTTCACAACTACACATGGCAGTCATTATTTGCATTTTATAGGCGAGGAGATCAAGGCCTCAAGAGGTTGGGAAACGTACTCTAGATGAGGCAGCTTGAATTCAATAGAGCCAAGATTTGAACCCAGCATTGGCAGATTCAAAAGCCTATATTCTTTTCATAACATGATGCTGACTTCCTCCAGGGTAATGTGGTTTAATCAAGGTGTTTCTGATTTTAAATAACTGAAAAAAATCTGAACTAGCTTTAACAAACAAGGAGAATTTGAGAAAAGGGCCAGAAGTATCTTGAGGAACTCAAAGATAGGGATGCAGGTGGCTTCTGGAAGGAACCGGAACTGAGAAATGGAAACCCACCATTCTCTTCCTCTGATTCTTGTCTTACCTCCTCTCGCACATCTGCTTTATCGTTCTTTCTCTGGGTTTTTCTGTAGCTCATGTAGATGGTAGAATATTATGGCTGCTGCATGGCTTCAACCAAGCACAGAGATTAGTTGTCTGAATCCAAATTACAAACTCCTGGTAAAGAACATCTGATTAGCTCTGCTGCAGACAGGTACCTGTTCTGGGTCCAATCAGCTTTAGCCAAGGAGGTAGAATTACATCGTCCGAACATGGCTACCGTGGAATTTGAGAGCAACATACTTTACGGGTAGGAATGTCTGACTCTTGTCTTTTCTCACTCATCTGGTTTGACTATAGCCCATTCTGGGTGTTCTAATTATTACATGGAGAGCTCTAAGTGTCCCTCTACCCCTGACCCCAGGTTTGACCTATGATTCTAGTTCTTTAAAGAGAAAGCAAGTCTATGACAGACTTGGCCAATATGTTCTTATGTCAATGATTTCCCCCTTTGTATACGTACTGTCGAAGCGAGCACAATGATTTCCCCCTTTGGAAGTACATCATATCATCACTGTCCCTCCAATCTTATTTCTTATAGCTTATTTGCCTTTACACACACACACGTGTACACTTACAGTATCTACTTGGAAGAAACCAGCTGCCTTCTTGTAGCTCTCCTTCTGCCCTAGGCTACAGTAGCAGAAACCCACGGACTTTCTTTGCCAATATAAAGCAAATAAAACCCTCTCCCACCCTGTCATCCTTACTGTTCTTTATGATAACGTGGAGAGCCCTTTCCCTTATAGTCACTATGTAACCAGAGTGGAGCTGCTTACTTTCGACAGGCACAGTGGGAACAACACATTCACTTAGGGGGCTTCGGAACAAATGGTCACCGATCCTTTCTCAACTGAAGGAGCATCTAAGGAAGGATGTCAAGTATCATCGCCCAGTCATAAACATGTATACTTCGATATTCTCCTGCAGTGGCAAAGAGAAAGAAACTCAAGGAGAAAAATTTATTGTTACAGTTTTTGGTAGGTGGCTCAAATTTATGAATATTAGGTGTTCTAGAAATTTGTGTGCAGGTCTGTTGTTTAGAACTCAGAACTCATTATTGACTATGGAAATAATATTATAGTTGGCTAAGTTTAGGTTTCTAGCCGACCGTAAATGATCATTTGGTCTACAGTATAGCTGAAATGCTAATTATTACCTTGCACTTTACTTGCTCTTAAAATTGGATTCTAGACCCTTTAGTGTCTAAAGCCCTGAATTTGGATGCTTGGGTGACTCAGTCGGTTAAGCGTCTGCCTTCAGCTTGGCTCCTGGTCCCAGGGTCCTGGGATCAAGTCCTGCATCGGGCTCCCTGCTCAGTGGGGAGTCTAATTCTGCCTCTGCCCCTTCTCCCACTTGTCTCTCAATCTCTTTCCCTCAAATAAATAAATAAAATCTTAAAAAAAATTAAAGTCCTGAATTCATTTCCTTTCTGAATGCTAACTCCCCTGAACGTCTCTAAAGTTCGATATTTTCTGGAACCTTCAATTTCTCTCATTCTGCAGGAGGGAGAGAGAAAGCATGGAGTCCCGCAGGTGAATGTCAGGTGTGGGCTGCAGGTGTGGAAGTGTGCAGGTGTACTAGATGCCACCAAAGGAAGGGTTGTGAGATAGATTTGAGAGTAGTGAGTTTGCTGTCCTTAGTAACTCCCCTGGGAAAGGAGAGTGTCTGGGGAGGATGGCTAGGGAAGGAAAAAATGCGTGGCTGCGATGTTTGATAGATAGGTATTGTTATTGGCTATTTGATGCCTGTGTATAAAATATTTATTAACTATTTTTTCTTGCATGCAAGAGTTGAGCTGCTTTTTCCCCCTCAATTCGCCTGCACTAGATTAATAATGAGTTTTACAGCATTCCCCATTAGTTTAGCTGAATCCCTGAACTTATCTCCCTGGGGTGAGGCATCATGGCGGCCCAGGAGGCCCGACAGGTAAAGGGAAGGTGAGCTCTGGCCTCTAACTGCATGGCTGTGTTGTGTAATCACAACGCGCCTTCGTGGAGATCCTGCAGAAATGTTTTTAGTACATGATTTCATCCCCTTTTCTGACTTGGACCCAGACAACTTTACATTCTCAGCAAACAGATGGACAGCAAGGTTGAAACAGGATCTCGTACCGAAATAGTCTTTGAGTCATCCACTTTGACTGTTCCCTCTTCCAGGAAACTTGCCTCTTTCTTCTTGCAGGAGGCCAGTGCTGAGAATTCATGTTGGACTCTCTTCCCAATGTGTGTTTTCTGTTCTTCTTCTTGGTTAGAATTGGGCTTCTGCTGAGATAAGGAAAATTGTCTAATTTGTTTTGGCAAAACACCTGGCCTTTTGCCTTAAGTAGATGTTTAAAAATAGAAGTAAAATGTTTTACATCAACCTTCTATTTTTGGCTTCCTTACAAAAACGTTCCTGGTGTGAGAACAAGGGGAGATCAATTTCACCTATAAGTTTACTTTGGGAGGTAGGCGTGCACTACAGAGTGTCGCTTGGCCTGGGTCTTGGGCTCTAGTCCCCGTTGGGCCAGTCACCAACTGTTAGAGTGAGAGAAGTCTGTTCATTCTTCAGTGCCCAGGTTCCTCATCTGGAAGAGGGAATGACAAAACCAGCCGAAAGGGTGCTGTGAGCCGTCAACAAGATCGTGCCTGTGAGGGTGTCAGATGTAGTAACACTGCTAGAAAAACAGGTTCCTGTTTGTTTCCAGAGGTTGGAAAGATCCTTCCTCTGTAACAAACTAGTTTATAATGAGCATGCTCTCATTCACTTAGAGATTTGTTGGTTCCAAGCCGAGAGTCCCGTACTCGAGCCCTTTTACTCGGTCCTTGGCAGGAAAGGGTTAATAGTTTTCACCCCTTTGTCATTTCAGCCTCATTTGAATTTTTGAATGTGGCATAAAATAAAGCCCCGTGTCATTCAGGGCATGGTACAGACCTCAGTGCCTGCCTCCTGCTTGTTTGGAACATTTATTGTTATGTTTTCGGATGAGAGGCAGAAGTTGATATGATTATCAAAGGAACATCTTGAGCTGCCTGAACTGTTGAGCGGAAACAATTAGCCTGAACTGGGCAGGTGGCCACTCAAGTTGACCGTGTTCTTTTGAGCTCTGATTCCTGCCTTCTCATGTCTTGCTTGGGCAGCCGAAGGTAGGGCGTGCCACCTCTGCGCTGTCCCAGGCCCTCCCTGCTGGAGTCTGTGTAACAAGGAAAGGTTGCAAAGATGGGAAGTTTCGTGTTTGCTTGTTTTGCTTCTCAGAATTTAAGTAACAGCATCAGACTCTGGGGGACTCTGGAAAGTTCTGTCTCTGTTGGTCAAAGAGGATATGATTTTGGATCGGTGAGGAGGAGTGCTTCAACCTAGATGGGCCCATTTGGTCATAAGAATGGAAGACAGAGGGGCACCTGGGTGGCTCAGTCGGTTAAAGGTCTGCCTTCGGCTTAGGTCATGATCCCAGAGTCCTGGGATCAAGTCCTGCATGGGGCTCTCTGCTCTGTGGGGAGCCTGCTTCTCCCTCTGCTCCTTACCCCATTCATGCTCTCTCTCTAGAAGTAAATAAAATCTTCAAAAAATTAAAAAAAAAATCCAAAGTAACAAAATATTAAAAACAAACAAACAAAAATAAAAAAGAAAGGAAGACAAGTGCTTGACAAGAACCCCATACTGGGCCAGTAGGATGGTCAAGGAGACTTACCCCAAAGTTTCTGTCATTTGTCTTGATTTGTCCTCTCTCCCCTTTACGCAGGGAGTGGAAGGAGTCTTTCTTCCTCACTCTGTCCTCGATTTGCTGTGTTAATGTCTCCCGCAGCTGAACTATTTATCTTTAGGAACCAACGCTTATCAGGGCAGTCATAAAAGCTCCTTTTGGTCTTTAGATAAAATGTGGAAGTTTTCACATATTACTAATGAGCCTCATTGGAATTAAGAAAGCACTGGATATGAATAATGATGAGGAATAAAGTTAGAGGTGACTTTCTGTGTGGGTCATCTGCTTTTAGTACAGCTTGAAAAAGTTTAGAAATGAGTAGTTTGAAAGTTTTTTGGTTTTTTTTTTTATGGCATGCCTGGGCTGGTGAAATTTTTTTCTGCCATCAGCAAAGCATATCTGCTACGCATCTCTCTCTGTTTGCTTTCACCCTTCCTCTTCCCCAGAGTCCTCTCTGTCGGCTTCCCACACTTTGTGGCCCAGACTCTTCCCCGTTCTATAGGGCGAGGCTGGCAAACCTGCTCCCTGGGACCACGGGGCACCACACTGCCTGGTAGACATGGCTGACTTTTCCCGCCACGTGAAGTGTTCTGTTCGGTACATTTTTTTTTTTTTTAAACATTTTATTTATTTCACAGAGAGAAATCACAACTAGGCAGAGAGAGAGGAGGAAGCAGGCTCCCCGCGGAGCAGAGAGCACAATGCGGGGCTTGATCCCAGGACCCCGGGATCATGACCTGAGCCAAAGGCAGAGGCTTTAACCCACTGAGCCACCCAGGCGCCCCTGTTCAGTACATTCTTGTACTGCCAGCACCTCATGATGAACCTGAACACCTCATGATGTATATCTTAATACATGTTTGCTGAAGGAGTGCCTTCATTCTGGGTGAGTGCATTCTACTAAAGATGGAAGACTGGATGGAGGAGGCCATCCATCCAGCCTGATGGAGGAGGAGGGAAGTGCAAGTGGAGAGAGTGTGTCACTGTGAGTGTCATTTTGGGGCAGGAGGAGTGGCTCATCAGGTGAAGACAGTGGGTCAGAATGGCATGGGCAGGTGGAGAACCAGGGGAATTTGTGAAGGGGAAATTCGGAGTGCCTGAAAATAGTTTTGTATGGTTGGCACTTAGATGCAAAGGGAAAAGGGGCAGAAGATGGATCTGGAAAGGTAGGCAGGTTATATGGTACTTTCAATCTTGTGCCGCATAAAAAAATTGTTAGGGGGCGCCTGGGTGGCTCAGTGGGTTAAACCCTCTGCCTTTGGCTCAGGTCATGATCTCAGGGTCCTGGGATGGAGTCCTGCATCGGGCTCTCTGCTCAGCAGGGAGTCTGCTTCCCTCTCTCTCTCTGCCTGCCTCTCTGCCGACTTGTGATCTCCATTTGTCAAATAAATAAATAAAATCTTAAAAAAAATAGTTTAGGCGGCATTGGATCTCATAGGTCATTTGATTTGATGAGTCATTATTTAACTAATTTTTTATAGCAATTATTTCACAGTAAATGGGTGGGTCTATGGGTCCATGTTCGAAACAAAAATTTGCTGGGCTCACAATCTGAGATCTTGGAAGTTTTAGGGGATTCTACCTGACTTAGTGGTGAAAACATAGGAGTCATAATGTAACCCCAAATGGCCTATATCATGAGACAGCGCTCTAGCCCAATCTGTATTTCAATGAGCCTTTTCTGATATATCGGCTACTAAACATTTATAAATGTTATTGAACTTAGATCTTTTCCTATAATGACTACTTCTGTGAAGAGATGAAGTAACATGTACAAAAGACTTAGTACCAAGTACTCTGCCTAACACACAGTGGGTGCTCAACAGTATAATCTGTCTCTTCCCGCAACTGGCCAGAACTGAGGAAGCTTCCACTTTATGAATGTTTTGGAGAAACTGTAAAAAAAAAAAAAAAAAAAAAAAAAAAAAAAAAAAAAATCACAAAAACCAAAACCACCAAAACCCACAACACCCTGTCTCCAAGTATATATTTGTTGAAATATCTGCTAATTCTTTGGTAGGAGTTTGGAATTTCCTTGGTGATTTTAAACAAGATTTCCTCTCTTAAATATGCTCATTGTGTAAGTCTGAGATCACCAGGGCTGATCTGATTGTGAGCACAGAGTCTTCAAACCCTTGGTGGGACGACCTGTTTAACAGTTGCTTACATTTCAAAATATTTCTAGCCCCTGGCACCTCAGGGTTCAGTGAATCATGCTGAGACACTGATTCTTGACAGGCAAGAATATGTTTTTCTCCTGGATTTGTAGGTGGGCAGCAGGTTAACTGATATCTGCTGGTACCTGTGAATGCCGAGGAGGAAGTGAGATGCCAGGTTGGAAAATGAAAACTTGCACTACGTGTTTGCTGGGTACCATCCAGAAGTATTGCATGCTCTTTGGTTTGTTTTGATTAAATTCCAAGGTGATAAAATCACCCGGCTGTTAAAAATAATTAATTGGGGCGCCTGGGTGGCTCAGTGGGTTAAGCCGCTGCCTTCGGCTCAGGTCATGATCTCAGGGTCCTGGGATCGAGTCCCGCATCGGGCTCTCTGCTCTGCAGGGAGCCTGCTTCCCTCTCTCTCTCTCTGCCTGCCTCTCTGTCTACTTGTGATCTCTCTCTGTCAAATAAATTAATAAAATCTAAAAAAAAATAATTAATTGTCTTGTTCCTACTTAGAAGTGTAATGATTATGGATTTGCAAGTCCAAATGCTTTTGCAGTGGAACACTGGAGCACAGCTGTTGTTACTGGGACTGAGCCTTTAGGTGAGCAGGGCAGATCACCAGGTCACATCGCCAAGACACCGTTCAGGGACCATTTATTTCTCTGGAGATGTGAGATTTTTCCAAACCCCAATTACTAGAAGTAATAGAATGATTAAGCCACTTGGGCAAAAACAAAGCAAAACCGTCCCAAATATAAAAAGTAGAGATTTTGAAGATCACAGTTCCTAATTACATGTTTCAATTCAACTGGAAATCAATAATAAAAATTTGACCCCCCAAAATACCATTTGAAACTAAAAAATACTCTCCCGGATAAACTTTTGATCAAAGAGTAAATTGAAAAGATGGTACATTCTTTATTATTATTATTATTATTTAAAAATTTTTAAGGTTTTATTTATTCATTTAACAGAGAGGGAGAGTACAAGCAGGGAGAGCAGCAGGCAGGGTAGGAGGGAGAAGCAGGCTCTCTGCTGAGCCAGGAGACAGATGTGAGACTCGATCCCAGGACCCTAGGATCACAACCTGAGCCCAAGGCAGCCGCTTAACAAACTGAACCACCCAGGTGTCCCGAAATGGTATATTCTTTAGAAAGCAGTAAAAATTATACTTTGTACCCCAATTTTTTTAAAAGATTTTATTTATTTATTTGACAGACAGAGATCACAAGTAGGCAGCGAGGCAGGCAGAGAGAGAGAGAGAGGGAGGGGAGGGGGGGGGGGAAGCAGGCTCCCTGCTGAGCAGAGAGCCGGATGTGGGGCTCCATCCCAGGACCCTGAGATCATGACCTTAGCCGAAGGCAGAGGATTAACCCACTGAGCCACCCAGGCGCCCCTGGACTCATGATTTTGCCATGCACTGAAAACAGATGGGATGGTAATCCTCTACCTTATTATACCAGGTTGTGCAGTGGTCTCTAATAGCGTGTGTGATGTGTGTGTTGTGAAGAATGTTTTTACTTTAACACATGCTTAAATATAACCCTGTATCCCCGCCATCCCCAAATTCTCTCCAAATGCAAATTAGTTTACACCCTCTTTAAAAGACAGCATGAAGTTTGCTAATAGAATGAAACTTGTTCCTACATTGGTGGCTGAGGACCACTAATTCGTCCCAGGCCTGCTGGTGGGGGGAGAGATACTCGGTGCTCCTAGGTCTGCCGGAAGGTATACCAGATGGTTGTACCATCCCCTCTTCACCCCGCCCCTGTGGCCTACAGAAAGCATGAAGCTGCCAGACTGACTTCAGTGCCAAGTGTGGGAATCTGAGTGTTCTAGGTGCAGTGGTTTTGCCGTTTTTGTGTGGTGTAAATTGATAACAAAATAACTTTAAAATTTACTTTGAGGGATAACTGGGTGGCTCAGTGGGTTAAGCCTCTGCCTTCAGCTCAGGTCATGATCTCAGGGTCCTGGGATCGAGTCCCACATCGGGCTCTCTGCTCAGCGGGGAGCCTGCTTCCCTTTCTCTCTCTGCCTGCCTCTCTGCCTGCTTGTGATCTCTGTCTGTCAAATAAATAAATAAAATCTCTTTAAAAAAAAGTGAAGTCATCGCTATTGATCTGTTGGCTCCATTAACGGAAGATGAGTTAACACACAGATTATACTAGTTTTATATAAATGTTACCAGATGCTTCAAAAAGAAAATCAATTACACTTTTTACCTGAATGGTGTAATTATTTTCATAAAATTCAGAAAACCTTTTAGAAACAGCAAGTTTAAATATTTAATATTACTGAGAATTCCATTATACATTTGTTTTAAAAGTTTACCATCAAAAAATAAAATATATATATATTTTTTCTTTTTTTTTTTAAGAAAGGGAGGGAGGGGAAGGGGCAGAAGGAGAGGGAGAATCTTAAGCAGACTCCATGCCTAGCATGGAGCCCGTCACGGGGCTCAATCCCATGACCCCGAGATCATGACCTGAGCTGAAATCAAGAGTCTAACACTTAGCCAACTGAGCTACCTAGATGTTCCTGAAATTTTATACTTTTAAGAGCTGACTGAGGTAAAATTTATGTACCAGAAGTTTTACCCATCTGAAGTGTACAGTTGGAGGACTTTCAGAAAACTTGTGGAATTGTACAAACATCACTGCCATTCAGTTTTAGAACACTTCTCGTCCCCCCGGGGAAGCTGCCTGGCACTCTTCTGGAGTCAACCCCCACATTCAGATCCAGCCCCTGGCAGGGGCTGAAGATGATTTCTTTTTCAGTGAGAACACAAATAAGGACTTGGGTGGGGCACAATGTCCAAGTATACACAATGGAATTACTAGAATAAGAAATCCGTGAAACAAATAAAATCTTAAAAAAAAAAAAAAAAAAGACTGATCTTACTGGGGCGCCTGGGTGGCTCAGTTGGTTAAGTGTCTGCCTTCAGCTCAGGTCATGATCTCTGGGTCCTGGGATCGAGCCCTACACGGGGCTCCCTGCTCAGAAGGCAGTACTTCTCCATTTGTCCCTCCTCCGTGCTGGTGCTTTCTCCCTCTTTCTCTCAAAATAAATAAAGTCTTTAAAAAAAAATCCATGGAACAGAAATGTGCATGTATAACGGCATAGAGAAATCATTATTTCTTTCAAACAAACTACAATGAAAGTAGAAATAACAGCCAAATTTCACAAATACTGTTCTACATACACTGAATTGGTGAACTACAACATTTTTGTGTTGCAGCTGATGTGGAGTATGAAAAGTTCTTTGGCATCCAGCACGTGTTTTCTGTCCTTGCCGGTCGTCATCAATCAGATTTTACAAATATTTTGAGTCTTTGAAGAACTGCTTTGTAAATCAGTGCTAATCGATAATATTGACCATTTTTTTTTCTTTTGCAAAGGAGTCCTATACATTTGTATTTTGTTTGAGATCAATTAGAAATTTTTAAATCTTTTTTAAAAATATTTTATTTATTCGACAGAGAGAAATCACAACTAGGCAGAGAGGCAGGCAGAGAGAGAGGAGGAAGCAGGCTCCCTGCGGAGCAGAGAGCCTGATGCGGGGCTCGCTGGATCCCAGGACCCTGAGATCATGACCCGAGCCAAAGGCAGAGGCTTTAACCCACTGAGCCACCCAGGCGCCCTGAGATCAATTAGAAATTTTTAATCAAAGTATAGTTAACGGAGCAAGAAAATAAATATTCAGGTTTTGAAGTTTTACAAATTGCATTTATGGAAAACAAACCTTGCAAACAGGAAGGTGCTAGAATTTATCCTCAGAAGGTAGGAACTGAGCAATGTACATGAAAAGAATTCAAATACGGTATACAGGGTTTAATTTTGAAATTTTATAGTTGCACTTAGAATATATGGAATTGAGGGAAGATTCTTTTGATAGAAATCCTATTTTTAGTAGGATACACTTGTGTTTTTCCTCAATAATTCAAAATAGATTGAATTTGAGAAGGTCTGTGATTTCAAGTGATCTAACTTTGATGAAACAGTAAAAGGAATCATAAGTGGAATTCATTTTATGAATTTTTTTGTATAACTATTTCTCCAAGAAAGGTATTAAAAACAAAAAAAATACAGTGTCTTTTAAAATACTTTGGCTTAAATATTTACAGGTCTCAGTATAAAATACAAATTAAGAATACACTCCATGCAGTAGTATTTTCTCTGAGCTTACCAGGTATTTGGGCAGTGAAGAGAAAGTATCTCTCAATTAAAAATATTATGGTCTATAGAAAAGAGTCTATTGAAGGGTTCAATAATTTCAAATGTATTAACATGAAATATACCTTTGAAGAACAGTCCAGGAATTTTTATAAAAAAATAAAAAATAAGATTATATTGAAAATATAACATCTTTCATAAAAATAGCAATGATAAAGTATTAGTAACAAACTGATTAAGTACTTGAATATACACCAACAATAATTTCCCTTGCCATATTTTAATTTTTGTTTTTTTATTTTATATTATTATTATTTTTTAAGATTTAAAAAAAATTTTTTTAAGATTTTATTTATTTATTTGACAGAGATCAGAAGTAGGCAGAGAGACAGGCAGAGAGGGAGAAGCAGGTTCCCTGCTGAGCAGAGAGCCCGATGTGGGACTTGATCCCAGGACCCTGAGATCATGACCTGAGCCAAAGGCAGAGGCTTAACGACTGAGCCACACAGTTGCTCCTAACTTGCCATACTTTTAATATTAAAATAAACCATATAATGAACTTTAAAAATCATTTTAATGAATGCAAACATGTTGTTTTATTTATTTAAAGTTTTATTTCTGAAAATTTCGGAATTGAACCTGTCAGTCCACCAGTATATTTGTCCACAAACTAACTATTTTTTCAACCACTATATATTTGAAAAGTTATTTGATTTTAATTGTTTATTAGCATCTTCTTTCATTCTCAGGGTCCTGGTTTGAATGAGAAATTTTATGGTCATTCTGTCTTTAAGAGATAATTAGGGGTGCCTGGTCGGCTCCTTCGGTTAAGTGTCTGCTCTGGTCATGATCCCAGGGTCCTGGGATAGAGCCCTATGTGGTTGTGGTCAGCCTCCCTGCCCAGCCAGGAGTCTGCTTCTCCCTCTGCCTCTTCCACTGCTGGCCCGCAGGGTCTCTCTCTCCCTCTCTCTTTCCTGCATGTGCGCGAGCGTGTTCTCTCTTAAACACATAAAATCTTAAAAAAAAAAAAAGTCAGATAATTACACTGTTATTTAAATGTTTCCAGATCACTGGGAAAGATAAGTACCTCCCCAATTTACTTTATGAAACCAGCATACCTTTAATATTAGTAAAGACAATACAATATGGTCAAGAAAAGATTATTGCAGGATATAAATTTGGTTCAATATGAGAAAATCCAGCCACCAAATCCTTTATATCAAAAATTCAAAAGAAAAGTAATATGATCATATTAGTAGCTGCTGAGAAAACATTTAGTAGAGTTCAGTACTACTCTTAATAAAACTCTTAAGGAGGAATAGAAGGAAACTATTTAGACATAATAAAGACTATTTGTGAAAAACTAACAACAGGTTTACTTTGTATGGTAAAATACTTAAAACAGTTAAATAAGGATCTAGATGAGAATATATATGACCAGCATTTTTATTTATCATTATCTTTTTTTAAAAGATTTTATTTATTTATTTGACAGTAGAGATCACAGGTAGGCCGAGAGGCAGGCAGAGAGAGAGAGGAAGAAGCAGGCTCCCCGCTGAGCAGAGAGCCCGATGTGGGGCTCGATCCCAGGACCCTGAGATCATGACCTGAGCCAAAGGCAGAGGCTTTAACCCACTGAGCCACCCAGGCGCCCCTATCATTATCTTTAATCTTATAGGAAATGCAACAAGACATCGGAAGAGATTAAAAAAATTTTTTTTTCTTGTTGCGGAGATGACTGTGTATACATCCCCAAACGTGAGACTAAATTAGAAACAGAACAGCCACTCTAGTAGAATGAATAAACTATTCAGGGAGATGGCTGGATGTGAGATAAATGTAGAAATTGGAAGCTTTTTCCTAAGCAATAAGTTCTAAGAAATGGCAGAATTATTCCCTTAAAAAAAAAACCATAAAATATACATAATATATAAATTTCCCACAGTTCAAAAACAGAATATACATGGGTTTTTAAAAAATTGCATAAAATGATCATAACATTTTATATTGATGAATATTCTATTGAAGATAAGTATGAAATATAGGAATATTATAAAGCCACTATAATCAAGATAGTATTGGCCTAGCAACTGACAAATAGACCCTTGGAACACAGTGGATTCAGAAATAGATCATTCAGGTCTTGGGGAAACCCTTAATCAAGACTGGAAACCCTAGATTAATATCTAGAATTTATAAAGAACTCTTTAAGTCGTTACTCTACAAAAAGCAAGGTCCAATGAAAAAAATGGGCAGAGGACCTGAATAGACATTTTTCCAATGAAGACGTACATATGGCCAACAGACACTTGGAAAGATTCTCAGCATCACTCAGCATCAGGGAAATGCAAATCAAAACCGTAATGAGGGGCGCCTGGGTGGCTCAGTGGTTTAGGCCACTGCCTTCGGCTCAGGTCATGATCTCAGGGTCCTGGGATCGAGTCCCGCATCGGGCTCTCTGCTCGGCAGGGAGCTTGCTTCCCTCTCACTCTCTCTGCTTGCCTCTCTGCCTACTTGTGATCTCTCTCTGTCAAATAAATAAATAAAATCTAAAAAAAAAAACCAACCAACCAAACAAACAAACAAAAACCATAATGAGATAATCACTTCACACCAGGCAGAATAGCTAGTGTCAAAAAGGCAAGAAACAACAAGTGTTGGTGAAGATGTGGAGAAAGGGGAATACTTGTGCACTGTTGGTGGGACTGTGAATTGGTGTAGCTGCTAAGGAAAATAGTATGGAGATTCCTCAAACAATGAAAATAGAGCTACCTTAAGTGTCTAGCAATTTCACATTGGGTATTTATCCGAAGCAAATAAAACATTAATTTGAAAAGATGTGCACCCCTATGTTTGTTGCAGCATTATTTACAAGAGTCAAGATATGGAAGCAACCTAAGTGTCCATCGGTAGATGAATGGAGAAAGTAGAGGTGGGAATAAAAACAATGGAATATTACTCAGTCGTGAAAAAGAACAAGAGCTTCCCATTTCTAACAACATGGCTATCTAGAGAGCATAATGCTAAGTGAAATAAGTCAGACAGTGAAAGGCATCAGCTTTGTTTGGAAAAAGTGTTTGTAAAATATATTTCAGGCAAAGTGTTAATAGCTATAATTTAAAAAGAGCTCTTACAAATGGGCAGGAAGAAGATAAATTATTCTAAAGCAAAATGGACAAAGAATATGAAGAGTTAATTCACAGATCTGAGATAAGTGGGGAGTGTGTGTGCACGTTTCAATGCCCACAGAGAAAAATGCTTACAAGACACCACAGGCTGTTAACTTGAGCACATGGTGAGTGACGGGCTGATGTGGGAAGTGAAAAACAGGCTATGACACACTATTGACAGACCACCGAGGAAGACAGAAATAATTTGACTGCTCCCTAGGTGCCATAGTTGAGGAATAAAGAGCAATCTGAGTGAGAAGAGGAGGGAAAGACTTACGCATCTGAACAGAGAGGACTCTGGGCAGTAAATTATTTTCTTCACTACTGGCCTTACAAGATTGTTAATTACTTGCAACTACTGGCACTGTGATTTCTGCGAGATAAGTAGAGTTAAGTGGGTCAGACACAATCTAGAAAAGGGCACTTTGCAAAGACATGTCACGTAACCGCAGTTCTTGCTTCAACTGATTTCCCTATATTTCCCAATCTAGGATTCCTCTCCAGAGGCCAAAGGGAATGAGAAAGATCCACTTAAGGAACACTGATCTGTAAGAAGGATCTCTCTGATTCCCTTGGGTTGGCCCTGCAAACATTGTTGCACAGGGTTGGTGCCTTCTGCTATAGTTGTTAATATGTAGCAAAGTCTTTGCAGAAGCTTTGCCGGAGTTCCATACCTGGGCATGTGCTGAGGAAGGTCTGGAGGACTTCAGGGGAAAGATGAGGGTGTGGAAAGGAAACAGGCTTCCCAAGTGAAAGGGAGACTTTTCTGTTGCATTATACGGAAGAGGATCCCTCCCTCTCGAGGTCCCTGCATTTCCCAATCCAGCTTCTGTCTAGCTGTGGCTTCCATGCCTTAATTTGGTTTCTTTGATTTGTTGCAGATGATAGATTGCATTTGTTAATTCTATCTGGCTTCTGGTTTCACTGGGGACCTTATGATTCACTATTTTGTAAGAAGAGGAAAGAGGGCCACCGACTGGCACAGTGTCTGGGATGATGATGTATGGCAGCATTGTTTGGGGATTTTTTTTTTTCATCGATTGTCTGATATGCAGGAATTCAGAGGAGAAGTTAATATTTGTAGAAGGATTAATGTAATCTTTGCAAATAAAAAGATTCTGAACTATTTCATTGGACTTTCTAGTGGAGAAACTTTTACTTATTTATTTTAAAATATTTTTATTTATTTATTTGACAGACAGAGATCACAAGTAGGCAGAGAGGCAGGCAGAGAGAGAAGGAGGGGAAGCAGGCTCCCTGCTGAGCAAAGAGCCCAAGGCGGGGCTCTATCCCAGGACCCTGGGATCATGACCTGAGCTGAAGGCGGAGGCTTTAACCCACTGAGCCACCCAGGAGCCCCGAGAACCTTTTTTTTTTAAGAAGAAGATTTTATTTATTTATTTGAGAGAGAGAACATGAGTGGGTTGGGGGGATGGGGGGAGGAAGAAGTAGGCCCCCGATGAGCGGGGAGCCCGACATGGGGCTTAATCCCAGGACTCTGAAATCATGACCTGAGCTGAAGGTAGACACTTGGCTGATTGAGCCATCCAGGGACTCTTTTAGTGGAGAATGTGAAGTCAGGCCTAATGCAGTCATTTTTCCTGCAGTTAGGTGATGGACAAGAATGCTGAATCCCATTTTCTTCTGGGCCCATAATCCCAACTTGCTAGTGGTGTTATATGTGGGATAGTCAGAGTCTTGAACACCTTTTGAGTCTTGAACCCTTTGGAGCGTTGCTCTCTGGCTAAGCTCTCCATCTTGCGTCACGATTGGTTCTCGTGTGGCAGCTTGAGATTATTCTGGTCAAGTTTTTCTTGTTGGGGCTCAGCTGGTTTTGACTTGCTCTGGGAGATGCTCTTGTATGGTTGAAATTGAACCAAATGACATGTCTCCAGCTTTTTGAAAACTTCTGTTAACAAGTCAGAGGTAATTGGATGACAGTCATATCATCCCGAGCATATCTCCAGAATAGTTTCTCTCACATTATTTTGGTAATGTTCTTTTTGTTTTGTTTTTAAGATTTTATTTATTTATTTGACAGAGAGATCACAAGTAGGCAGAGAGAGGCAGAGAGAGAGGAGGAAGCAGGCTCCCAGCCAAGCAGAGAGCCCGATGCAGGGCTCGATTCCAGGACCCTGAGATCATGACCTGAGCTGAAAGCAGAGGCTTAACCCACTGAGCCACCCAGGTGTCCCTATTTTGGTAATGTTCTTAAGTCTTATTTTTATTGTGTCTAACTCTTAGTTCTGTGCTTAATACCCTCAGTAAGTGTTGCCTGGGTGTAAACACGGGCCTCATTAGATACACCAGGAAAATGCAAATGAAGTTATAGCTGTTTGGAAAGGAGAAATGGCAATTAGCAGTGGCAGAACACTGCGACCTTTGCCTCACTTCTTTTCCTGTGGACAGAATTGCACTTTATTGCAGAAGCTGCTTTCCCAATACTTGTGTTCTTTCATCTGATTTTTGAAACTGGGCAAACCTTTTTTCTTTAATTTAGGTTTTAGTGCAGGATGTAATTAAAATGTCATGTCTAAGGTATGTGTTACTAATTTGCCTACTGAGGCATATTAGAAGAGCAATTTCAACTGCCTAAGAATGAATCTTGATTTTTATTTTATTTTATTTTTTAAAAAAGATTTTATTTATTTATTTGACAGAGAGAGAGATCACAAGTAGGCAGAGAGAGAGGCAGAGAGAGAGGAGGAAGCAGGCTCCCTGCGGAGCAGAGAGCCTGATGCGGGGCTCGATCCCAGGACCCTGAGATTATGACCCGAGCCGAAGGCAGCGGCTTAATCCACTGAGCCACCCAGGCGCCCCGAATCTTGATTTTTAAAAAAAAAAAGATTTTATTTATTTAATTGAGAGAGAGAAAGAGTGAGCAAGAGAACACAAGTAGGGGGAGGGGCG
This sequence comes from Meles meles, assembly GCF_922984935.1. Classification (NCBI taxonomy): domain Eukaryota; kingdom Metazoa; phylum Chordata; class Mammalia; order Carnivora; family Mustelidae; genus Meles; species Meles meles. Next base: position 144,270,319 of record NC_060070.1, read on the forward strand.
AAGGGAAAGGGAGAAGCAGACTCTCTGCCTAGCAGGGAACCTGAAGCTGGGCTCCATTCTGGGACTCCAGGGTCATGACCTGAGCCAAAGGCAGACACTTAACTAACTGAGCCGCCCAGGAGCCCCTTGATTTTTCTTTTTTTAAAGAGAACAGTTTTGAAAAGAAGAAATTCCTCTTGATTCTCTTCTTATGTAGGACCTCTACATTTTATAACGTATCTGTTATATACTACATATAATGTGGTATATATTATTATGTTGCATTTTACACATGTTGAGGAAGCAACTAATTCTAATTCTATATTTATTTTTGGCCTCCTATGTAGGGAAAACTTTGAGTATGCTTTGGACTTACTTTGGTTTTGCTTTTATATGACTTTAGGCAGATCACAAGTTAATAGAATTCCCGTTACAGTGTGGATTGCTTACTGGTCATGTGACGGCCTTGTTTGCCTTTTCTTTAGGAAGGTCTATAATTCAGATTAGGGAATGATTCTCTGTTATGAATATCAAAATGACTACAGTCTCAGGTGGACAGTTTATAATATCACATCTGTTATTGCTCAGGAAAAATATTGTTACAGATTGTAGTTGGGTGGATTTTACTTCTCAGTCTGTGATCTCAACTGTTACATTTATTTTTGCAGTGCAAAAGAAGCGGTTCCTTCTTAGGTTTATTTGAGGACTCCTCTTTTACCTGCCCTTTAAATACTGGGGTTCCTTTGGGTTCTCTTTTCTTTCTTTTTGTTCTCTAAGTAGGCTCCACACCCAGCATGGAATTCAATGCAGGGCTTGAACTCATGGCCTCAAGATCAAGACCTGTGCTGAGATCAAGAGTCAGATGCTTAACTGACTGGGTCACCCAGGTGCCCCTGGGTTCTTTTTTCTGATTCCTGTCTCTTCACTTCCTATTTCCCTTCCTTAGATGAATAACATTGAGCAAGTTCTAACTGTGTTTCAGGGCAGGGCCGTGTGGTACAGCTGAGCAGTTCGTGTACTGCACAATTCCAGGAGATGACATTCACTGACCCACCCCGAAGACTTGGGTAGTGTCATCGGGCATAGTGCTACCTACTTTATGAACTACTTGTTTACCCTCACAACAATCCATGAGATGAATATCATCATTCCTATTTCAGAGATGAGAAAATGGAGCTTTGGGTCTGTTAAAACTTGTTTAAGGTTACACAGTAATGACCTGACAAGAAAGTTTGTACAGGTCCAAAAGCTTTGTTTCTCTCTACAGCATGCTAGCTTTCCTGGGTGATCTCAGCTCTTGGTGAGCTCATCCATGACCACCACCTAAATGATGCTAATTCCTGAAAGCCTCTCCACCTCAGATCTCTCTGTTGATGGCCTATGAGACAAGTCTTCCAGTATGTTCCAGGGACCCCTCAGATTCTAAAGGATTCAAATGGAATCATTGCTTTTCGTATGACTGCTCCTCTTCCATTCCCACTCACGGTTCATGGCACCAGCAGCCTGGGCTCCTCTCTCTCCCTCACCCCCCACATCCGATAGGATACCAGGTCCCATCCCTTCTGTTTCTCAGATCTCTTTCCTTTTGCTCCCCTCCTTTCTAGGCCAGTTGTCACTACATGGGTTCAGGCTCTCATTCTTGGATTCTGAATGCATCTCCTCTGGCTTACTTATGACAGACACCACGTAGTACTTGCATTAGTGGTTGCCTCTGACTCACTCACCTGGGTCCACCCTCCCCACGTGGCTGCCTGATGACTCAGCTTCAAGTTACTTTCTCCTGGAAGCCTTTCTTTTTCACCAACCCCTTTCCTTTAGCTAAATTGCTCTTCTCTGTGCTCCCCTAGACTGTCGTGTGTATCGCTTCACTCACCATCGCACCCTGATCATTGATTTTCTCGTCTGACTCCTGCCCTGGACTAAGAGCTCTTTGTCGACAGGAACCACATGCAATTTATCTTTGTCTTTCTAGCATCTAACAGCTTCTCTGGGAGATCAGTCAATGCTCGAGAGGCACCTGCGTGGCTCAGTGGGTTAAGCCTCTGCCTTCAGCTCAGGTCATGATCTCAGGGTCTGGGATTGAGCCCCGCATCGGGCTCCCTGCTCAGCGGGGAGTCGGCTGCTTCCTCTTGCTCTGGCCCCCACCAAACCCTCCGCTCTTGCTCTCTCTCTCTGCAATAAATAAATAAAATCTTTTAAAAAAATGCTTCAGAGAATGAATGAATGCACACTGCACACACGTTAGGCAGATCTGAAAGAGATTTGATGAGTAAGGCTTGTAATATAATTTCAAAAAGGAACCATGATCCCTCCATCCTTGTTTTTTCTATAGACCTCTGGCTCTTGGGGGACTTTTGTGCTTCCATACCAAATTTTAAGATCGTAAGTTCTATTTCTATGACAACTGCCACTGGAATTTTGATAGGATTGCATTGAATCTGTAGTTTGCTCTGGGTAGCATGGACATTCTGACAATGTTCATTCTTCCAGTCTGTGAGCACAGAATGTCTTTCCATTCCTTGCGCCTTCAAGTTTCTTTTGTCAGTATCTTATGGTTCCGGTGTACAGAGCTTTCACTTCCTTGGTTAAATTTATTCCTGGGTATTTTATTCCAGATCGGAAAGAGTTGTTCACATACTACTATAGTGTTCTATGTGTTTACTTAGTCCTATTAAAATTTTAATGTAATTTCTATTAATTCACGTAGTGAAAATAATCAATGCTGTTGTGATTTAGTTATACAATTTTTTGCTTTCTCCCTGCTGTTTGCAACAGTGGGCAGCATGATCATCGCCTAATATATGTTTTCACAGCAGCAGCTTCTTCCCTTATCCTGTTGACAAAAGATTATAACTTAATTGCATGATCATTTAATATGCGGATTCTGCGTTGAACTTTGGTCAACGCAGGGCCCAGAGTTTTGTATTGACAGTAATGAATTAACTAAACTCTTAGAAGGTGCTTTCTTTATCTTTCCTGATTCCTGTCCACCAACAGTGGCCACTACATTAAGAAAATGCCCCAAGGTTGATTCTCTTTTTATTTATTTTATATTTTAAAAGATTTTGTTTATTTGAGAGAGAGAGTGAGAGACCACGCGCTGGGTGAAGGGCTGAGGGAGAAGCAGACTCCCTGCTTGACACCAGAGGCTTAACAGACTGAGCCACCCAGGCGCCCCAAGGTTGATTATCTTAGCACCTAAGCTACTGCTAAATTTGAAGCTAGACTCTTTGGGGGTGGTTATTAACATGTACCTTTTCACCTAACACTATTCAGGTCTCCCTCTGCCCCTATCTGGTTCCAGCCAACCACTTAAATCTCCCCGGACACCACGTTCCTCATCTTTAACATTAGGCATTGGGACTGAACTAGCCAGAACAACTTTTCAGTCTCGAATGTCCTCTGATTCTATTACTTTGGGTCCCTCCCTACTGTGCCTTCTCTGTCTTATTTTCCTTGCCTGCCTCTGCTCCCTCCTCTGCCCCCAACCAATGCACTGTTCCAGGCCTGCCCTACCATCTGCACACTACGTTCTTCAAGCACTTGGCTTTGACCTGGAGGTTTTCTTGAACATGGAGGGTTGAGAAGCAGCAGACTGGCGCTGTCTGGGAATGGTGCCCACTGCCCCTCGTTCACTGGCATGCTCAGATCCCCTCCATAAAGGACGACTGAGTCCCTTCCTTTCAGGACGTGCATTCTTGACTGCTTTTGCAAAAGTCGAGCGACCTTGCAGCGCAGGCCCAGAAGATTCCTGTGTCAGAGCAGTGCGCTTTCTAAATCGCAGCGGTTCGAAGATTTGGGGCTGTGACTGGGACCTGGGAAGGGGGTGTGCAGCCGGTGGGGGGAGTGAGTTGATTTCATTACAGTTTTTAAACATCACACAAATGCAGGGTCCTAGGTTTTGGAGTGCGGGAGGCCCATGACTGCATGCCCCACAGCTTCTGGAATACCGTGTGGCCCTTTCTTGAACTGACTACCCCCTGCGAGGTTACAGCGGGCTCCCACATACGTCGGTTGAGGAAGCGCTTCAAGCAACACCGTCGTGTTGTCATCGGGGTGTGCAGGCGAGCGAGGACTGTCCGGCTTGATTTGCCCGCGTTCTGGTTTGGTCAGGAGACGCGCAGGGACGAGTCAGGTGCGAGGTGTTTCCGAGGAGCCTGGGAAGCGTTTCCCGAGAACGTGCTCCGCCGCGCGGGGCAGGCAGGCCGGGGTCCTCCGGCGCGCAGCGGGGAGGAAGGGTGTCCCCGCGGGGCACGTGCGCGCCAGCACGAAGCCGGGAAGGCCGAGGGGGGCCGTGTCCCGGTCTGGGCGCGAGCAAGGACACCAAGGGCCGCGGCGGGACACCCCGCCCCGGAGCCCGTCCCCGCGGGGCGAGAGGGAGCCGTCCGGAGCGGTGCGGCGAGCGCCCCGGGGCCTGCGTGCGGGCGCGCGGCCGCCCGGGCTCGGACGGGGTTAAAAGACCATCACCTGCCGCCGGAGCGCGACCCAGATGGGAAGTAGGAAGTGCCGCGCCTGAGCTTCCTGTATAAATAGACGCGCGGCGCCCGGCGTGCCCGCTGGCGAGCTGCGCCCCACGCTCCGCGGGGCTCGGGGCCGCGGGCGGGTGCCGGGCCTCCTCCCCCTCCCCCTCGCCCTCCAGCCCTGCCCCCGCCGCCGTCCTCCGAGCGCCGACCGCGGGCGGCAGAGCGCGGACGACCCGGGACGGATGACACGGCTCCGCCTCCCCGGGGCGCGCGGCGGCCGCTGCTGAGAAGCCGGCGGCGCCCGGAGCGGCGGGCAGTCGGGCCAGGTAGGTTCGCGAGCCTTCCGCGCAGGGCCGGGCTGCGGTACAAGTGGGGGACGGGGGTGGGGGGCAGCACGAGAGACTATGAGTGCCTGGTTCGGAGCTGTATTTCCTGCCCCCGGTGCGTAAGCCGTGCGGCGTGGAACGCGTCCTGAACGCCTGCAACACCTGTTAGCTTCTGAAAAACACGCCTCGGCCGAGGTGGGGACACACGAATCCCTAACGAAACAGTCTCTACAAAATGTGTGGGTTGGCCGACTCCAGGTGCGCTCAGACCGCCCCGTGCCTTTCCTAAGGGGACCCCCGAAGTTGGTGGCATCTCGGACGCTCGGAACTGCACGCGCGCAGATCGGAGTGAGATGGGATCTTGGCCATACGTTATCTTGTCAGGGAATTGCTGAAAACCCACAGTGAAACCCTCTTCCTCTCCTGCTGTTGGCAAGTTTAAGCTAAAATGAAACCGATTCCCTTTCAGCAGAGAAAAGGGATCTTGAGCTGACTTTTACCAAGGCACCTTTTTGCTTTTCGCATTAGTTTCGGGGGTTCTGCTGTGAGTCCCCTCCTCTTCTCGCCTGTACTTCTCACGTTCACATTTCTCAGAAAGGAATCCTCCTGTCTGGGAAAATGCCCTCTTTCTTGCCTCCAGTATTGTGTGACACTTTATTTCTTGCTGCTGCACACATCTTAGCAAACATGACCTGGGGGTCCCCACAGGACTGGCTGTGTTCTTGTAATGTGGCATTTCTGGATGTTTATTTGAACACTGCCAGGTCTGAATTAAAGAACAATGTATCTAACTTTTCTGAAGTGGCAGATTGGTGGTGGTGTTGGTGGGGGGGGGGGATCCTCGTCCCAGAAGCAAAAGAAATGAACTTTGGGATGACTCAGTGCTTAGGGTGTGCGTAAGGAGGTGAAGGGGGCAAGAAAGATCTTTGTAGCAGACCCACGAGCCACACTGAGATAACGGTATTAAATCCAAGGCCACGTTGTCACATCCCTCCTGTTTTACCCTGGCACACTTGCGACTGCATCTTTTTTTCTTTGTGGTGGGCACACACATGGAAAAATAGGAAAGAGAAAAACCCTTCTGCTTCTAAAGTAGCCTCTCACTGACTGTCTTGATGAGTAAACAGATACAAGGTAACTGTGTGTAGAGAATATAAGTATAAAAAAGGAGTCAGAGGGGCGCCTGGGTGGCTCAGTGGGTTAAGGCCTTTGCCTTCGGCTCAGGTCATGATCCCAGGCTCCTGGGATCGAGCCCCACATCAGGCTTTCTGCTCAGCGGGGAGCCTGCTTCCTCCTCTCTCTCTGTGCCTGCCTCTCTGCCTACTTGTGATCTCTGTCTGTCAAATAAATAAATAAAATCTTAAAAAAAAAAAAAGAAGTCAGAGTAGCAGAATCTGCTCCTTGACTTTTTATTTAAAACAAACAGAAGAAAACATAACCCGCCCCCCCAAACCCCCAAACCAATCACCCTAGATAACTTTCTCTTGCACTACTGTGCTGGAAGTGATCTGTGAGTGTGGTCAAGCACTGTCCATTTACCCAGAGTTTTACAAATATTTACAGTCATCTCTGCCAAATATCTTTGCACTGAGCCTCACAGAACATTCTCAGCATTCAAAAGCTCCATTCTCATGAATGGCTTCAGTTCATTGGCAATTTAAAGGCATCTGGGCTTCCAAACTAGGTCAGTTTAAGACACATCTTTTTTTTTTTTTTTTAAATAATTAGTTTTTGGGTCTCCCAGATTGTGAATCAGGTTTTCTGAGGCAAACTTGACAGCAGAGAGAAAAGTTATACTCTGTCTAAAAAGAAAAAAAGCTTATTTTATCTCTACAATAACCATTTAGCTTCCAGAAAACGATCTTTCTCTTCAACAATATGAGTCCTTTTTATCTGAGGAAGTATATTTAAATTTTTGTTTTCAAGAAGCAGTTTTAATATTTTAGGTATTTAGAAACATTTATTAGGACATTGGAGTCATTGCTCTTGGTGTTTCTGCTAATTCTGGCTTCCGTGTTTCCCTTGGCCTTGACTTACAGCATTACCTTCTTGTCAAGTGAGGTTCTTCGTGTTTGAAATCACCAGTTTGAGGTAGAGGTCAGGAATCATGCTGAACCCAGATGTTGGGAGAGGAACAAAGTCCAAATGGTTTTGGGACTCAACCTACTTTGTGCAACTGATTATTTTGGATATGGGAATGGGGCCAAGATGCCACACAAATCAGGCTTTCTACTTCGAGCTTTGGGGAGTAGGTATCTGCAGTCATTGCTCCCAAGTCCTGAGATTTTATTTTCCCGGGATGCCCACGCCAATTTATAGAAGCTCCTTAGCTATTATAAATTATCAATATTTTTAGACTTTGAATTGCCGGAAGTGAATGCACATGAGAGCTGGGCCTTTTAATATTCTCTCTCCTCCATGTACTTGTAAAGAAGCTATCCACTGTGGGATTGAGTGACTACTCACTATTTGCCAGGTGTGGGCTAGATGCTGACAATAGAAAGATGGATAAGAGGTGGCCTCTGTCCCAAAGGAATTGGCGTAAGATTGGAAATGACATTGTTCTGGAGTAGCAGGTTTTAATTCGTGTTGTTCTGGGTGAACCCGAGTATGTTAGAGGCTTTTCATTTTGACTTTTTTCTTTCTTTTTTTGGATAATGTTTCCTATATGCCATCAAGTTAAGTAACTCGAAGGGGCATAACAGCACCAAAGTTAATTTATTTAATTATTTACATTTTAATTTGCTTGTTCACCTCAGGTATATGTGGGAGGTCTTATACTAATGTTCTGTTTTATTAACTTTGGCATTCGCTTTTGCTTGGTCGATGCGTACTTCGAAACCCAACGCATCACACTGCAGTGGTTATTAAAACACGGAAGATTAATATAATACATCGAAAAGAGGAGAAGCAGTCAACGTTTTGCAACACGGAATGAGAAACTTCTCATATGACGAGGCCTCTGTCCTTGGACTGAAAAACACAACATCATCAGTGAAATAGACTTCTTTTATTTGCAGCTGAGGAGGCTATAGATCTCGTGGCTTTTAGTATCTGTTAAAGAATGTGCTTTGAGATCCATGTCTTACTGGTTTCTAGTTTCTCTGCAGTCATGAGTTTGAGTCTCAGGCCTTTAATCAACTGGTTCTTTGTCTTTGGGGGAAGATAGAACAAGACATCTCTCATTTGTCTCTTTGCTGGACTTATGGCTGAAGCTATAAAACCACAAATTATCTTATGTATCATTATGTATGAAACTATCTGTTGACAGCCTCTTCTACTAGTTTACTCTTTGTAAGCAGGGTCTGGATTTAACCACCTTACATTCCTATCATCCAAAGCGTGGAATTCAGTTCTTTGTGGATTGACTTGGTTTCCTACATTATTGATTTTTTTTTTTTTAAAGAAACTGCTTTGGCAAAGGCACACAAAAATACACATGCTGCCCCTTTGCTTAGTGTGGGATGGAAGGGAGTCCTCTCCCAAACCGTTTTAAATTTATATCTCATTAAAATTTCTGTATGAAACTTTTAACTTTCCAGGATAATACATACATGCATTTTTGTTCATTTGGAGAAAACATTTGGATTTAGCTATTTGTGCTTTAGCCACTGTAGTTTCCTGGTAATGTGTTGACCCAAGAAATCAGCCCATCTCTTGCTCTATGGGACTTTCTAAAATAACACTTCTCCTTGATCTGTTAATTACATCATTGTCTGACCTGCCTTTAAGTGGCGTTCCTTCCTGCTTCTGGGAGCTTTGTTGTTATGCCAGGCAGGGGGAAGAAAATTATTCAGCAGGGCTCTATGAATAATTGTGGGAGGCAAGGGAACCATTGATTAAAAAATGGGGTGGGCAGGGCACAGTGGTTTCAAGGAGAGAGCTACCATGATGACTGAAATTACAATGCCAAAAATATCATTGAGCTCTTAGTCTCATATTCCCTCCTACCTCCTTTGATAAGTTTTTATTGTTAGAAAAGCCAGGAATGGATTTTCTCCCCTTGGGCCTTTCCCTACAGTGGCAATGAGAACACGGAAAGAAGGTGAGAGAAAAAAAGAAATGCACTTTTTAGAAGGATCAGCATTTTGTAGATGTTAAAATTTGCCATCCGAGATGCCTGTCCTCTGTAGGACTTAGAGAATGAACTTTTCACAATGTCATCTACTTTGTTGGTCATTATCTCCACAAATCCTATATATTTTGTAGGAAAAAAAAATCGAATCTTTTTATTCTCACTGTAAAAAAATTTTTAAGTGTCTGAGGGGATGAATGTGTTAACTAACCTTATCATGGTAATCATTTTGAAACATGTATAGACAGATATGTATATACACACACATATGTATGATTGTTACATTGTATCCCTTAAGTTTACACAGCGTTCTATCTCAATTATATCTTACTAAAGCTGGAAGAAAATTAGATCTTATCCATAGCTGTACCAGACTATACAGAACCTAATTTCAAATAGCAAAGAGACTGTTTAGTCTTGCTAATATTTAAGAATACTTGCTAATATTTAAGAAGCTCCTCCTAAAGGAGTATCTGTCCTATTTATCTGTGTGATAGTTAATAGGGATACATTTGCATGTCCGTTCCATTTTTAGAGGATAGCCGTCTCCAGGTTACACATTTATAGTCTTATTTGCATCCTGGTAACTGTTGAGATGAAGATGTTAAAGCTAAGGAATTACAGACTGGAGTATTGTTGCACTTTTCTGGTTTCCTCTGAATGAGGCTGAAAAGCAGAGGGGAAAGGAAAACTGGGGTCCCCTCTCCTATCACATGAGGCACAGCGGTAAACAGCCTTGTACAATAACACTGCGACCTCACAAGGCCCACGTAGGCGAATATTTTCTTCCATCACATCTAAGAATTAAGTATTTCTTAGATTTTTTTGTACTAGAGAATAGCGTCTAATCAGTGTTTTGCAAATAATGACAAAGCATCCTAAATGTGATGCTGGGCATCTACTCATGGGTGTCGAGCATTATTCTTTTAAAAAATAATTAAATAGATATAAAATATTTGTTTTTCTGATATTACTGGATTTGTACTGGCTGCTCTAGTCCTTGAATGACCAGAGAGTGAGTTAAAGCAGAGAGTGAGTTAAAGAGGAGGATCCCAGCACTGGCCACTATGGAGGTCTACCTTAAGTCCTTGCCTCAACAAAACACTAATACCCATTGCCTGCGGCTGCTCCACCAGCCAACTGGTCTACCTTCCACTCCAGACTGTATTTAGGATTGGCTGATGAGGGCCAGCACTTCACTAGACTCAGTCAGTACTATTTGAGTCATGAATAGCTTCTATAAAGGACATGGACTATCAGTGAAACAAATAATTGTATTGGGCAGAAGTGCTAAGGTCAACACAATACTAATTTTCAGATTTGGTTGAGTAGAATCTGGTTGCCTGACATGTCATTCTCAGTTGGTGCGGGGAGAGCTAACAAGGCAGAGATGGGATCTTGGGATGGCTGGATCTTTCTGTTCTGTTAGAGCACGGGCTTCCTGAGAAAATCTCTATTATATAAAGGCAACACTTCAGCTTTGCCTTCCCCACCACCTACGCATCCTGAAAACTTTTCCTTTTGTTAGCTCTCCCTGAGTCATGCATTCATATCTTTTATTCCAACTACCTCACAGGAATGACTCAGTGTCCTACATGGGCAGTAAACATTTTGAGAATATTCTTGTGTCTTTCTTCTGTTTTATCCCTTGATCTTGAGTAAATCTTATATATCTTTGTATCTTTATAGCATAGTTTAGAATTAAGACCTCAGCACAGATCAACAGGCTTTTCACATAACTATTCTGTTACATCAGTAATATCCAGTTGATTTCATTTTGTTCACTTTCTCCTCTTAGTCTCTCTATTTTTTTTAAGTTTTTTTTTCTTAGTCTCTTTAATTGTGCTTTATGCATTTATTTAAATTTTGCAGTTTTTGCTGAATGGTGTAAAAATTCCTGAACAACTAGGTAAGTATCCTGGTGAAACCTTATCCCTTCCAACTGCATTATCTTTTTGTGCAATAGAATAATTGCTGTGATTTTGGGTAGTGAAACAGGCGTAAACTACATTACTTAAAAATACTTTGAATGTTGGCTCTCCTACCCTCTCCGTTTTTGGAGCAGATTGCTTTTTCAGGCCGTCAGTGGAATATGAAAATTCCTTATACATCCTGTGCTCCCAGCATGGTTTGTGAAGTACTCCTTTCCTTGGCAGTTCTAACGAAAACACATGAGGGGAAAAGTGACTTTTCTGTTCTTTCCTATCAGATCGTACTCGCTATTCACATAATGAACACTTTATAGTACCGGAGACAATCAGGCTAACTGGAACTGCTGGTTCCCTATTCTTGGTAATTTGGTGCAAAATCAGATGTTTTAGAGGGGCTTTCTTTGCTCGCATTGCCCAACCCATCTGCCCTGTTATGGGGCTGCTTGTATTTCAGCAAGTGATACTTACACAGTTTGGGTGAAATCCACCCTCGCCACACCCCAGTCAAAAAGTTCAAACCTAAAGGAGGCTGTCAGCTTCCGCCCCCCCCCCCCCATACCCCTTGGGTGCTTTGCCAAAATTCTTTTCTCATTGGGTTCTTGACACCTAATAGCGGCTTGGTCCCGGTTGTAACAATTATAAAAGCAATTATAATTGTTACTGTTTCAAAACAAAGGGGAAGGGGGTGTGGAGCATTCAAGTCACTTTCTTATTTTAGGTAAAACATGAGGTATGAGGCAGAACAAGTTGGGCAAGCTAGTGAGAAGGGATTACCGGCTGTCTTCATGGAAGAATTTCTTGGAACCTGGAGGGAAGTGGGTGTGGGTTGTCCCTGTACCTGTGAAGGCGTAGTCCTCTGAAAGGGTTAGGAGCTGCAAGGGTGTGGTCCCCTCCCTCTGGACACCCTCTCTGAGGTTCATGCCTTGTGCTGGTGGTTTGGGTGGGCTGGTGAGTTTCTGCTGTTGGTGGTTGCATGTCAGAGACTGGGGAATCCCAGTAAGACAAATGGAAGGCTGCTAGGACACCTGGGCGCCATTCACCAACATCTCGAGGGAGGGAGCGTTGGGATTCTCCTGATGATTGCTTGAAGAACTCTATGTGTAATGACTCAATGAGGAAAGAATTTCCTTTTTTTTTTTTTAAATATTTTATTTATTTATTTGTCAGAGAGAGAGAGCATGAAAGAGAGGCAGAAAGCTAGCACAAGCAGGGGAGCAGCAGGCAAAGGGAGAAGCAGACTCCCCGCTGAGCTGGGAGCCTGGAAGGACCCTGGGATCATGACCTGAGCTGAAGGCAGATGCTTCACTAACTGAGCCACCCAGGCATCCCTGGGGAAAGGATTTCTCGTCTGATGCTCTTTTTTTCTTTATGAAGCACTCCCTGTGTGTCATTCACTTGTAAAACTCTCCTTATTGATTTTGCCCAGAGTGAAAAACCAAGAAGCTGGTTTTCCAACTGTGCCTGGCAACGCCTTCAGCTTCTGTGTTGGTGCCTGGAGGGAAAGGTCCAGGGGACCCGGCCCAGGGCTCCCAGGACTGCTTCCACCAGCCCTGGTCCCCCTCATCTTCTTGCTGTGGTGGCAGTTTACTTAAGATGGTGTTTCTGTAAAATTCCATTGCTTCAAGTGTTTGAATGAAATCGGTGTTTATGGTGTACAGAAAAATAAATCACTTCTTTTTGAAGAATCATTTTGGATTGCTCCTATCTCAGAGAGATGAAATATGTGACCTCCTTCCTTGTCTCAGTTCCAAGCGCCGCCTTGTTTGGAATGCTTGGAATTTTTGTTGTTGTTGTTTTAACAAGACAGGTTTCTGCTTTGGAAGAGGCTTTTGTCATAAAAATATTTTCATATATAAAATATACTTTAAACAGTTGCATATATATATTAAATCACTTTATTGAAGTATGATTGACAGACAAGAAGATGTACATATTTAACGTAGACAATTTGATGAGTTAGAAGATAAATATATGCCTGGGGAACAGCGTAATGCCTTTATTTAACAGTGCTCTGTTGTATACTTAAACATTTGTTAGGAGAGTAGATCTTCTGTGAAGTGCTCTTAAATATATACGCACACAAGTAATGATACATAAAGGGGGCAGGAGGAAGCTTTTGGAGGTGATAGATATTTTTATATTTTTATAAGTTTGACTTGTAACCACAAAGGAAGGAGCGAACCCTTAATGTGTCTATGGCAAGAGATAAAATTATGTTTTAGGTATCCACAGTAAACACAATTTCTAGTTCTGCCTTCAAAAGATTACTTCTAAGAGATAATCTAAGAAGTAGTCAGTTACGTCTTCATTTCTCAAGTGTCCTATGTCTCTTTCTAAAAAAATAAGATGGAGGCACCTGGCTGGCTTGGCAGATAGCCTCGGTAGGTAGCATGCACCTCTTAGAGGTCTTGGGGTCATGAGTTCGAACCTCACATTGGGAGTAGAGATTACATTAAAAATTAAAAAAAATAAAAAATAATATAGGTTGAGACTGTAAGAAATAATTGACTCTGTTGAAGAATACCTAGATCTCCTGCTAGGTTAGAATAACAGGATTTACCTATTCATAACTGCTTCCTCTGGATGGGCTCTTCGTGTAATTGACATTTGTGGTGTTGGGTGGCTGGGCCTGTGTCATTCCCATCTTCCCGACTCAGGAAGCATTTACTGGCTACCTTTCTTCTTCCTCCTTCTTCTCCCTTCTTTTCCCTCCTTCCTCCTTCTTCCCCCTTCTTCCTCCTCCTTCCTTCTGCTCCTTCCCCTCCCCCTTCCTTCTTCTTCTTCCCCCTCCCCCTCCTCCGACTTCTTCTAAAATTGTATTAAGTTTTAACATTTTAATTCCAGTGTAGTTAAAATGCAGCATTCTATTACTTTCAGGTGTATGCTACAGTAATTCAACAATTCTATGCATTACTCAGTGCTCATCTGAGAAGTGTACTGACTATGTGTCTTCTTGATGTTTGACTTGGGATTTCTCTTTTTTTTGGGCAAAGATAGTCAGAATATGTTGTATGCGCTGTGTTGGGAAAATAGAAATGTGAAGACCGCAGTTGGGGGAGATTGATAATATCCTCGTTTTGGAACTGGGATGTCTTGCAGAAACAGACAGGTGGTAGTTGTCTGTGCATAAACTGGGAAGAGGAGAGAGGCAAAATCACTCATTTTTGACCCTAAAGTGAGATTTTTTTTTTGACTTCAAAATACTGAATTTGATAGGCATGTTGATTTGCTCTTGGATGATAGCTCATTAATAGTTAATAGTAAATGTCTCAGACCTTATTGAGCCTTTCCAAAATATTACAGAAGCTGATCATTGATTAGTTTTCTATTCAAATTTATTTTTAATCTAGTCTACTACTGCTCAAGGAATAGGTGAAAAACCTTGAGTATTTCAGGTTATTAGAGTCAGTAACTCTTGATTCTTTCTGGTATGACATTAAGATAGTGCAGTTAGATCTCATAGGTTTTTTTTTCCCCTTCCATCGCATCCAATTTGGTTTTCTCTCTCTTGTTTTTGTACTTTTGAACCTATATGTTGAGACGTAAGCCATTGTGGGGCTCTGTAACAAATCCTGAACATATCATTTCTTTTGCTCAAAAATTGGGACAAAAAGAGTCTGGTTCTCTTAGGGAGAGAGGCTGTTTACAATGATTTTTGTGGCCAAATTTCTTAGAATTGGCCATAGTCTTTTAAAATAGTAAGAACTGTAGGACTTTGCTTCTCTTTAATTAGAACATGGGGCTTTCTGATATGATCCAACTATAGAATATTTTCATGATTATTTTGCCGCTTTTAAAGATCATCTGAATAAAACACGTGAAGGGGCTTCTGTTCTACTTTTTATTTTTCATTGTAGAAAAATCCTTTCTATAGTCATCCATGTTTGAAGATAGATTTTGCTCTGTACAGTTTCAGTGACCTAATGGTACTTGTAGTCATGGGCTTTTTGTCTCTCTCTCTCTTTTTTCCCCCTTCTTTCCTTACCCCTTCTTCCTTCTCTCTCTCCCCATTCCACCCCTCCATGTAATACCCACTTGCGAGGCAGCTCTGGGGTAATGGACCAGGCACTGGGCTCGGTCTCAGAAGGTGGAGGTTTGAATTTTGCTCTGCTGTATCCAGGCTCTGAGAACTGTGGCAGATTATTTAACTTCTCAGGACCTCAGTTCACCTATAAAATAATCCTCATGGTTGCAAAAGTTGAAGTGAAATGACTTATGTGAAAGAACACAATTAATACTGATGCCCTGTGGGGTTTAAAGTAGACATAACGTAAAATTTACCATTTCCGTCATTTGAAGTGTGTCATTCGGCGACACGAAGCACACGCATAGTCTTGTGCCACCTTCACGCGATCCGTTTGTAGAGCTCTGTCGTCATTCCAGACAGAAACTCTGTACCCATGAAATGTAACTCTCCATGCCCACCCCCCACCCCCAAGTCCCACCTTTCTGCTTCTGTCTCTGTGAATTCGACTTGCTGGGTACCTCACATTGATGGCATCACACAATATCTGCCCTTTCGGGTCTGGCTTATTTCACTTAGCGCGATGTCTTCAAGGTCCATCCGTACTGGAGCGTGTGTCAGAGTCTCATTCCCTTTTAAGGCTGAATAACATTCCATCGAATGTTCCTATCGCCCTTTGGGTATCCGCTCATCTCTTGATGGGCATTTCCATTGTTTCCACCTTTTGATTGTTGTGAACAGTGGTGCTAGGAGCCTTGGTGTGCAAGGATCTGTCTGCATCCCGGTTTCCGCTCTCTTGGGCATATACCGAGAAGTAGAATTGTTGGATCATATGGTAATTCTTTGTGTAATTTTTTTGAGTCACATCCTATTTTCAAGTGTCCTTCTTCTTAATCTGTTGGATTGTAGCCATGCAACTCCTAAACGGGGTGTGTGTTCCTTGTGGTCTTCTCATCCCTGTAATTTACATGAGAGGAGGCAGGATGGAGAGGTCCCTGTAAATGTTAGGATGCCAGGAACACCTTGTTAAGGTGGCAAGTCCTGGAGCCCACGGTACTCAGAATTGCCTTTGCCGTGTGCCTAGACGGTATGGAGTGGGAAGGTTTGCCATGGTGGAGCCCGGATGTGTTGCCTAAACAACCGCTGTATGAATGAATAAAGTATTTTCTGCCTTGGACCTTCCTGTAGGGATTGAGGAGACTGGAGACCGCAGAGGAGAGGCTGATGGGCTCAGGTGGGAGGACGCAGTACCTCACCATGACCACCGAAAATCCGGCGGCGGGAGAGCTGGCTCCGGCCCCCCTTGTCACTTGCAAGCTGTGCCTGTGTGAACAACCCCTGGACAAGATGACCACACTCCAGGAATGCCGCTGCCTCTTCTGCACAGCGGTAAGTCTTCCCTGATGCTTTCGTCGCGAGCGTGAGAAAATACGGAAGGGGAGAGCCATGAAAGGACAGGGTCGGCCTCCGTGGCTTTCTGGGGCGCCAGGGTTTGCGACAACAGGCCCCTGGGTGGGAGAGCTCATCCACCTTTGGGTCTGTCTCCAAGCACTTTCTTGAATGGTAGATCTGAGATTTTCTGGTTTGGAGACGAAGGATAATGTATGTGTGAAATGTAATTATTGGTTAAAGAAACAATCTGTTCTTAAAGGATGAGGCAAGGAACAAAAGAGAAATATTCCTAACATGTCTTCATTAACTACCACCTGAAAGGTGTCTGCCAGTTATTTTGAACGATGGAGAAAGCAGGTAGCAAATTCCTGAATTTTCTTTTGTAGACTTGCTATCGCCTACAAAGCCCATGAGCTCTAATTCTTTGACTTTGTTATGACAAAGTCAGATTCTTTCTTCTCCCCTATTTTCACAATATGCCAGATGGTGCTTATTTGTCATGAACAGGAGAAGCCTGTAGCTCTCCGGGGTGGGCTTGTTTCTTTTACTCTGACACTTGGTATCAATGTGTGTGACCTGATCGCACGGATCCCTGAAGGTTGGTTGGTTAAGGTGTGTAGACGGGAGACAGACCGACGGATTCAAAGTGGCTGCAGGAAGTGTGAACCCAGGTGGTCTTATTCAAATTTTCATTTATTAAACATCTTTTGAGCTCCTCCTGTATGCCAGGGATGCTGTGGGATGTTGGGAACGTAGCGGTGAAGGAGATGGTTCCCACAGGGAAGAGGGACACATCGAAGGAGCCGTATCTGTTTAGTGGAATCCGGGCAAGCTCAGCCTACCAGAGGAAGGTCTCACACACGTGGGGGGATGGAGGGACATCCTGGGGGCAGTGATCTCTGAGCTGAGGCTTTAAGCAGATTTGCAAACTGATGCTCGTGGACCAAGCTCACCACATTTTTGTTTGGATCCCCAACTGGGAAATTTCATGAGAAAATGAAAAAGTGGTACGATATAGCGACTCTGGGCCTATGTTGATAGGCCCAGAAATAGATGAGCTTTCCTCTGTTAATGTATATTTATCAATCATAATCATCAATTTGTATCTCTGTTGTATTTTTTAAAGATTTATTTTTATTTATTTTAAAGAGAGAGAGAGAGAGCGAGCAAGCAAGCACATGAGTGGGGAGAGAGACAGAGGGAGAGAACTCCAAACAGACCCCATGCCCAGCACAGAGCCCAACACAGGCCTCAGTGCCATGACCCATGAGATCATGACTGGCGCCGAAACCAAGACTCGGGTGCTCAACCGACTGAGCCACCCGGGCCCCCTCCTCTGCTTATGTTACCTGCCTCTCTCCTGTTTGTGTTTGAATCAACTGCACTTCTTTTTTTTTTTTTAAGATTTTATTTATTTATTTATTTATTTGACAGAGAAAGATCACAAGCAGGCAGAGAAGCAGGCAGAAAGAGAGAGCTCCCCGCCCACCAGAGAGCCCGAGGCGGGGCTTGATCCCAGGATCCTGGGACCATGACCCGAGCCGAAGGCAGAGGCTTTAACCCACTGAGCCACCCAGGCGCCCCTCAGCTGCACTTTTAAACTGAGGATGGGTAAGACCCATCCAGGACGCGTGCTGCCCGAGTTCCAATATTTACCATTTATCTTTGCTTTGGTGGGCCTTGTAGCGGCAGACTGTTAATGTTTATTATATCAAAGTATAATAATCACCAGACAAATGTGGCTTTAGTGCCCTGACTTGAGAAGGAAATTGAATTGCTCAGTTACAGTGACCAGCGCTTGTATCAAGGGGAGTAAGAAGAAAGGAATCATTAGGGAAGTAGAATCGTCTATCGAGAGGCATGTTTACCAAGCATATCTTTGCGGGGGGGGAAGCACATAATTAAGGTGAAATAAATTTTGCTCTCTCTTTTCGCTTAGTTCAGTTAATCAATGAGATGTGTTCTCAAGCTCATGTATATCAATTAAAAATTTGGGGGGAGATTGAGAGTTCAGGTGGGGAGAAGCCTTGGGATTATTCTTAGGTAAAATGGAAGAAAGAGATTAAAATCCTTCCCTTAGGTCTCCCATCCAAAGATGACAGCGAGTCGGAATCCTTTTCCATTAAACATTCAGTCCCCACGGAGCCCTAGCAGGTCCCAGGAACTGTTCTAGGCACTGGGACTGACCAGTTTAAGAAACAAAACCCAGCAGAGGTCCTTGGCAGTTGTACGATAAACCATAAACATAATAAACGAGCGAGTTCTACAGGATGGGGTCATGGGCTGCGGGAAGGAGTACGGCCGGCCGAGGGAGCTGGAGTGCGGCTGGGGATTGCATGTCCAGTCAGCTGTCAGGACGAGGCCTCAGGGACATCTGTGCTGGCTCTTCCTCTTCTCCTCGGCCTGTGTTGCTTAAGGAAGTGACCTTGTCATCCAGGGGTGGCTTCAGTTTCCTTTGGACTCGCTTTGCCGCCGACGGCTGTGTTCCGAGGGGTTGTTTCTCTGACTTGCGCACCTGTGTTTCGGACCCTTGCCTAATCCTTGAAACAAATGAGTCAGAAGCAACATTTGGGTCAAGGCAGGATGGAAATTTTTGTCTCACGGTGACTGATGTTGAAAAAGCAGTATCTGGAATTGAGTTTTTGTGACGAGACTCAGCAGTTCAGGGTTCCAGTTTGGGCACGAGCATCTGCACATCTGGGGACGTGGTATCTAATCGCATCACAGTTCTAGTTGCAAGAGCTCTCAGTTCCCGGTTAAAAACAACACAAGGGCTTCTCGGTTCTCCTTTGGCAATTGGACGTAGGAGTTAGGACAATTGGATTATTCTGTCATCTGTGACCCTACTTCCTCATTGCTGGGGAGTGAGTGCTCCAAACCAGAAAGTCAAATGGCTTGGTGTTTTTGATATCCCTCCAAGTCTGGAACTTTCTGCACCTATAAACATTAACCTTCCCTGGCTTCCTTTGCCCCATTCCCTGTGATCTACCAAACTGGTAACCTGCACGTACTTGATTACATTAGTGACTGTAAATTTGCCATTGACATCAGGCTCACCTGAAATACTACTCTTAACTTTTATCGTTTAGACCTTTCATTTCTTCTTTTAAAAAGCGATTAGAGGATGCATCTGATCCCCCGGATTTTAGTTTGCACTTAAATACTAGATATTAAATATTGATATTAAAGATGCCAAGGGTGTTTTGTGTTTTCAAGACTGAAAAGAAATTTATGATTTTGCTTTTTGAAGATTTTATATATTTATTTGAGAGAGAGACACATACACACAGACAGCATGAGCAGGGGGGAGGGGCAGAGGGAAGAGAGAAGCAGACTCCCTGCTGAGCAGGGAGCCCTACTTGGGGGCTCCATGCCATGCCCTGAGCCAAAGGCAGATGATTAACTGACTGAGCCACCCAGGGACCCATTGTGACATTTTAAAATAGATATCTACTAGTAATTTCCAGCTTTAAATATGATTGGATGACATCTCCTAATTATTGGCTGGGAGGGACATCTTGGGCAAGTTGTGTCTTTAAAATAGTTTTGTTGAGACCGTTCTCCCTCCCCTCCTCATTAGGAGGCTGACCAAATAGAATGGTCCTCTTGCTGGATCCAGTGTACGTTCATCGATTTAATAAAGCTCTTTCCCTAAGAAGATCCCTGACCAGGTTGCTGTGAACTTAAATTCTTTGTTTCTAAGATCAGAGTGCCCTGGGAAAGCAGCATGGATAGATGTGGACTGACTGGACCAGTGGTTGGGGTCCCTATCTTTGGCGAGATCTGGCCTTGACGTAGGTGCCCCCACCCCTCGTGTGTTCTGTGGCCCTCCAGTTTTGTGGAACAGAGGCAATCCTCGGCTGGAGTAAGCCCAGATTAGCTCGGAAACTGGTATGTTCTCTCTTCCTTTTCTTGGAAGAGAAGTAAGGCACTCGAGAGGCTCTGTGAAATCTAGTTAAAGGAAAAGTGGGGCACCTGGGTGGCTCAGTGGGTTAAGCCTCTGCCTTTAGCTCAGGTCATGATCCCAGGGTCCTGGCATCAAGCCCCGCATCGGTCTCTCTGCTCAGCAGGGAGCCTGCTTCCTTCTCTCTCTCTACCTGCCTCTCTGCCTACTTGTGATCTCTCTGTCAAATAAATAAAATCTTAAAAAAAAGGGGGGGGGATCCTGTTTCACTTCTCCTGAGGAGGCGTTTCCTTTTGACCGCACCACCTTTTTAGTGGAACACCCGTTAACTTGCCCACAATTTGTGCGCTGGAGAATGCTGCTTTAAATCATTGACGTGTAGGTAATTCTTGATTTAATGACGTCCAGAGAGCAGACTGTGATGCGTGTTGCTTCGGATAGCCTATCAGTGTAGCTGGTTTCTTGGTAAAGGAAACTTCATGAGTTCTGTTTCAGAGGGTGGTTTCTGTAAGACTGTTTGCTTGGCTTTGATATATGGAAGAAAGTGTAGTGTAAAGCAAGGGAGTCTATACAGGACAGAAAGGGCACAGCTGTTAAAAGCATGACTGATCTTGTAGATCATGAGGTGCATTATGGAGCCAAAGAAGTTGGTATTTTGGGGTTCTGGAGAGAGATGTTGCATAATTACTCGTTCTTGAAGGGTAAATATCTCAGGGATGTTATTCTACTAACTAATGATATGCAGAAACTCTCTCTCTTCTCTTCTCTCGCTCCCTCTCTCCTGTGGATTCAAATAACCCAACACATGAAAATTCAAAATTTCTTTTTCTGGCATTTGCACCATACTCTTTCAGATAATACCACACCGTTATAATTCAAGTGGAAGAAAAAAGAGTCACAAAAGTCAGTTATCAAAAGGAGGGAAAATTTGTGGGTTTGCTCCCTGGTGAGCCATTTTTGCCTCCCTGATTTATTTTGGAAGCTATTTCTGTCTGCCACGAATTAAAGAATAATGGAAACACAGTTGCTTGTTTTTCTAACCTAGATAATTTCACCTGAAAAGAGTCGGTATGTTGGGCATGGTCTATTTACCTTTCAGATTACAGACAGGATGTGCTGAGCAGAAAGAAAATAATGTCCAGCCATATTCTTGCCTTTTTTCCATTACATTTTGTTGGCTCCAAGTAGTTAGAACTCCTTTTACTATTCATTTCTCTGAGCCAAATGGATTTTCCAATGTTTAAAAAAGTGAGAAGAAATATAAAACTTTTTAGACCAAGCCCTTCTTTTCCTTGGGGCCTGTCGAGTGACCTTTAAGAAAAGCCCACATACGGCCTGGGAGAGGTTTACAGTCTGGAAAGAGCTGCCGTGTGTGCGTGCGCTGCTGCATGTGTGTGTGTGTGTGTGTGTCTGTGTGTGTTACTTGTGCACACATGTGCGCCCACACGGGCTGATAACTTTCAGATGAAGCCGGGAACCCGTGGCGGTTCTCTCCTGGATTCTAACCGGTATCTATAGTAGGATTTCGGCAGGAATGTTGTCTTTCTACTACCACGTCCGTGTTTCCTTTCCAGAGGTGAACCACGCAGACTTGGAGGGACGGAGACCCCGGCTCGGGTCAGGCTTCGCCACCATGTATGAGGGTGACTTTAGACCAGATCTTTGACTGATCTCTGAACCTCAGTGTCCTGACCTGGAGGGCGGAGGGAGGTAGGGGAGGATCATGGCGATCCCAGAGTGTTGTGGGGGGCATCAGGTGGGGCCCCCAGGGCAGTCCCTAGCTTTCTTTCCGAAGTTCCCTCAGTAGGCTGTGCTCTTCTGTGTTTCAGGAACTGTTTTAGAGAAAGGAAATCCTGTAAAGACTTGACTGTCCTCCTCATTAGCCTTTTGTAAAAAGATGGTAACATGGATGATTTCAGCCTTCCTCCCGTTCAGAGACACCCACGGGCTCGCTATTAGGATAGAGAAGGAGATTTCTCTGTTGGATTTGTCCAAAGATTGGCCGATGGCTGGGTGCTTCAGCTCAAGAGGTAGAAGTAGGACTTAGAGGAAAAACAATACAGCTCTAAAAGTGAATAGAAGAGAATATTTACCCAAAGAATAGGAAAACACTAATTTTAAAAGGATATGGACCCTATGTTTATTTTTATTTATTTATTTTTAAAAGATTTTATTTATTTATTTGACAGACAGATCACAAGTAGGCAGAGAGGCAGGCAGAGAGAGAGAGAGAGAGAGGAGGAAGCAGGCTCCCTGCTGCGCAGAGAGCCCGATGCAGGGCTTGATCCCAAGACCCTCAGATCATGACCTGAGTCGAAGGCAGAGGCTTAACCCATTGAGCCACCCAGGTACCCCAAGACCCTATATTTATTGAGGTGTTACTTACAATAGCCAAACTATGGAAGCAGTGCCGTGTCCACTGACAGATGAACGGGTAAAGAAAATGTGGGGTACAGATGTATATAAACAACGGAATACCTCTCAGCCATAAAAAAATGAAGTCTGGCCATTTGCAACAACATGGATGGAGCTAGAGAGTATTATGGTAAGTGAAATAAGTCAGCCGGAGAAAGACAAATACCATAGGATCTCACTCATATGTGGAATTTAAGAAACAAAACCTATGAACCAAGGAAGAAAAGAGACGAACCTAAAGAAAACAAAACAAAACAAAACAAAAAACGCAACCAAGCAAACACCAGATCTTGAACTCTAGAGAACAGATAGTGACCAGAGGGGAGGCGGGTGGGGGAGGGTAAAATAAAGGGGATTAAGGAGGGAGCTTATCACAGTGAGCCCTGAGTCGTATGTGGAGGTGTGAGTCACTGTATTGTACACCTGAAACTAAGGTAACACTGTACGGAATGATACCAGAATTAAATACAAATGGGGGTGCCTGGTGGCTCAGTGGGTTGAAGCCTCTGCCTTCAGCTCAGGTCATGATCTCAAGGTCCTGGGATCCAGCCCCGCATTGGGGGTCTCTGCTCAGCAGGGAGCCTGCTTCCTCCTCTCTCTCTGCCTGCCTCTCTGCCTACTTGCGTTCTCTCTTTCTGTCAAATAAATAAATAAAGTCTTTTTTAAAAAAAAATAAAAAATAAAAATGATAAAAATAAATAAAACCTTAAAAAATCATAGCTGTGACTAAATCAGCACATTTCTGGTGCATGTAAGAGATCAGATGAAAGTGTCTCAAGCTACCATTTATTTAGAAGCGGCTCCCCCTGCCCCACAAGCATACAGTAACAGAATAACTGGTTGGCTTGATGTGTATAGTCTGGAATCATTTTAAGTATTTTTTATTGGGAACTCTCTGGAACTACAAAAAAGCATGAGGCATCCCAGGCCAGCAAGGTCACAGAATTTTTTTTGTCCCCTCCTCTGGTGGTGACCTGCCAGCCTTTCCTGAAGCTTTCAGATTCCCCAGTTCTCTGCATTGCCCTGTCTTCCAGTCCTGTGGAATGGACAGAAGTCAACGCGGCCAGTTTAAAGCCCTCTCTTATTCTGTTGATTCCTGGTACTAAAATACACTGGTGGGTAAGGTTCGTCTTAGGAGTAAAGTGAATTCTTCATTGTCAGAGTTTCAGAGGGTTTATGTGTCACTGTTCGCAAATGACTTCAGTATTCTCACTGCTTAAACTCAAGAGTTCCGATGATGGAGCTATGATGACTTCGTATTTACCAGGCAAGTCCCTGATTTGAAATGCAAATTTTGGTACTATATTTTCCCACCACCAAGGGAGCTGCTGGGGACAGATAGTATCTGAGAAGTGGGAGCAGACTGCAGTGGCATGAGAAATGGAGTAGGGATGACTCAGGGAGGAGTTGGCTTTGAGGACCATGATCTCATCCGCGTTTTCTCGCTCGCTGCTCACTTAGGCAAGGCAAGTGGTAAAATGTAGCAAGAGGAAAGAGCAGCAAAAGGAGACCACACTTTGCGGGCAGAGTGACTGCCGCAGCTCTTCCTTCTGGATGCCCGTCTGGTTCGGTGTCTGTGAGACTGGGTCTCAAATCTGGTCGCCTGGGCTTTGTCCATGTATACAAAAATATTGGTTGTGCTCTGTATAGTTGGGATGGGAGCCCTGTATAAGTGGGATCAAAGCCCGGTTTTTAGGTAGCTTCACACCGTAGTGCAAAGCACGGATACTGACAAGCAAATACAGAAGTCAGATGACGATAGAGGCTCTGAGTTAAAACAGAGCAGGGTGAAGGGGACGGGGAGTGCTGTAGGGGCAGGTTGGGTGGGCAGGGAAGCCGCGCTGATAAGGGATTACTTGGGCAGAGACCTGGAGGACCAGGAAAACGGGCTGTGTAGGTATCCCGCAAAAGAGGGTTTTTGGCAGAGGGGAGCAGTGTGGAGGTTGGTCCAAAACTGGGATTGTGCTTGGCGTTCAGCTATGGCAAGCAGGAGGAGGGGCAGAGGAAGAGGAAGAAGCAGGCTCCCCACTAAGCAGGGAGCCCCAGGCGGGGCTGGATCCCAGGACCCTGGGATCATGACCTGAGCTGCAGGCAGAGGCTTAACTGACTGAGCCACCCAGGCACCTGATTTAACCACGTTTTACAGGGATCACTGTGTTAATAAGGATTATTCAGAGACACAAATCCATTGGAGATAGATATACATAGCTCCAGCGTGAGGTACAGATCCGTGTGTGTATATATTAAGAGATTTATTAAAAAGAACTCACTCAAGCAGTTATGGAAGTGAAGTCTCCTGATCTGCCTACAAGCTAGAGACTAGCCTCAGGAGAACCACTGGTGTAAGTTCCAGTCTGCGGGCAGGAGAAGACCAGAGTCTTAGCTCATGGGGTCAGGCAGAGAGAATGAATGCTCCCTTCCACTCGCTGTCTTGTAGTTCTGGTCAGTCCCTCAGCTGATTGGGTGAGGCTCACCCATGTGGGGATGCAGTCTGCTTTCCTCTGTCTACCCATTTACGTACCAGCCTCATCTGGAAACACCCTCATAGATCTACCTAGAAATAATGTTGTACCCAAATAGCTGAGTATCCCATGGCCTGGTCAGGTTGACTCTTTTTATTTGACGCAGAGATATAGACAGCAAGAGCAGGAACATGAACAGGGGGAGTGGGAGAGTGAAAGCAGGCTTCCTGCCGAGGAAGGAGCCCGATGTGGGGCTCCATCCCAGAACCCCGGGATCATGACCTGAGCTGAAGGCGGACGCTTAACGACTGAGCCACCCAGGCGCCCCGGCTTCATCTTCTTTTATAGAATGTAGGGATAATAATAAATCATCTAAGGTTATAGAGAAGATTGCGATAGATAATCTGGGTAAAGCATTTAATCCGGTGCCTGGAATGCAGCAAGCGTAGTAGAGACATAGGTCTCTACTAATTTTAGTGTGATCGTTGAGATTTTGCCTGAAAACCTCCAGGAGTGGACCTACCATGACTCTGGCTATTCAATTACAGAATTTTAAATTTTGGTTTTTTTTTAAGATATATTTATTCATTTGAGAGAGTGCGCACACGAGCAGAGGGTGGGGCAGAGGGAGAGGGAAAGAGACAGTCTCCACCAAACTCCCCATGAGCAGGGAGCCGGCCCTGCGGCTTGATCCCGAAACCCTGACCTCATGACCTGAGCCCAAATCAAGAGTACCATGTTCCAGGACCCAGCCACTCAGGCACTTTTGCAGAATTTAAAATTCTAAGCTGTCTTTTCTTCTATATCCATTTGAAACCTATTTCCATATAAATTCTACCAATTAGCGCTGGTCCGTCGTCGTCCAGAACAAAACTGGTTGAAATTTAATTTTTATTCTACTCACGTAGCTCTATATTATTTGAATGGCGCTGATCTTTCTGTTAGGACAAGATTACTCATTAAAAATTTTCCCACAGTGCTCCGTCCATTGTGGGGATATTAATAAATCAGACTTCACCCCCCACCTCTCCACCCCTTTCGTTGACACAAGCTTTTGGAATGAGCTTTATTTGCACAACATTCTTGACTTTGATCATGGGTCGAACAAGTACTTCAGGCGTTTCTATATTCTCTTCGGAAAGCATATGGTATCAGGGAAGGGGGGCAGTGCTGGGATATGGAAGAAGATTTAATTTCTTTTTCACAAAGAAGGTTATAAAAAGATGGTACGTTGGCAATCCGTGTTGGTGTGTTGTGGAGACTCTTCCCCCCCCACCCCGCAGCATACCTTGCCAAAGTTTAATTTTTCAAACCACCTATCAGAATAGGATAGTCTGGCCAAACATTCAGGCTGTGAGCAGAGAGCAAGCAACGGTGGGAGCAGAGTGAGAGAACTTTCCCTTCCAGCCAGTGAGTCACCAGAGCTTTCCTGTTTCTTCTCTTGTAGTTTTATCTTTATTCCAATTTCCTACAAGTCTGTTTTCATCTTTTTAAAAAATTTTTATATTTTTTTAAAGATTTTATTTATTTATTTGAGAGGGAGAGAGAACACACATAAGCTGGATGAGGGGCAGAGGGAGAAGCAGACTCCCCGCTGAGCAGGGAGTCCGATGTAGGGACTCGATCCCAGTACCTGGAGATCATGACCTGAGCCGAAGGCAGATGCTTAACCGACCGAGCCACCCAGGCATCCCGGTCTGTTCTCATCTTAATCCTGACTCTGCTCTTCCATTTGATATGGCCACGTACCAGCCATGGTGCTGTGTGGATAGGCATAACCAGTTCACTTCTGTGGGAAGTGGACCCTCTGATAAGGGACGTACAGTGTGCCGTGGGAGCAGGAGGGAAGCCACCCAAACTAGTGTTGGGGAGGTCAGGGAAGGTTTCCTGGGTGGCTGAGACCAGGAGAGGACTAGGAGGTTGCTTGATGGCGGTGCTGGTGAGGCTGTGGACCGGAAGAGAGCCACAGGGAGGAGGGGCGGGCACAGGAGAAGGCACAGAGCCAAGGCAGGGTGGCGTACCAAGGAACTGAACTGAGAGACGTCCCTGGAACGGATTGTGAGAGGGATTATGACCACTATGACCATTATGGAGCCACCGAAAGGCTTTGTTTGGGAATGGGGTAGGGAGAATGACTCTGGCACAGAGTGGAGAGTGGCCTGGAAGGGAGCAAATACGGGGGGCCGATGAGAGCTTGGAGGACACTCCCCTCATCCACATATGTGGTATTTATTATAGCAGACTGCCATTTTGAGGTCTGGAGTATGAAAGGTATTTTCATGTCCCAATTTCTCTTTCCTATGCATTTGTATGTTAACATCTGATTTCTTAAAATGTTGCTGTCACAGTGCCACTCCTGTCATTCTCTCACGTGCCCCTGCTTGAATCCGATTCCTTAGGGCTGACGTCGAAGTCCTGTTGCACAGTGTCTGTCCAGATCACCTTCTGCTGCCTCTCACGTGACGCATCTCACACTCTCATGTCTTTCCTTCTTTCTAGCATCTCCCTCCTTTCTTCCTTTAATATACCACTGGCTCAGTTCCTAATGAGTGTCATTGCCTGATCAGGACAATTGCAAGTCAACAAGTCCTTTGGCAAGCAGAATACTAGATTGGGGGGATTTATTGGTGAAAAACTCAAACATGGTTCTTACCCTCGTGGCATTGACTACCCTAGTGTAAAATGATCAACTCTGCTCTGAAAGCATTTAGCATTAAAATCAAACCATATAGATTTCATACAGATATCTGTATTTTGGGGCACCTAGGTGGCTCAGTTAGTTAAGCGTCTGCCTTTGGCTCAGGTCATGATCCCAGGGCCCTGGGATAGAGCCCAGCATCTGACTCCTTACTCAGCAGGGAGCCTGCTTCTCCCCCTCTTTCTGTCCCTCCCCCGCTGCTTATGCTCACTCTTTCTCAAATAAATAAATCTTAAACAACAACAACAACAAAAAACCAGGCAAGTACCTGTATTGCCTTCCACTCCAGCAATCTGACCTCCAACCATTTCATCCTTGACTTGAAGTTCACTGTGGGCAGAAGCCCTAGAAGAAAGGTGTCACTAATGATCCCACTTGCCCAGGGACAGCTGCCAGCATTCATCCACCCGATTTAGCCTGAGGCATTATTTGAAGTGCTTGAACTCATCCCATCCATAAAGTGATGGCCGGGATCGCTCATTAAAACATATCCCTTCTTTCAAGATCATGACATAGATTTCGGAGTAGTTCCTCGTTTCCTTGCCTCACAGATGTTGGGGTGTCATGTTTTGAGGCCCACTCAGCGCTCTGTCCCAAGCCAGTCATTCACCTGATGGCCACTTTCCTAAAGTGCTGAGGTCGGGGACAGCGACGGTGCCCGAATCTGAGAGCCACTGCCGTTAGCCCCTGTGCTCATGCTCATGCTTCCGCGAAATCTGAAGTCCTTTCTGGCGGGCTGTGCAGGCTTTTTAGTTCCTCTGTGTTTTTCTGTAGAAATGGGAAGTCAGTAGGCAAACCAAGGCCCCAAGGGACGAGGCAGAAGGCGAGGGCACAGGGCTGATTGCTCTCTTCTCTTCCACTGCTAACCCAGAGTGCAGTGATATCCATCCCAGACTTTGGTTTCAGCCATAATGCCAAAGCCTGAGTCACTGATTTCATGTACCTGGATGGGGGGTGGGGGGAAAAGAATGTAATTAGAAATAGAGTGAAACTTTAGTGCTCATTTTCTTTCTTTTTAGCCCCATTTTTCCTTGCTCTCTCCTTTTTAAAATTAAAGTTTTGTTCTTTTTTTTTTTTTTAAAGATTTTATTTATTTATTTGACAGAGAGAGGTCGTAATAGACAGAGAGGCAGGCAGAGAGAGAGAGAGGGAAGCAGGCTCCCCACTGAGCAGAGAGCCCGATGCGGGACTCGATCCCAGGACCCCGAGATCATGACCTGAGCCGAAGGCAGCGGCTTAACCCACTGAGCCACCCAGGCGCCCAAGACTAGTTTTATTCTTAATAATAACCCAATCATATGTGCTGGGTTTTTTTTTTTTTAATTTTTATTTTTTTAGGGGGAGAGAGAGCAAGGGACGAGCAGAGGCGAGGGAGAGGGAGAGAAAGGATCCTAAGCAGGTTCCGTGCCTGGTGTGGAGCCTGGTGTAGGGCTCGAACTCACGATCCTGCCATCGTGACCTGAGCAGAAATCAAGAGTTAGACACTTAACCAACTGAGCTGCCCAGGTGCCGTCATACTGGTTTTCTTTTTCTTTTCTTTATTTATTTTTAAAGATTTTATTTATTTATTTGTCAGAGAGAGAACACAGGCAGGGGGAGAGGCAGGCAGAGGGAGAAGCAGGCTCCCTGCCAAGTAAGGAGCCCAAAGTGGGACTCGATCCCAGGACCCCAGGATCATGACCTGAGCCAAAGGCAGTCGCTTAACGACTGAGCCACCCAGGTGCCCTCATGCTGGTTTTAAAACAAAACAAAAATAAAAAATCTTCCAAGGTACCAACTGTGTGATCAGTTCGCCTTCCAGACTCCTCCTCTGTTGCAAATACGTGAACACAGGGTTGGATATAGATTCATACACACCATTTAATAGACAAATGGGACCTTTATAGGTATTTTTCTTTAACTTGACTTTTACAAATTTTACTTAGGGTATTGTGGACACGCTTCTGTGTAAGAGTATATAGACAAACCTTCCTTTTTAGGTGTTTGCTATTATAAATGAAAAATTTGTGTACTTGTATAAATGTGAAACTGTATCTATTTTAAGAAAAATTTCTAGGGGTGCCTGGGTGGCTCAGAGGGTTAAAGCCTCTGCCTTTGGCTCGGGTCATGATCTCGGGGTCGTGGGATCGAGCCCCCGCATCGGGCTCTCTGCTCAAGCAGGGAGCCTGCTTCCTCCTCTCTCTCTCTCTGCCTGCCTCTCTGCCTACTTGTGATCTCTGTCTGTCAAATAAATAAAATCTTTAAAAAAAAAAAAAAAAGAAAAAATTTCTAGCAGTGGAATTGCCTAATAAGAAGGTATGTATATTCTGTACTGATATGTTGCCAAATTTCCCTGTTGTGTCAACAACCCCCACCAAATGTGTAGGAAAAAGCCCCCTTCTTTGACTCTTTGGACATTTTCAAATTTTTTATGTTCTCTAATCTGAGATGCGGAAAGAACATATCTTTTTGTTTAATCAATGTTTCCTCTTTTCGAGAGGAAGCAAATTGTAGCAAGACAAACTCCTCTCCTGAGTCTATCTTTAAAAAATACACAGTGTGTTCAGTGTTAGTACAATTTCAGCTGATTTTATACCCTGGTATCCACAGCACTGTCAAGTTAGAAAAATGGGTGCTATCCAGAGAAGCATGTTGTATTTTGGAGACATGAATGAATGAAAACATACTGCGTGTATACGGTTGGTCCTAATGTTGGGGAGAGATGCATTATCACACAAAAGGTTTATGTACCCTATTAAGAAGTTACTATGTAGGGCGCCTGGGTGGCTCAGTGGGTTAAGCCGCTGCCTTCGGCTCAGGTCATGATCTCAGGGTCCTGGGATCGAGTCCCGCATCGGGCTCTCTGCTCAGCGGCGAGCCTGCTTCCCTCTCTCTCTCTCTGCCTGCCTCTCTGTCTGCTTGTGATCTCTCTCTGTCAAATAAATAAATAAAATCTTTAAAAAAAAAAAAAAGAAGTTACTATGTAGGAAAAGGAACTTATAAAAATGTGGACACATTGGGTTATGGATATTAGGGAAGGTATGTGTTATGGTGAGAGCTGACGATCCACAGACCTGTACCCCTGGGGCTAATAATACATTATATGTTAATAAAAAAAAGTAAAATGCCAAAAGGTATAAATTTTTAAAAAAATGTAGACACGTTGAAGACAAAGAGGTTACAAACTAGAAAATTCAGCGAACTCTTAAGCTCCATTTTCTGACTGTTTAAGTGCATCGGGGATTGGTTAGGTGGGGAGTTCGGAGAGGCGTGGCCCCTCTTGGGATCAGGCTAGACCCAGTCAGTGCCTCATTTCCATAGAAATACATAAGCTGTGTGTTAACCGAAAGCTTCAGTGGTTTTGGAGCATTTCCCACCCCCAGCAGGGAGGTCCTTTGGGTTTGACTCTTTCGGTTAAGCCTTTGTGAGTTATTAGCCACATGAATGTAGGCTGGAGGCTTTTTATTCAATGTCTTTGACCCTCAGTTTATTCATCTATTTAAAAAAGTCAAGGAAGGACAAGCAAGGCCTTTAAGTACCTGCCATGTCATATGTAAACTGCAAGAGTACAATTTTCTCCCCTCTATTTACTCTTAGCCTCCAGTTTGCACATTAAGAGACCAGTACAGGGGCACCCAGATGGCACAGTGGGTTAAGCATCCGACTCTTGGTTTCTGCTCAGGTCATGATCTCAGGGTTGTGGGACTGACCCCCTTGTTGGGCTCCATGCTGAGTATGGAGCCTGCATAAGATTCTCTCTCTCCTTCTCCCTCTGCCCCTCCCTTCTCCCCACCCCAGCTCTCATGCACGCTCTCGCTCTCAAAAAAAAGAAAAAGAAACCAGTACAGAATTAAGTTACTTGCTGAAGATCCATTGTCTTAATTCCTAAATCATAGGGTTGTTTGGATATTGAGAGCAATGTTTGCGGAAATACACAATATACTGCCCGGTGCGTAGTATGTGCTCCCTTAATTTTATTTGTTAGCATGGACAATGAATGAGCCCCATAATTAGGTTTTTATGATTCTACCTGTAGTTTCTAAAGTTTGACAAGAGCCCATGTAATGCAAGACTGACAACTGGTTTTCATGTATATAAAAGCTTAGTTAGAACAAAGAAAATGTAAAGAGCAATGGATCAAAAAAAATCCAAAAGGTTTTTTTTTTTTTTAAAGATTTTATTTATTTAGTTAACAGAGAGAGACACAGCAAGAGAGGGAACACAAGCAGGGGGAGTGGGAGAGGGAGAATCAGGCTCCCCGCTGAGCAGAGAGCCCGATGTGAGGCTCGATCCCAGGACCTTAGATCATGACCTGAGCCGAAGGCAGAGCCTTAACTGACTGAGCCACCCAGGTGCCCCCCAAAAAATCCAAAAAGTTTTGCAGAGACCAGAGTGTATAGAATTAGAACACACTTGTGGCCGGAGCCCCAGACTGAAGGGATTGAGCGGCGTGCTGTGAACTTTCCACAGTGTGAGTTCAGGCACATTATTTGAGGACACCAAGGGCTGAGGGGTTCAAGGCGTCTGGTTTGCACACTTGAAAGCTCCCGGCACGCTTAGTGTAGATTCAGATATTGAAACTAAGGTCAGTGCTCAGGGCCTGACCTCCAGGTTCAAAGACTGATGTTCTTCCATGCCCAAAGCACATCACATATGTGGAAGTTACTGGTGTTCACAAGAAGACTTGTTTCCAAGTGATTCCTGCATGCTGAGGATGATGAATGGATGGGGGGCTCCAAAGCACAGAGACCTTTACTTACTGCAATGGGAAAAAACAAACAAGCAAACAAACAAACAAACAAACAAACACTTGTAGCTATCATATCTGCTTTTCCAAGGTAGTATGTGTATACAAATTGTCTTCATATGGAATGGTGTCTAGGCCTGGAAGACCTTTAAAGTTGACGGTGTTGGGGCGCCTGGGTGGCTCAGTGGGTTAAAGCCTCTGCCTTTGGCTCAGGTCATGATCTCGATCCTGGGATCGAGCCCCGCATCAGCCTCTCTGCTCCGCGGGGAGCCTGCTTCCTCCTCTCTCTCTGCCTGCCTCTCTGCCTAGTTGTGATTTCTCTCTGTCAAATAAATAAAATATTTAAAAAAATAATAATAAAGTTGACGGTGTTGAGAACCTTCCGAAGGAAGAAAAGTAGTGTTTTCAAGTTGTAAAGATCCCAGTATTTTCTCATGCTCGAGTGCGAAATGAGGATGACAATACCCGTCTCTGAGTGGCTGCAAAGAGAAATGAGAGAACATTAAGACACGCATCACACTGACCATTGGAGTTTGGCGGATATTCTTTTTTTTTTTTTTTAGATTTTTATTTTTAGGTAATCACTGTACCCAACATGGAGACTCAAACCGATGACCCAGAGATCAAGAGTCACATGCTCCTCTAGCTGAACCAGCCAGCCATTTTGGCGGATATTCTTGTCCTCATCGACTACCTTTCCCCGGCCTCTCGTGTAGGGAATTTTGTTGCAGACCAGTGGTTCTGCAAGTGTCGTTCTCTAAACAGCCGCTGTGAACCTGTGACTGAGGTCTGGAGCCCCACCTACTAGATCAGAAATGCTGGGGGTGGAGCCCATCGATGTGAGTTTCAGCCTATCCCGGGGGCAGCGTGGGGTGGGGGGGATGCCCTGGTCTAGGGTCCTTGCAGAGCAGTCTTTAGGTGAAGTACTTATGAATTGCTCCCTATCACGTGCTTTCAAATACACAGGCCCCCTCTGTCTCTTTTGTGACCACTGACACGTTTTGGAACAATTAGTCTTATGGCTTTGACTTATGATCGTTGCCTTAATAGTCTAATTTGCTAGAATATGGCGCTAACTCAAAATATTTGGGAGCACCTGGGTGACTCTTGGTTTCAGCTCAGGTCGTGATCTTGGGGTCCTGAGGTCGAACTCCGAGTCAGGCTCTGTGCTCAGTGAGGAGTCTGCTTGAAGACCCTCTCCCTCTGCCCCTCCCCTAACCCTCACTCTCTCTCTCTCTCTCAAATAAATAAGTAAAACTTAAAGAAAAATTTGGAACGTGGCCATTCAAGGATAGTAACTAGGTTGGCTTTTAACAAAACATTAAGAGCAGTCTTGGATATGCAACCCTTTGGGTCTGTTAAGAGAAAGAAAAGGAAGACTGACTTAGATGAGGGCAATTAAAGTCAAACTAAGCACCACTGATATAAACTCCCTGATTTCTAGAAATCTGCTTTGAAAACATTCCCGTTTTTGAAGAACAGAGTCTTGGGGGAAAGTTATGAGATGAGGGATAGTGGCAAGTTTGTTACCATCTCTATTATAAGTAGAAAGATATTCTGATTTTGCTGTGGACTTGTTGAATAAAATCATTTAAATCAATTTTGAATATTACAAGATGGCTCACATTCAACCAAGTCACTGTTAGTCCAGCTTTTTCAGAGTTCACATTTTTTTAATCGAATAAATTCTCTTTTGTAAATGTAGCCAAGGAGGAAGTTTGCTTAAGGCTTATGTCTTTTTTTTTTTTTTAAGATTTTATTTACTTATTTGAGAGAGAGAGAGAGCACGAACAGGGAGAGGGGCAGAGGGAGAAGCAGACTCCTTGCTGAGCAGGGAGCTTTAATGCCATGACTCTGAGATCGTGACCTGAGCTGAAGGCAGACCCTTAACCCACTGAGCCATCCAGGTGCTCCAGGCTTAAGGCTTATGTCTGTGCTATACTTCCTAACTAGTAGTCTATGTAGAGGAAAAATATCCTCTTGAAGAAACTAACAGCATCACTATTGTTTAACTTCTGGGTCATTGTTCTGCACGCTGGCTTTGTAGGTTTTATCCTGTAGAAAAAAAAAAATGTAATTGATGATGAGTTAGCTTGTCTCGTTTATATAATATAGTCTTAAAAATTTTCAAAAATTTAGATAATCACTAATGCTGCTGCCATTAATTTTCATTAAGAAGATTTTATTTCACTCGAATTTATTCAAACTCTGGCTTAAATACAACACAGATATTGGGGTTTTATATAAAATACAACATAGATGATTCTTGCTTTAAGGAACATTAAAATCTGAGATTTGGTGAATGGTGTAAATTTTTTTCTTTTTAGCTTAAAAATGTGTACAGCGGTTTGTTAGGGAACTGTTCAAACATACAACAAAGCTGAGAGACTTTTAGCAATGAGTATCTATATTCCTCCCCTGTCCTGAATCCAACATTAAACGTTGAGTATGCTTGCCTTATCGTGCATCTCTCCTTTGTATGGATAAAATGCGTGGGTGCTCCCTGCGCATTCTCTCGTAGAATGAACGTACTGCACTCCTCACTGTGTTTACTTGGATGGGTTGATCGGTTATATTTTATGCAGCTACCTTGCATAGCCCTACATTGTGGCTGAAGGGCTTTGTTAGTTTGGAGTTTGTTTCCTTCTGTGCATTCCGGGAGAGTCAGAAAGGCTGCCTAAGAGTTCAAATAGGGACTCTTTAGGTGCACAGAAGGGGGTTGAAGAAAGTGATAAATGAGTTCAGCAGAATCTCCTGATGCTTAATCTGGGCTGTGCTTATTCTCACTGCCTGTCCTGGGCCTGTTGGCTAGGGCCTTGGGGCCAGCTGAGGGCTGGCAGTTCTGAGGTCTAAGGTTTCTTTGGAGGAAATGGAAGGATGTAAACTTGGCAAGCCTTATTTTCTTTCTCTTAGAACCATCGGTTGCTTTTCTGGGTATACTGTGTTGTAAGCACCAGGCACACAAGGTTCTCTTTGGAACTAGCCTGAGAACTGGGGCCCCCTCTGTTAAGAAAGGCAGCCCTGCTGGGATAAAAGGGAGAGCCTCCGAAAGGTCAGTGGGAGAGTTCTTGAATTACGGGTGTTGAAAGCAGATCCTTCCCAGGCTCATGGCCGCTGCCTGCTCCCTGCTCTGATTGAAAAGGGCTCCCAGTCCAGCTGGATTGACTCCCTTTGCGGTGAGGACTGGATCCCTCTGCAGCAGTTGCAGTGGGTTTCTCTTCAGAGCTTCAGAGCTCTTCAGAGCTATTACATACGTCACTGAGTTTCTTAATGTAGGTGTTTCATGATCACCTGATCATGATCAAGATAGAAGCTTTTGATCTCTCTTGCTTGGTGGGAACTGGAGGTACTTTCGATCAGGGGCCAGATTTAATCTCCCATATCGAATGACTGCTCTCAAACTTACAAGGCAGATCTTGGTTCCCTTTTCTAAAAACAGTAGCAGCACTCTTTGGGGTTAAGTATTTAAAGGATCTCATTCAGAGCTTTCACTTTTACGTATTAAACTTCCTTCTTAGGTTTCCTTTACTGTTTCTTCTGCAACTAGCTAAATGCATGCATTCTCTGTGAAGATGTTGGTTAGAAAGGAGTCCTTCCTGGGGCACCTGGGTGGCTCAGTGGGTTAAGCCGCTGCCTTGGGCTCAGATCATGATCTCAGGGTCCTGGGATCGAGCCCCGTGTTGGGCTTTCTGCTTAGCAGGGAGCCTGCTTCTCCCCTCTCTCTGCCTGCCTCTCCATCTACTTGTGATCTCACTCTCTCTGTCAAATAAATAAATAAAATCTTAAAAAAAAAATAAGGCTGTCATGAGTGAATGGTAGCATTAAAAAAAAAAAAAAGAAAGGAGTCCTTTCTTCCTGTGGAGCTCATACTTCTGAGTATTACAGAGTAACTTAAGGCAGTGATGGTGGACGGATCTTCCTTGATGAGACTTGAGGGCATGGATTGTATTGAACTAGAGGTTCTTGGACTTGGTTGCAGATTGGAATCACAGAGTTTTTTTTTTTTTTTAATTTAATTTTTTTAAAGATTTTATTTATTTATTTGGCAGACAGAGATCACAAGTAAGCAGAGAGACAGACAGAGAGACAGAGAGAGAGAGGAGGAACCAGGCTCCCTGCCAAGCAGAGAGCCCAATGTGGGGCTTGATCCCAGGACCCTGCGATCATGACCTGAGCTGAAGGCAGAGGCTTTAACCCACTGAGCCACCCAGACACCCCTGGAATCACAGAGTTTAAAAACACTGATGCCGCTTAACAGGACTACAGAATGCAACATCAGTATATAGAAATTAATTGTACTTCTATACACTAGCAAAGGAAAATTTGATAATGGTGCTTTAAAACAACAATTATTAGCAATAATTTCAAAAGGAATAAAATATTCAGGAATGAATTTAACAAAAGAAGCACAAAACTTATACTCCGAAAACTACAGAACATTGTTGAAAGAAATTCAAGAAGACTAAATAGAAAGACACTTGCTATTCATGGATCAGTATAGGCACACTGAGGAGATATTGGGAATTCGGTTCCAGATTTAACTCAATAAAGCAAATATCACAATAAAGCAAGCTGAACGAATTCTCTCATTTCCCAGTGCATATAAAATTTGTGTTTACACTATTCTAATACGATAGCCTTTTAGGTATGCAGTAGACTTATGTCCCAAAAAACTATGCACACTGTTTAATTACAAAATTTTTTATTGCTAAAAAATGCTAACCATCCTCTGAGCTTTCCATGAGTCACAATGATCAACAGATCATTGCAACACATATAATATCTAATGAAAAGATTTGAAACACGGCGAGAATTACCACGGTATGACACAGAGACATGAAGTGAGCAAATGCTGTCGGAAACTTGGTGCCGATCGACTGGCTGGATGTAAGGTTGCCCCAAACCTTCCGTTTGTAAAAATGTCCTCTCTGTAAGGACAAAGCGCAAGGGATGCTCATACGGTAGGATGGCCAGAAAATAGACCTACAGACATAAATCCTATCAACATGCCAGACACCTTCTTGGCACAAATTGACAAGCTTATCCTAAAATTCATATGGGAAATTGAGGAAAACTGGATAGCCCAAACCACCTTGTAAAAGAAGAACAAAGTTGGAGAACTCGCCTCTGGTCTTCAAACTTCCAATAGTGCCATAGTAAGACTATGTCACACTGTCAAAAGGATAGACAGTTAGCTCAAGAGAATAGAAATGACAGTTCCAGAAAGAAATTCTCATGTTCATTGTCAGTTGATTTCCATCAGGGGTGCCAAGGCAGTTCAAAGGGGGAAAGAATAGTTTTTCAATAAATAGTGCTGGGACCCCTGGATACCATTTGCAAAAGAATGAAGTTGGATTGTTTCCTCATACCGTGGATGAACATTAACTCAAAAGGCTTCTGCCTGTCAGAGCTCACCCTGCAAAACTCTTTGAAGAAAATATGGGAAATAGAAAAAAATTTCATGACCTCGGATTCGGCAAAACACAAACAGAAGAAAAAAAATTAGACCTCCTCAAAATGAAAAACCTTTAGGATAGACCTCCTCAGGAAAGTGAAAAAACTCATGGAATGGGATAAAATATTTGCAAATAATATCTGTTACAGGACACCTGCGGAATGTACAAAGAAGTCCTATAACTCAATGATAAAAACACAAATTACTCAATTAAAAATGGGCAAAGGATTGGAATAGACATTTATCCAAACAAGTCTGGATCAAAGAAGTCTTCCAAATTTGCAAGCCAGTCACAAGCCCAGGTTGTTAACTGCACTTTTGATCAGTGGGCTGTAAATCATACGTTCCCATGACCTCCTCCTTGGCTTCAGTTACCGCGTTAGAGCAGCTCTGAGAACTCAGAGAAGTATTTTACTTACTAGATTATTGCTTTATTATAAAATGCTGTAACTCAGGAACAGCCAGAGGGAAGACATGCATAGGACAAGGTGTGGGGAAAGAGCATGGGTCTTCCAAGTCCTCCAGAGTATAACACTCTTACCAAATCTCCATGTGTTCACCAACCAGTAAGCACTCTAAACTCAGACTTTCGTTTTTTTATGGAGGTTTCATTCCGTAGGTATGAGTGAGTCAGTCACTAGTGGCCCCTGATATAACGTCCAGGCTCTCTCTGCTCCCTGGAGGCCAATGGGTAAGGCTAAAAGTTCCAGCTCTCCCGGCAGAGTTGGTACCTCTGGTAACCGTCCCCCACGTGACCTAGGAGTATTCCCAAAGTCTCCTCCTTAACGTAACAAAAGGCACTGTTATCTTTATCATCAGTTAGGAAATTGCAAGGGTTTTAGAAGCTCTGTGCTGGAAATAAGAAGAATGTATTTTTATTTCTTATTACAAATCAGAGTATCACGGCAGCCTTTCCCATTAGTGTCCCATAGTTTCCAGTGTTTCTTGTCCATAGAAACATACCTGTCTCCTGTCCTTTTCTTCAAGGCTCTGCTCTCTGCCAGGAAGCTACTGCCTCATCTGACTATCATCCTGTCCTAATCATTGGCAAATGGTGACAGATTATTCTAGAGACAAGGTTTTAATCAAAATCTAAAGGTTGAAATTTCTGGTAACGTGGGCAGGCGGACTGAGTGTAGAGAGTGAGGCTTTGGTGGGGGTTACATAATTATATACACCTAATTCTACAGCGAGAGAGCGAGAGTGCACGTGCACCCTCGAGATCTGAGGAGGGGCAGAGGGAGAGAGAGAATCTTTTTTTAAAATTGTTTTTTAAAGATTGTATTTATTTATTTGACAGAGAGAGAGAGACAGAGGAAAGGGAACACCAGCAGGGGGAGTCAGAGAGGGAGAAGCAGACTCCCCGCTGAACGGGGACCCCCATGTGGGGCTCCATCCCAGAGTCCTGAGATGGTGACCTGAGCCTAAGGCAGACGCTTAACGACTGAGCCACCCAGGCGCCCTGAAGAGAGAGAACCTTAAACAGGCTCCACACCCACCATGGAGCCCGACATGAGGCTCACTTGTTCCCCGAGACCCTGAGATCATGACCTGAGCTGAAATCAAGAGTCAGATGCTTAATCAACCAAAAAACCCAGGCGCCCCTGTATCCACCTAATTTTAAAGTCCTAGTTGTAAAAGTGCTTAAAGGAGACGTAAAGAGTGTTACAGTCTTGGAAGGGTTTTAAGCCGACGGCAGAAGGGATCAGATTTTTAGCTTTTATTGAAGTTCCTTCTTCCAGCGGTGTGGAGAATTAGTTAGAAAGAGGCAAAAACAGGTACAGGAAGATTAGTGAAGGGACCAAGGCAGAAGCCCGGGTAAGAGGAAATGGAAAGTGATCTAAGAGAGGGGCAGAGGAGACGGATAGAGGTGAACGGGCCTAATCAGCACTGCGGACATGGGATGGATAGGACTTTGGAATTTATTAAGTCACCCAGTAATGTGTTTTGCAGTACCTTCTACATGTTTTTCTGGACTCCATCAGAGAATAAGACCACGTCTCTGTACTAATAGCTGAATGTCTAGTGGGGCAACAAGATAATACGCAAGTAAATAACATTAGATAATAGAAAGTGCTACGAAGAAATATAAAGCAGGGTAAGGGGGCCTGACAGGGGAGGGAAGGTTGGCCTTTTTAGCCGGGGAAGGCCTGTCTGCAGACGTGACACAGAGGAGAGCCCTCCATGATGTGAGCTCGGGCCCTCTGGGAGGAAGGACATTCCGGGGGGAGGAAAGGGCACCAACCGAGAAAGAAGGCCTTATTCGGGAGCAAGCGTGATACATAGAGGAGACAGCGAGCAGGTTCATAGCCCCGGAGTAGAGGGGGAGTGTGGTAGAAAGGAGCTCAGAGCAGAAGCCAGGAGTCAGAACAAGTAGGACCACTGAGCCGTGATAAGGAGTTGGCGAGGCCGTCTACATGAGATCGCGCCTTCATTGGAGGGTTTGGGGCAGGAGAATAAAATGGGATTTGTATTTTAGAAAGATGTATGAAGAGTGCCTTGACTACTGGATAGAGTAGAGACCATCAAGAAAGCTATTGCAGAGGTCTCTGGAGGGGGTGACGGGGACTTGAGTTTGTAGCAGGAGTGATGAGAAACGTTTAGTGTGGGGACATGTTTTGGTTGTAGAGTTTGAGGAAAAGGGGAATCAAGGATGTCGGTTTTTGTTTTGGCCGAGTAACTGGGTAATTGGTTCCATTTACTGAGATGGGGAAGCTGGATGTGGGGGAGGGTGGATTCAAAGGCTCTGTTAAGTAGCGAGGGCTTGGTTAGACGGCTGGGGGAAGACTACCCAGTAAGTGTTTATTGGATACAGGGTATGAGAAAGTGGTGTCCTAGATGATCCATACATTTCTGGGTTGTGCAGCCAGGTGGATGGAAATGTCCTATTCACAGAGATAGAAAATGCAGGGCGAGAGGTGCATGGGTGGCTCAGTGGGTTAAGCCTTTGCCTTCAGCTCAGGTCATGATCTCAGGGTCCTGGGATCGAGTCCCACATAGGGCTCTCTGCTCCACGAGGAGCCTGCTTCCCCTCCACCCCCCCCACCTGCTGTTCTGCCTGCTTGTAATTTCTCTCTCTCTCTCTAAGGAAGAAAGAAAGAAAGAAAATAAATAAATGCAGGATGAGGACAGGATTTGGGGGAGAGAAAAATCCTTATTATACATGATGCTTTGTGGCCTAAAAATGTTCCTATGTTCATATAGATTAAGTGGTATGTTGACATTTAAAAGGGAAAAACTCTCTTTTTTGGGTCATCGGGATTTTCAAAAACTTCTGTTTAGAGTACTTCCCTTAGAATTCGTTAGCTGTTATGAAAATTGGATATTTAGGCAGCTGTTTAATGCTAATATTTAATGGAATGTAATTTTGTTTTTTAAGGAGATAGACGTTTATTGACTATATTGCAAGGGAGTGGCGGGCAGGACAGCAAAGGAGAGACTGTCAGGAGACAGTGTGGGGGGCTCTAGTGAAGGGGGAAGTGGGAAGCTATGAGAACATATTGAATCTTACTTTTTTGGTCCCTGCGCCCTGTTGTCAGTAGCCACTGGTCAGGTAGAGCCTATGGCTATTTTGAAGTGTGTCCCTTAAGGAGCCTTAACGGGCTGTT
This sequence comes from Meles meles, assembly GCF_922984935.1. Taxonomy (NCBI): domain Eukaryota; kingdom Metazoa; phylum Chordata; class Mammalia; order Carnivora; family Mustelidae; genus Meles; species Meles meles. The sequence continues at coordinate 144,311,717 of NC_060070.1, forward strand.
TGCATTCAGCCCGGTGGTCACCGTGGGCCCTTTCCCCTTACTTTGGTTTCCACCGCTCAAGCCTGTTGCCTCAAAGCAGCCCCTACGTTCCCCACGGACAGACCGGCAATGACACACCTATGGCATTTGTACGCAGGCGTCGTCTTCAGTAGGGGGCGGACACCCTGTCCCCACTCAAACCTGTTGGCCCATCGGGGAGTCTGTGCAGTTACAGAGCAGAGCTTGGTATTAGACTCACGCGCTGGTAGGAGATTTAAGTGAAACTGCGTGGTGGCGGGGTCCACGGGGCACAGTGTGAGGGACCCTCTGCCAAGGGCAGGGGCTGGCGTCCTCGTTGCCTCGTCATCCTTCAGTGGGATGGTTGGATTCACGCCGACGTGCAGGAGCGGTATTCTGCCTGCAGATCAGGATGGTGGCCAGACCCATGGGAAGAGGGGAGAGAGTGGGGGCCCCGAAAGAAGCACGGGGGCTGAGAGCCGCTGAGTCCTCACGTGCAGAGATGCCTCAGGTGAGCTGCCACTGCCCGCTGAACCGCAGGCTGGGGATCTCAGGGAGGGGCGGTGGGAGAGCAGAGAGAGGGTGTCCTTCACAGTCTGACCTTCAGACCACACCGGGGAGCCGCCCTGGCCAGAGACCTTCAGTTGCCTGGGAAGTACTAGGGTTAGACGGTCACGGCCAAGGGCGGAGCATGCAAGGGAAGGGAGTGGGGGATTTCTCCGGGGGGCCAGAGGGGGACTCCCTCACCCTCCTGCCGAGGGCAAAGCCTCACCCAGGAGTCACCTTGGCCCGAGGTCCTCAGATCCCCCACGGAGCACTGGAGTGCGTCTGGTGTGCCCAGGGAAAGTCCCAGAAGATTCCCGGAGAATCTGGGAGGAGGCCAGGCCCTGGCACGGCCAGCAAATGTGGGGTGACCGGATAGGGTGAAAGAACTCACCCAGAGCGGAAGAGAGGAGGTAGGCATTTACCAAATATGCGGCAAGGGAGTGGCGGGCGGGACAGCAGAGCAGAGAGGGTCTGCCTGGAGTGCAGGTTTTCTAATGTGATGAAGTGATGGTAGTTTTTTTTTCCCTTTCTGGTTTTTTTTTTTAAAGATTTATTTATTTGACAGATAGAGATTACAGGTAGGCAGAGAGGCAGGCAGAGAGAGAGAGAGGAGGAAGCAGGCTCTCCGCTAAGCAGAGAGCCCAATGCGGGGCTCGATCCCAGGACCCTGGGATCATGACCTGAGCCGAAGACAGAGGGTTAAACACTGAGCCACCCAGGCGCCCCCCTTTCTGTTTTTATTTACAGTCTAGATGCCGTTTTCTTCCAGAATTGTTAACCGTCTACCTAGGTTTGGTTTGCCAGGGCGTTCCTATGAATGCTTTTGCTTCTCTTCTGCTTCAGCCGGAAGTGCTGGGGAAGAGATGGAGGGCTTGAGATTACATTCTTCGTGAAAGCCGATGGGAGATGTAGAACAAACAAAATGGTCTTGAAAATTCAACAAGCAGAAATAGCCAGGGTTGGGGCGCCTGGGTGGCTCAGTGGTTTAAGCCGCTGCCTTCGGCTCAGGTCATGATCTCAGGGTCCTGGGATCGAGCCCCGCATCGGGCTCACTGCTCGGCAGGGAGCCTGCTTCCTCTCACTCTCTCTGCCTGCCTCTCTGCCTACTTGTGATCTCTCTCTGTCAAATAAATAAATAAAATCTTAAAAAAAGAAAAGAAATAGCCAGGGCTGGTTGTTGTTCCTTGTGGCCTCCGACTAGAAATGCACACTCACAGGGCTGGAGCAGCAAGTGTCCAGCTCTGCCCATACTCGGTCACCCGTGCATCTCTATCTTGAACCAGTGTTTCTTAGAATTATCACACACACACACACGCACCACCCCCCCACCCGCCCCGTAGTCTGTGTATGCAGCTCTAACTTCTCTCCTAAAACCATGTGTCACGTAATATTGTGGTCAGGAGAGGCCTTCTTGGCAGCTTCAGAATTTATTGATGTCACACGTCTCAGATGCAGCACCTGAGAACATTACATTAACAAAGAGAGCAGAGGCCCTTGTGTGGCTCCGTGTTAAGCAGCTGACTCTGCCTCAGGTCGTGATTCCAGGGTCCTGGGATCAAGTCCCCCATCAGGCTCCTTGCGCAGTGCGAAGCCTGCATCTCCTGCCTGCTGCTCCCCCTGCTCATGCTCTCTCTCTCTGACAAGTAAATAAAGTCTGAACATCTATGATAAACTCTTGGGAAAGCTTAGATTTCAACTTTTCAAGTTTGCAAAAGAAGTTGAAATAATTTTTTTTTCTGAGTCTTTTGTAAAGACTCACACAGTCTTTCTTTTTGGTTTTTATTTGACCGTAAGCTTTTTCTAGAGATGTAAATCGTTCTAAAGGGAGGCTTGAATGGAGGTGTGTGTGCTCTTCTGTTGCAAATACCTGTCCTGTTTATGATGCTTCTGGACCACAGCAGCTTTACTGGTTCTCAGAAGGGGGTGGAGAAAGGATAATCTCAGAAGGTCAGAGGATTAACATTTCCCCACAAAGTTCTTGATAGAAAGTCTAAGATCACACAAAGCGGAGTAGAAATAATTCTGCAGTCTGTGACTTTTTCAAAGGGTTCCCGTATACAGAATTTCAGGTTTGTGTTTTGTGTGTGCGTGTGTTTTGAATCCTTTGAGGTAACCATAACCGATATTATCATTTTTTTAAAAAGGTTTTATTATTTGACAGAGATCACAAGTAGGTAGAGAGGCAGAGAGAGAGAGAGAGGGGGGGGGAAGCAGGCTCCCCACTGAGCAGAGAGCCCGATGTGGGGCTCGATCCCAGGACCCTGAGATCATGACCTGAGCCAAAGGCAGAGGCTTAACCCACTGAGCCCCGCAGGAGCCCCAACAGATGTTATCATTTCTGGTGTTTCAGTGAAGGGAAGCCGGTCTGGGGCACAGTCTAAGTCACTTTCCCGTCATCGCCTGCTAGCGTGGCTCCATGGCCAGAGCCCAGATATTCTGATAGATGTTCGTTGCTCGGTTCACTTTGTTTTCCTGGATACTTTTCCCTTGAACCTGGAGACCATACATTTTTAGAGTCTTTCTGCTTAAATTTCAAGTGGCAGCTGGGGAGACCAAATGGTCACACTGGTATCTGTGTGCTGGCCAGAGGGCCAAGAGCTCCTCAGGACAGAGCCGGGTGGACAAGCCTTCACATCATTTTTTCATTTGTCCCTGGGTGTGACACTCCTTTCTATGAGCCAGCTCTGCTGGTCCTCTCGAGTGTTGCGTCTGTGCGGAAATTCTTCCCCACATTTCCTGATGTGGCTCTCTCCTGCTTTCCATTCTTAGCGCAGGAGACCATGTCTGGCGCTGAAACTCCTGGAGCAAGTGATTGTTCACCCTTCTCTCAAACAAGAAAATAAGAGCTAAAATACAGCACCCAGAGTGCAGTCGACTGTAGGAAGCGTTCTGGGAGAGGAGCCCTGTTCCCGGATACCTTTTATTCTCCATACGGACCCAGAAGCACTTTCCCCATGTGTTTAAATATCATTTGAAAATATTTTTCATGATTCCTCGGCAAGTCGTTGTATGAATTGAGCATCATTTATTTACGTGTTCTTCGTTTTGGGTATTTGGGTTACTTTCTCATTTTTTGATGATGAATGGTGATGAATGGCATGGGGGAAAATGGACTCCTTGAAGAAGGAATTGTTAAGCACGTGAAGAAATGCAAATCTGGTTTAAATGCTTTGCTCTAGTCATTGCTTCTGGAGTCCATTGTAACAGTAATTTCGATCAGCTAAATACAGGATTAGTTTCCTGAAATAATGCCATTGTGACATTAGTTTTATTTTCAGACGGGGAAAAATAATAAAGATGAGGGCACCTGGGTGGCTCAGTCATTAAGCATCTGTCTTCAGCTCAGATCAGGATCTCAGGGTCCCAGGATCGAGCCCTGCATCCAGCTTCCTGCTCAGTGGGGAGTCTGCTTCTCCCTCTGTACTACTCCCGCTCATGGTTGCTGTCTCTTCTCTCAAATAAATAAATAAAATCTTCAAAAAAAAACAAACAAACAAACAAAAAAACAAAGAACAAAGAAATAGGTTCACGATTATGGTGTCTGTATTCTGACTATAGAATTTATTCAATAGTTAAGCTTTTATAAAAGGTTGGTGCAACAGCAATATTATTAATGTAGCAGGTTGATATGTAAATGCAGAAATTTGGAAAATCTGAACCCAATTGTAAATAATCATAACTTTATAAGGGTTGTTTGTTCATTGACCGGCTTATGTATTTTTGGGGTGTCCTCAAACATGTGTTCTTGACTTGTTTTCATCACGCATACAGAAAAGAGCTCCAATTATGAGCAAATTAGTAGAAACTGAGGAGTCAACTTCTGGATTTCTTTCTTTTTTTTTTTTTAAAGATTTTATTTATTTGAGAGAGTGAGTGAGCAAGAGAGAGCATGGGGGCAGGGGGAGGAACAGAGGGAAAGGGAGAAGCAGACTCCCTGCTGAACAGGGAACCCAACTCAGGGCTCGATCCTGGGACTCCGGAGTCACGACCTGAGCGGAAGGCAGACGCTTAACCAACTGAGCCAAAACTTAACTATTCATAGCCTACTGTTGACCAGAAGCCTTACTGATAACATAAACAGTTGACTAATACATATTCTGTATATGTATTATATACTGTATTCTTACAATAAAGGAAGCTGTAGAAAATGTTAAGAAAATCATAAAAGAAAATTTACTTATAACACTGTATTTATTAAAAAAAATGTGCATATCAGTGGACCCACACAGTTCAAACCCATGTTGTTCAAGAGTCAACTGTATTTTGATTCTGTTTGGCTAAATCAGCACGAGAGTCACAGAGTTCTACTTTGGGGCAAACTTTGAGGGACAGGACCACTAGGTAAAAATGGAACTGGGAAGTCACATAAGTTAAAAAAAAAAAGAGAAAGCAAAGAAGGCATTTGCCATCAGGGCAAACGAGGGTTTCTTCTTTCCCGTATCCATGGTGGATAAAAAGTGTGAGCATATGGGAATTTGACCTGTTGCCTTGCATAAACCCACATTCTTAGGATGAGGTCATATGTAATTAATCACCCGTCTTGCTTTCTTTCCCAAGTGATGGGTCTTAGTGCTCACACTTGTGATAACTCTGGTCTCCCCCCGTTTCCCCAAGCACAAGAGCCCAGGACTGCCGTTGAAGGAAGGGGAGGCAACGGTGGTGTGTAATGTTTGTGCTCCCGTGAGGCAACGGGTGACGGTCTTTTTCCTTCTTTCCTTCTAGTGCTTGCAGCAGTATGTGCAGCTGGCAATCCGAGAAGGCTGTGGGTCTCCCGTCGCTTGCCCTGACACGGTGTGCCTGAACCACGGGACCCTGCAGGAGCTGGAGGTATGCTCGAGTCCCATGACCTTCCCTCTTGCCTGTTGATGTTATTCCCTGGGATCCTCACTATGTACTTCCCTGCCAGGGGGTCTAGAATCGAAATGCAGAGGCTACCTCTTTAAAGGAGTCCTTTGTTGCTGCGTACCTATGGATACTTCATACAGACTGTTGAAGCTGTTGCTTACCTCAGTTCCGTTGATAAGTGCTGTCTGCGTGTTGAAGAAACTCTCCAAGAGTCAAAGGCGCTAGGACTCAGGTTTACCAGATGTGCGGTTTGGAGGCAGAAGAACGAGAGGTCTTGTGATCTCTAATACTTTAAAGATAAACGGACAACGGATTTTAACCAGTTATAGACAATATAAACTATTGTGGTTCTACAGAGAAAGATGGAGTCGAATCACTTCCACAGGCCTCTGGTTGGATCTTTATCAGATGTCAGAAATGTCTTTTTTGAATGAGTTCTTCTCCCATTTCCTTAAGATTGTGACATACCATTTTCCTTTGTTTCTTCAATCCCCGATCAGGAGCCTTGCCCCTGAATCTGCTTTTTTTTTTTTTTTTTTTTTAAGATTTTGTTTATTTATTTGAGATAGAAAGCATGAGTGGGGGGCACAGGGAGAGGGAGACTCCCCACTGAACCAGGAGCCTGACACGAGGCTCGGTCCCAGGACCCTGGGATCATGACCTGAGCCGAAGGCAGATGCTTAGCTGACTGAGCCATCCAGGCGTCCCAGGTCCTGCTTACTTTAAATCAGGAAATAACCCATGCTAACCCATCTTTGGGAAGATTGTAAGCATTGCTCCTTTTGCTTCTTTGCTTTGGCTTGATGGTTAGAATGGAAAGAGGTCCCATGAAACAGAGGAAGTAAGTTACTCGTTCAGCAAACACAGCTCACCTGCTGTGCGCTAGGGGGTCTTCGAGATGCTTTCATAGCTGGTGAACCATCCAGTCCCTTCAACAGACTTAGAAAGGGAGGCACAGGGGGATTAAGTAATGTGCCCAAGAGTGCATATCTAAAGCCCAGAAGAGCTACAATTCTAATCCCGTTCTTTCTGACCTCCATAACCACATGGCTTTAAGAGTAGAAGGTGGTAGGTAGATTGCGTAATAAAGGACCAGATAATTGGAGACTCAGTAGTGTGCGTGCGTGTGTGCGAGGATATATATACATATGTATGTGTAGGTGGGGATGTGTGTGTTGATACGCTTTGTTTGTAAAGCACGTCCTCTGTTTTGTAAGCAGAGCAGGCAGAAAGATGTTTGTAGACCATTTTTAACCAATCTGCCTCCAGGTGTCTCCTGTTCAGTTCATGGAATATCAGCTAGGGGTTACAAGTGAGCTTGAAGTGTTTTCTAGGGAAGGATAAAAGGAATATATAATGGTTTAGAAGTGTATTGTTTTAGGAAAATCATGAAATAATGGAATGTTTTTTAATAAAAAAATATTGATTATGTCATCCTGTGTTGAGAAATACTGCTTTCTTTTGTGTGAGAAAAGTATAGAAGGAAATTAAAGTGGGGAAAGACTGGCTTAGCTAGACAATTTGGCAGTGGGTTTTAAAGTAAGACTCGGAGGCGCCTGGGTGGCTTAGTGGGTTAAAGCATCTGCCTTTGGCTCAGGTCATGATCTCAGGGTCCTGGGATCGAGCCCCGCATTGGGCTCTCTGCTCAGCAGGGAGCCTGCTTCCTCCTCTCTCTCTGCTCACCTCTGCCTACTTGTGATTTTTCTGTCAAATAAATAAATAAAATCTTAAAAAAAATAAAGTAAGACTCGGGTGTTCACGAGCATCTTTTGATGCATAATCCTTCTAGGAAAGGTGCTTCCTTTTTGATTTGCCTCTGTGAAAATCTGATCAGTCTGTGGTTTTTATCAAGAGTGCACAATCTGCCAGGCCCTGTTCCAGGATACAGAGGCAAATAAGATCGGCCCAGTGCTAGCCTCATGGAGTTTCTGGTCCAGCAGAGTGACATTAACGGGATGATGAGTGAAATTAACTACAGGTCTCTATCCTAGACCTTGCACTGTCCAATCCAGTAGCCACTTGCTACGTGTGGCTATTTACATTTAAATTAATTAAGATTAGGGGTGCTGGGTGGCTCAGTCGCTTGACTGTCTGCCTTTGGCTCAGGTCATCATCTCACCGTCTGAGAGCTGAGTCCCACGTCGGGCTCCCTGCTCAGTGGGGAGTCTGCTTCTCCCTCTGCCTCTGCCTGCTGCTTCCACTGCTTGTGCTCTCTCCCTGTCAGATGAGTAAATAAAATCTTAAAAAAATTAATTAAGATGAAATAAAATTAAAAATTCATTCCTGTGGTTGCTCTAATCATGTTCTAAGTGCCCTGTAGCCACATATGGCTCGTGGCTGCCCGATTAGACAGCACCGACTATGACATCTCTGACATTGCAGGAAGGTCAATGGCATGGCGTTGTTGTAGGCTTTTCAACGGAGGGAACCACTAGCCATTGACAATTCGGATGTCAAATGTTAGAGCTAATGTGTTCAGTGGGTGAGGAGAGCCTGTCTCACAGCTCTCCAGAACAGAATTTAATTTTCCCGATTTTCTTAGTAGAGAATTTTCTTTTCATATTCTCCTGCAGTTCTCCCCCTCATCTCATTTCTTACCCCTTCCCCATCATACACATTCTCAACACACTTACCCGGTACTCATTCCGTGTACCCAGTTTGACTCGAAAAACAGTTTAACGTTTGGGCCGTATGGAAACCCAACAAACCCATAATGTCTCTCAGAAGTTACCAAAGCGTATTTGAAAAAAAACAGAACAAAACAAAACAGAACAAAAACATCTTCTGAACTAAACTATGGTATGTCTTCAATTCTTCAAAGTCTGTTTCCCATTAGGCGAGTAAGAAGACACTCCAGGGCATTAAAGGGCCGGTTCCGTTCTCACTGGTCTGCCGAGAGGCTGACTAAAGATGGGCATGAATGTACAGTCGGCAGAGTTCTTAACCAGCGGGCCACTTCCCCCCAGTTCCCAGAGGAAAACATTGTGCTGGCGGGAGTTAGCGGTCTCTCATTTTGAACGGAGACGTGAATAGAACATTATGTTAGAGATATCGGTAGCTTTACCAGTTTACATGGGACCATTCCTTTCAAAGCAAATACCATGTACACATGAACTTGGGCTATACCATCTTCCTTTCTGGCTTCCCTTACATCAAGCTTTCCTTGTATACGGTTATTATTATGATAGGCAGTTCACTCTCTCTTTCTCTCTCTCTCTCTTTTTTTCATGAAGCCCAATGTGGAGCTCGAACTCTTGACCCTGAGATCAAGACCCGAGCTGAGACCAAGAGACACTGACCGAGCCACCCAGGCGCCCCTAGAATAGGTAGCTTTTAATGCAGATATGATTGAGCACATCATGTCAAGCCTTACGCTTGACTGGATTCTGTCTCTATGGCTATTTCTTCTGCCTTTTAAAAAATATTTAATTATACAGGTAACACATAAATAAACTTTACATGTTAAAAATAGTTCTGGTTGAGACTCATGTTCCCTTGGCGCTGCTGCTATTTATGTTATAATATGTGATTCTTCATCATCCACTATCTTATAAAATGCATGTAAGTAGAACATTTCTTCATTCATCTTCAGAGGACACCAGGCATTTAAACTCTTTGCCCATATGCTTTCCGGTGTAGATCTAGCCCACGTTGTTGCCCGTGTTCCGTGCGTCCGCCCCACTCATGGTGGGACCCCTGCCTTCTTACCGTGTCCAGTTGGGATCAATGGTGGCTTTGCCCTGTAATTTTTGTTCATCAGGAATGGCTTCATTAACAAAGCATTTAATATCCGATCCAAGTACTGCTAGCTTCTGGAAGAGGACAGCAGAAAAGTCCAACGGGGCCTCCCCGCATCGTGTGGTAGTGTCAGCTGGTGGTGGGCTTTTCTCAGGTACCTGGTGTGGGAATCTCACCCACTATGGATAAGACTGTTTGTTCTGATAGCGTCACTCCCGGCAAGGCCCTGGGAGTTTGTAGCCCTGTTAAAAAGGTGATGACTACTGGGGCCCTTCCTGTGTTAGGGAAGTAGCACACCATGCCCCGCTGGGGAAACCTGAGCCATTTGTCGGGGTCCTATAAAATTAGAGTGGTGAACACATACCTACCATTACATGGCCTGAGAAATTCAACTTCTTCCCTCTGCCAGTTGGCAGTGGAGGGCAGGGAAGAGCTGCTCAGTGACCAAGTCCCCTTCCAAGTCCTGGGGCATTGACATGACCGCCTGCTTCTTGGGCTAGGGTCCCCACCTGCCCCACAACAAGGATGCGTGCAGCTGCTCGTGCCAAGCATGGAGGTTCCAGAATTTCTGTAGGAGGAGGTTCAGGCTGTGGGGCGCCGTGGAGGACTGGAGTGGAGCACTAAGGAATTTGAAGCTACATTTGCAGAATAAATACAGATATGACTCTTGTTGCCCGTTTATTCGGGTGGCTTTGGTAGAGGCTACCAGAATTCTAGAGAGCCATGTGCTCCCCGCAAATGATCCTTCTGCACAGCCCCTACTTGCTGTGTCCTCTTGTCACACTCTTCCTCCCCATCATCCCAGCGTGAGGCGGGACAGAGGGAAGATAAGGATGCCCAGCCAGGCAGCCAGATTCCTGTTGTTGTGGCTGACGGATCTGGACGGGAAGGGACCGAGAATGTCTGTGATAACCTTGGGCTGTGATGTGTGTTGGGGGGATTATGAGTCGAACCTCAGGGTGGCGGAGGAGAAAGCAATCTGCTCTGCCAATGGCAATAGATACTTGTAGGGTGCCCGTGGAATTTTGCTTTGGAATGCATTTACAGCTTTGCTTTAAAACTGCAGAGGAACCAGGCGGTGGGTAATAGGGAGGGCACGTACTGCATGGAGCACTGGGTGTGATGCCAAAACAATGAACACTGTTATGCTGTAAATCAACAACAACAACAAAAAAAACTGCATACAAGTGGGGAAAATTGTCTCTAGGATTTTTCTTCAACTAAAAGCAAGTGTAGGAAGAGTAAGCAGCAGGGGGTTGAACGTGTCACGTGCTTGGGCACATGGGCAAATCCCTTTTACCCATGGAGGAGCCATGGGAGAAAGGCGGAAGAGGGTGTGGGAGGGTGTTCTGGAGAACAGGTGAAAAGGCAACAGCGAAAGCAGCCTTCTTGCCTTCTTCAGGGAACTGTGAAAACAATTCGCGCCCTGGCATTCCAGCTCCCGCCATCTTTCTCACTTCCCAGGAGGGCCCTGCCTTCTGGCTCTTGGACAGTGATGCCCTCTTGTTTTTTTCCAGCAGGTTTCAAAATCTAGTATGGAGAGAAGGAGACGGGAGCTTGTTCAGTACACTCAAGTGATGAATGGGGGATGTTAGGAAGGACAGTTCTTATTTTCTGGGTTGAGACAGGAAACCCGGGTAGTTTTTGTATCAGTGTGATAAGGCGTTTATCTATACGGGTAGGACTATTTCTCTTTCCAGTATTTTTGCAAGTCATAGCACCTCCCAAATTGCCGTGCCCTAATGAGTTCCTCGTGGTCACTCCTATCTTCAAATATACTATCTCTTGGATTCTTTGTTTGGTCTGTCTCTTTAATGTTTTAAAGCAGCAGTAGCAGAAGTATGGTTTAAAGGGCCAAACCCAAGTGAAGACTAGGATTTTCTTTCTCCTTTTTCTTTCTCCTGGCTGTCTAGACCTTGATGAGTAGAACTTGCATGAAGCCAATCCCTAACTTCAGGGTTTTAACCATTTCATTTTCCCAACTAAAATATAATATATATTATAATCTTTGATATGGAGGCACCTGGGTGACTCAGTTGGTTAAGCATCTGCCTTCGGCTTAGGTCATGATCTCAGGGTCCTGGGATGGAGCCCTGCAGTGGGCTCCCTGCTCAGCGGGGAGTCTGCTTCTCCCGCTGCCCCTCCATCTCTTGCTTTCTCTCAAATAAATAAATAAATAAAATCTTTAAAAAAGTAATCTTTCTATACATATTGTGTTTTGTACATAAGGTAAGACTTATATATGAGGTCAGTATTTCAGCATAAATGCTTCTCTGGCAAACAGGTACTACTGTCTCCCCGCCGTCCCCCTCCCCATTTCCTTCTTTAGTTTTTGTAGGGCTAGTGTTAATGTAGGTGGTGATCCCTGTTCAGATATTATGATCATAGCTAATATAGGAAACAAAAGTATACCTCACTTTTCATTTCTTGTCAGTTGTGAATGTTAGATGTATCTAATTAACCACCACGTGTAACAGTTACAGCTCCCCACATGTATGTATGTATATATATATATATATATATTTTTTTTTTTTTTTTAAGATTTTATTCACTTATTTGACAGACAGAGATCACAAGTAGGCAGAGAGGCAGGCAGAGAGAGAGGAGGAAGGGAAGCAGGCTCCCCACTGAGTAGAGAGCCCGATGCGGGGCTCCATCTCAGGACCCTGAGATCATGACCTAAGCTGAAGGCAGAGGCTTTAACCCACTGAGCCACTCAGGCACCCCACGTATGTATATTCTAAATGCCCTGGTTCTCCTGTGCTATGGTTAGAGTGGAATGGAGAACCGACGGCTTACAGTAAAGTAGTTTAGTGAGTATCCTCAGGTTCATACAACCCAGAATGCGATTATGGGCAATTGGTAGCTTTTTGTTCTTATTGTTCTGTATTACTGCTCTTATTCTGTTAAAAGTATACTGAGTTTATCTTCTCTTTGAATTAAATTTTCTTTCTTTTTGGAAAGAATTTCTAGAATAGTGAGGACGAGAAAAAGTGGTCTTTCATACTTGGATTGAAGGAAAGAGAAATTTTTGTGTAACAGGCAGATTAATATAAATTTCAAAGGGGAAATAGCAATAACAATCACTCTAAATCAAGATAAGAATTTTTTAGATCTGAGGGAAGTGGTCTCTTGATAGTTGAGAAGATACTTGGAAATTTTTGTTTTTACAGCTTGCATGTGGACCTGGTTATTAGTGGATTAGAATCCCCTGAAAGCAGTAAATATCAGTAGTCCATAATGACCTGAATACATAAATGAATAATAAGTAGATGGGGGAGAAGGGACAGCCTTTTTTTTTTAAGATTTTATTTATTTGAGAGAGAGAGAGAGAGATCACAAGCAGGGGGAAGGATGGAGGAAGAAGCAGACTCCCCACTGAGCAGGAAGGCCCGTGCAGAACTCGATCCCAGGACCCTGGGCTAATTAATACCCTGAGCTAAGGCAGATACTTAATTGACTGAGCCACCTAGGCACCCTAGGGACAGTTCTTTCTTACAGTAGAATCCTAATTAACAAATACAGAATGAATGATGGAAATAGAAAATCATTAAGCAAATATCACAGTAATGACTGTTATAGGCAAGAATTATCAATAGATACAACAATTAATGGGAAAAGGTGTGATGAGAAACAGGATATTTGCAGAATCTCAAAATGCATTCCTACAAGAACAAGATACTTGATGATTACAAAGGGTGGAGAAATCTGGTGGAAACCACCGTAACCAAGTTAAAAAGTCATCATTACCAGTAACGAGATGGGTGTCCTCATGTACTTCCTTAATGGCTTAACATCACTTCTGTGATATTCTTGCCAAAACTGCATAGGCTCAACCTAATCAAAGCATCAGAAGAACCCAAATCAGAGAACACTGTAGGACATAACTAGCCTGGACTCTTCAAAGTCATGAAAGGTCAAGGTCATGAAAGGCAAAGACAAACTGAGGAACTGAGGCTTACAGATAGTTTGTTTTATATCAATGTAAATTTCATTACTTTAATTCTTACCTATGGTTATGTAAGGTGTTAACGTTAGGAGAAGTTGGAGGGAATGGGATTTTGGAACTCTCCCTAACTTCGTCAGTCTAAGATTATTTCAAAATAAAAAAGTTAAAAAGGAACATTCTGATATGATTTTGAACGATTTGGAATTTCTTTGTTGGCAGGGAGAAGACAGTGATATATCACAAGACACCTCTTCATAATCTCTTTCCTTGGAGTTTCAGTTTTGCAATCAGTTTGCAAGTCTGATTGTTTCAGGTTTTGTTTTGTTTTGCTTTTGAAAGCAGCAGCCCTTTAACCTGTGATTTAATCGACCTTTCAGTAATCATCCTAACACGTTTATTTCAGGTTTATAATTGTAAGAGACCTTGAGCAATCGAGACTTAGCTCTACATGGCTGTGAAACTGGGAATTTAATACTTTGGATCGTCTTTTTTTTTTTTTTTTAACAAGGTCCAGCTTTCTCTGATCTGAAGCCATGGGTATAATAGAAACATTTCAGAGAACTAGTCTAATCCGTAAAGCCAAACAAATGGTAAGATCAAGGAGTCGATTCTCTTTTTTCCCAAGGAGTAGATTTAAAAGAAAAAACCTTTATGTGTCTTTATTGCCTTGAGAGCAGCTTCTCTGCCCCCTTTCCTCGTCTGTCTTCCCAGGGTTCCAGACCCTGCTGTACCGTTAGTACATTGTCAGGTAGAACACCAAAAAGGGGCAAATCCAAGTGCTGGGGTCTGGGAAGAGAAGAGAACGGTGATAGAACTAAGGTGTTTTTTTCTTTTTTTAAAACCACAAATTTCAATAGAAAAAAAATGATTTACCCTATTAAGTCTTAATTCCATAAAAATCTTTGATCTATAAAAAAAATAATAAATAGGAGATTCAAAGTAGATTAAAAGACCAAAAAAATCAGAGCCCTCTGACTTCCCTGTTGGCAGAGACGTGTTCTCTATGAAATTTAGCTTTCTAATTTAAAATTAAACATCCATCTCAGGGCGCCCGGGGGGCTCAGTGGGTTAAAGCCTCTGCCTTTGGCTCAGGTCATGATCTCAGGGTCCTGGGATCGACTCCCGCATCGGGCTCTCTGCTCGGCGGGGAGCCTGCTTCCTCCTCTCTCTCTCTGTCTACTTGTGATCTCTATCTGTCAAATAAATAAATAAAATCTGTAAAAAAAAAAAAAATGGGGACGTCTGGGTGGCTTAGTGGGTTAAGCCTCTGCCTTCGGCTCAGGTCATGATCTCAGGGTCCTGGGATTGAATCCCACATGGGCTCTCTGCTCAGCAGGGAGCCTGCTTCCCTTACTCTCTGCCTGCCTCTCCGCCTGCCTCTCTGCCTACTCGTGATCTCTCTCTCTGTCAAATAAATAAATAAAATCTTTAAAGAAAGAAAAAGAAAGAACCATCCATCTCTCCTGTTGTTGACTTTTTACTGCATTAATTTGTCTCAGTTTTCTCATTAGCATTTCATCTGTGTCTAAAGTACTCTGTCTCCTGTTTGCTTTGTCTTCTGTCAACAGCATTTGAGTTAGCTGCTACATATATTGCATGTCATTGAAAAAAAAATCAGAATTTTTAGGAGTTGACTTTGAGGGGTTTGAAGAAGTTCTTCATCAGTCCAGAAGCTGTTTTAGTTGGGGGTAAGTAGAGTATAAGACTGTCCCATAGAATCAAAGGCTTTTGGAGGGGGGTTAAAATAGATATAGAGACTCTCACTGAGGACTCTTCAGCCCACATGATATCATCTCCAAGTCACCTTGGCTCCAAAGTTGAAGTAGTGTTAGATTATTTGTTCTCTGCCACAAGAAAGCAATGACTAAGTCAGGAATTGAATTCAGATTCCTTAATGCCTCCCATCCCTGTGGTTACCTATGTCTTCTGTCTCCAACTCAGAATTTTTTTGAGACACCTTTGTCTCTTAGGAAAGATGTCCAGGTGGTATTATAACAGATGAAACAGAACTGGCTTTCAGTGTAATAAAAGTCTAACCACACTTTTAAAAAAAGTATGGTACAACACATAGCATATAAAATTAACCATAATTTTTTTTACAGTGATTGCTCAGGAACTTTATATAAAGTGCCAGATGAAAATGCAACCTTTTCCTCCCAGCTGGAGAAAAATGTTATAATTAAATTAAATTTATGTTTTACTGTACTTGGAATGGAGAAGACTGAACTTGCCTGTTTTGTAGGCTTTCATAGGTTTTAGCTAACTTTGTTTAATTCATTTGCCAAGTAAACAAATTGAATTTTTTGTGTGTGAGGAGGATTTGATTTTGAATACCTGTTAAAATGTACTGTATTTGTTAAGTGTAATTTTTTATTTTTTAATTATTTTTATTAACACATAATGTATTATTTGCCCCAGGGTACAGGTCTGTGAGTCGTCAGTCTTACACATGTTAAGTGTAATTTTTAACTGCCTCTTTTTTTTTTTTTTTACCCTTGTTTTCTTAAGGCAGACTTCCTTTCTTTGGTTGCAGGAACTTCCGTCTAGATATATTTCATACCAAAGGACATGTAATGTTTTCGAGTCAGAACTGCCAAGGCTACGACTGTGTCCTGTATCAACTTGCTAAATGTTTAGAAGCCTAATATCAAATCCTTGGGTCTTCTCAGTTATAAATCTTTTAAGCAACATCAATATAGTTGGCGTCAATGGAGCTATTATTTTTAGAATGCCAGTGTAAGAGCAGTTAGCTTTTCCTGCATCTGACTTCAAAATGCAATTTGAAAGGATTAATCTGAAATGTCCTTTGGTTAAGTCTGACTCAGTGTCATTTACTCGTAAACCTTTGGTTCATATCGTCATCTGCAATGGAAATAGGAGTTCAGTCACAAGAAATATCTTTAGCATTTCTTTCCTACCAGGACATGGATGACGATGAGGGACAACCAAGGGCCCTGCAAAGTGATTTTTTTTGTCCGAAGAAATGATTTGCATATTGTTTAGAAGAGTCTGTTCCCGAGGAGACAATGAGGTTTTCATAATTCCTGAGGCACTATCTACCTGGCCTTAGTTTTTACGGGTTCTAAAGCTAGAACCATAATCTTTTAAACATTTCTTAAATGAACGTGGAGTGATAAAGAACATCTTTCATATATATACACAACTAATTGGGGAAGTCCAAAAGTTTGGTTGTCTGGTCTTAGTAGCCGCTGAAGGTAAGAATGGAATTTGACGAAGGAGTCCCGTCTTGGGTGCCTCGAGTAGTGGCTGCTGTAGAAATTGCTGCTTGTCTTACCACGGAACTGTGGAGAGAAAAAGTTCTCGAACCACTGGTATAAAGTAAGCCAGACAAGAAGGAGAGGTCTGTGAAGGCTGGAACTCTGGGCTCCAGTGAGGAGAGAGACCTCATCTTGTTAATATCTCTGGTTTCAGATTGCCTCCCTGGTGCCCGTGGATCAGTTTCAGCTCTACCAGCGGTTAAAATTTGAACGAGGTATGTATGCCCTCCTCTTTCTGTCCCCATGTTGAGTTATGGGTTTCCATGTGTCATCTTCACACTAACCTCCACAGAAGGTTAAGGAGGCTGTGGGCTGTCAACAAGCCACAAGGGCACTCCGAAAGGGGAAAACCTGGCATTGCACCGTAACATTTCAGCTTTCTCAGCCTCAGGCAGAAAAAAATGCAGACTAGCAGGAAATAGAAGCTTCCTTATGTTGACTGTTGTGTATTTTTAAGTTGGCTCATGTGAGACAAGTTCTGCAAAAGTTGTATAGTTTCACACAAGAGGATGTTCTTTAAAATGCTTTTTACCACCGGCTTTCCCACTCGTGAAGATCACTTCAAAACCTCCATCGACCCAAACATTTTTACTGCTGCTTGTAATACTCACTGTTTGTTCTTTTGATACCACACCTGTAATCAGAGTGATTGTGTCATTCTAATGCAATTTACAATCTACCAGGCTCATTTTCTTTCTGGCTTTGGCCTTGGGGTAATTTATATAGCTTTCTATTTATACTCCCTTTTTATCTGTAAGATTTATTTATTTTTGTTCTTTTACCAAGATCTTTTTTTAAGTAGTCCTTTCTGTCCTGTCACACTCTGGACATTCTTGAAATAAATGGTCTGTTTTCTTTCTTTTTTTTGAAAGATTTCTTTATTTATTTTAGAGAGAAGGAGAGAGTGTACCTGCACAAGTGGGGAAGAGGGGCTGAGGGAGAGGGAAAGGGGAAGTAGACTTCCTGCTAGGCACAGAGCCCAGTACAGGGCTCCATCCTAGGACCCTGAGATCATGACCTGAGCTGAAACCAAGAGTCAGACGCTTAACCGACTGAGCCCCCCAGGTGCCTCTAAATGGTCTGTTTTTCTATATCTGAGAAATAGGAGAAAATTATTCCCCTAGAACACATAGTCTCATTGAGTGTATAAAATAAACTCTCATCTAGCATGAACATACAAGTTTTCTGATTGCGAACTCTTAAATCTGGATTAGTAAATTCTAAAAAGTAAAATGAGGGAAAGAGGAACATTTCTCTCTCATTGTGAGTCTTTCATGGGTTGTCTTGCATGTCTTATCTTTGATGCATTTTAAGTTGATCAAATAGTTTGACTCATACATAGAATTTATTTTTTTATCACAGGTTCTAGGCAGATGTCCCACTACAGATCCCATGAATTGATCATGGATTTTATTATCCTTATTTTTTAGATGAAGAAAGTGACAATTGGACAGGTTGAGACCTGCTTAGCATCACATAGACTGTATCTAAGCTTCTTCATCTATAGGAATAATTCCATATTTTAAAAAAGATTTTATTTATTTATTTGAGAGAGAGGGAGAATGAGAGAGAGTGAGCATGAGAGGTGGAAAATCAGAGGGAGAAGCAGACCCCCAGTTGAGCAGGGAGCCCAGTGCAGGACCCAATCCTGGGACTCCAGGATCATGACCTGAGCTGAAGGCAGTCGCTCAACCAACTGATCCACCCAGGCGCCCTCCATGTTTTTTTCCTTAGGATAACATCTATCTGAAACATAAAACGTACCATTTCACCCATTTTAAGTGTACAATTCAGTGGCCTTAAGAACATACACAATTTTATGCAAAACATCATTACCATCTCTTTATCACCCCAAGCAGAAACTATAATTAAATAATAACTTCCCATTTCCCTGTTTTCCCCAGCCTCTGGTAACTTCTGCTCTGCTGACTGTTCTGTAAATTTGCCTAGTGTAGATATTTCATGTAAGTGCAATCATACAATATTTTCCTTTTGTGTCTGGCTTATTTCACTTGTATAATGTCTTGACATGTTAGTGACATGTCTCGGGACTTCTATTTCTTTTTATGGCCAAAGGATAATATTCCATGGTATGTATATACCACATTTTGTTTAACCATTCATCTGTTGAAGGACACTTGGGTGGTTTCTACCTTTGTCTCTTGTGAGTAAAGCTGCAGCGAACATTGGGGTACAAGTATCTTTCCTAGTCCTTGCTTTCAATTCTTTTGGGTATATACCCAGGAGTGGAATTGCTGCGTCAAATGGTGATTCTGTGTTTCGTGTTGGAGGAACTGCCAATTAGACATTTTTACTATTGTAAAGTATGGGGAGTACGTTATATTTGGAAGTATGTAAAGTCTAGTGACCATTTGGTTCAATTCCCTCATTTTATAAGAAAGAAAACCAAGGTCCAGAGACATATTGATGTGAGGTGATTCTGGAAGGCGATTTGTAATTCTCCAGTACCATTCAGGGACTTCATTATCATCAAGAATACAGAATTATTATTAGAAAATAGGCATGCCGAGTAAGAATAAATTTAAGTTAACAGTGTTACATAATGAAATTTACTTGATTGGCATCGTCTTTATCTGAATTGTGTATCTCATTTTTACTCGGTAGACTTCCTATCTACCTCAGACTCAAGACTTATCAGCTAGGTGACTTTGAGGTCTAGGCTATGAAAGTTGTTTTGTTTTTTTGTTTTTGTTTTTTTTTTTTTCAGATTTTATTTATTTAAGAGAGAGAATGAGAGAGCACGGGGTGGGGGAAATGGAAGAGAGAGGGCAGGAAGCAGCCTCCCCACAGAGCAGGGAGCCTGATGCAGGGCTCGATCCAAGGATTCCAGACCCCAAGATCATGACTTGAGTCTAAGGCAGATGCTTAACCAACTGAGCCACGCAGGCGCCCCTTCCATGAGAGTGTTTTATGTGGAACTGTTTAGAATGGGATCTTGGGATGCTTTAAATACTCATGTTGTGAATGAACTAAATGACTAATTGGAAAGTAAAAGTCTCTGGCTGGGCTCTCAGATACGGTTGTAGAGATTGTTGTGGCTCTGGAAAAATGGACAATCAGATCAGCCCTGTATCTGAATTCCCAAAATTTTCATTAGTTTGCCCAGTTCTTAATGCCCACCAGTTCTCAGTTTTTAGTTCGTCATCTGTGTTTTGTCTTCCGATTTACGTTAACTCGCCTTTTATAGCTTGTTTTCATCTAAGTCTTCATGGGGAAAAATATTTTGAATAGGAACGAGCCTAAACCATCACTGTTTACATAAAGTGGAGAAACGGCATTTCACATCGTTTGGTTATTCTATGAATCCACTCTCCTTCCGTCTGTGACTTTCCGCTGGCTACTACCGTGTTTACGGATTTCCTTTTCTGTGTCAGTCTTCCAATATTAACAAAGAAAAGAGGATACTAAGTTTGGCATGTGTTAGTGATCACTGCTGTACTCTCTACTGGTTCTCAAAGCACATGATGTCTGATGATTAATGTTAGAACTTTGCTTGTCTCTCGAATCTGCTTGCCCACAATCTCCTTTTTCAAAATAGGTTTTTGGTTTTTTTTTGAAAACTGGGTTAAGATTTTCCATCTCCAGTCCTTAAGCACTTTTCCTATTTTTTTGTGACCCTGTTTTACTTATTATAATTGCAAATTGTTTCCATTTCTTGGTAGGTTAACGGATCCGTTCTTGGATATTTGTATTCTCACGGAGTGGCTGGAAACGCCTGCAAATAGTTCAGGGGTCAGAGTGTTCTCCTTTGGGAAGAAGTGAAGTAAAATAAGAATTTATTTTCCTGTTACCTGTTAATTCTCCTGCATTCTCTCATGTCTTCAGTATTTCCTTTTTGGGGACCGAGTATCTGCTGTGTGCCAGGTGCCCTTCTAGACTCCGCCGTCTGCCGCAGCCCTGCCTTGCTCTGAAAGCGGTCTGTTCTGAGCATTTGTCCCAGCTTCTTTTTGCTGTGAGTCCCAACATTTATAATATGGCCCTTTTCTTCCTCTTTGCCTTTATCTGTCCTTGGTGAAATGTTCCCTGCCACTCTTTTGTGTCCATTCCTGGAGGTTTTATCTCACCATAGTATGAGATAAACACACGGTCTCACCTAGTGTGTGGTTGTTTGGTTTCTTTTGGTGTTTTTTCTTTTTAGGGCCGTGGGATACTTTAATGACCTTAGTGTCAGTTTGGTTTGATTTTTTTTTTTTTAAAGATTCCATTCACTTATTTGGCAGAGAGAGAGAGATCACAAGCAGGCAGAGAGGCAGGCAGAGAGAGAGGAGGAAGCAGGCTCCCTGCTAAGCAGAGAGCCCGATGTGGGACTTGATCTCACGACCCTGAGATCATGACCTGAGCTGAAGGCAGTGGCCTAAGCCACTGAGCCACCCAGGCGCCCTGGTTTGATTTTTTTAACACCTCCCACCTCTCACTAGGTATCTTCCTGTTCGTCGTTGCTGATCGCAAGACCATTCTTGTGCTTGCACGTGCATGCGTGCACATGTTCTCCTTTTGAGCCTGCTTTTCTGGTGTTTTGTGGTAAATGTATGACTAAGCCTAGGATTCGCTTGCGAAGCTATTCTGTGCTTCTGGGAGCTCACACTTTCTCCTCGGCTTCCTGCTTCCTCTCCTTTACCATCAAGTCTTTCTTGTGGGTTAGTTCTCAAAATCTAAAACAGCACTCTCCAGCAGTTTCAGCTAAAAAAAACTAAAGTATCTGCAAGAAAGGACATTTATCATTGAGTCGGGTGACATTTCTAAGGGGGACCCGAATGTTCTCTATTGTGTGAAGTGTTTGCCTCTCCCTGTGTGCACTTCATTTCCTCATCTCTAAAAGCGGGATGATAATGGGCGGCTTCTGCTAGGGCTGCTGTACAGAGTGAGTTAATACTGTGTGTTGTCACCCTGTCGTCCTCATTGTTGTTGTTTTGTTATTCATCACGGCCACCGCCCCATCTGACCTTTATCCTAGTTCTCTAGACTAAATGAAGAAGGCACCTTCTAGAATCCAGATCATATCTTGACTGAACGTATAACACAATAATGCCACTTTTGTTCCCTTTTCATCTTAATTTGTATCTTTTTCAGCGTGTTTCTACCCTTATTGTCCTAGATTCTAAAGCGTTGTATGCTTCCCCAATGTTCATAGCAGCAATGTCCACAATCGCCAAAATGTGGAAAGAGCCAAGATGCCCTTCAACAGACAATGGATAAAGAAGAACATGGTCCATATACACAGTGGAATATTACTCAGCCATCAGAAAGGATGAACACCCAACTTTTGCATCAACTTGGATAGGACTGGAGGAGATTATGCTGAGTGAAATAAGTCAAGCAGAGAAAGTCAAATATTATATGGCTTCACTTATTTGTGGACCATAAGGAATAGCATGGGGGACATTAGGAAAAGGGGAAAATGAAGGGGCAGAAATCAGAGTGGGGGACGAACCATGAGAGACTATGGACCCCGGGAAACAAACGGAGGGTTTTAGAAGGGAGGGAGGGAGGAGGAGGGGTGAGCCCGGCGCTGGATATTAAGGACGGCACAGATTGCTTGGAGCACTGGGCGTCATACTCAAACAATGAATCATGGAACATGACATCAAATACTAATGATGTACTGTATGGTGACTGACATAACACATTAAAAAAAAAAGTGTTGTATGGCACCGTGATAATGAAACCTAATTTCTTACACCACCTGCCATATCTGGTTCCTTCATACTCTTACTCGAAGCATAAATCCACATTCTTTGACCACTTCCAAGGAGATGATGACTTGCAAGTGGCTGCTTTAAAGACAAAAGGTTCCAGGGCTGATAGTGGAAATGGAGATCTATTTAATCACACGATTATGTTTTTACACAGACAATGGTTTTCTAGGAGGAAAAATAGACCAGTCTCGGCATATATTCACTAACCATGAGTAAATCAAACACCTAACTTCCATGGGTTGTAACATAATCGCGTGAGACTAGATAAACTCAGAAGCTGTTTCCAAGTTTGAAATTCTGTGCTTCTCCTCCGCGGTCTTGACAGCAATCCCTCGGCTCAAGGCCACATCTATTTGAGTTTATTTACCATGGCAGGTGTTAATTCTGATCAGTGTAGTTTAATTGCATTTTAACTATCTACAGAAGACCTTTGTTCTTTGAGCTATCAGAAAGCAAATTAACTTTGGCATAATTAAAAATGCAGCAGGTCATAAAAGTTAAAACAGTTTGGTTTATTTCAGCTGATAATTAGCTTGGATGTATAGTGTTCCTCACAATAAGAAATCATGGAATATCTTTTTTGGCACAGTTTCATGATGGCGGAAAACTCACTCATGTTAGTTAAGAGAATTTACAACAGGATAAAAGCAAACTCTACACCCCTAATGGTGATAGTTTCCGGTGGGGAAACCAAGGGTCATGAGATCAGCTTTAAAACTGAAGGCAATCACTGGGGTCTGATATGGCCCTCCTGGCAGTTTTCTCAGAATGCTTATTTCTCAATTATTGTCAGAATACAGAAGTAGAAATAGCTTTGAATAGCATTTCCTGCCTTGCATAATTTAGATGAGCAAGTAGTCTTAACGTCAAGTAGTCATGGAGCTTTATTTCAGTAATCAGTTCTATCTTTCATAAGTAAATTCTGGTTGAAGTTAGTGAATTTGTCTGTCTCTGATGTAAGTCCATGACATTTAATCCCGGCTGAATCATGTGCATGTCAAGGTGTTGGGGGCATCGCTGGGAATGATGTACACAGGGCCCGGCTTGCTCTTTTTCTAGATTCCCGAATTTACCCCCATCTCAGAGCTCCATGAAGACTTTATCACTGCTGATGCAGAAGAAATTAGTTGAATATACATGAGTTCATCTTCCTCCAACTTTGGAATGGAAGTTTGAAGCAGGGGGGGGGGGGAAACTAAACATTAAACTTTTGGGATAATTGTGCATTTTGCTTATCTACCTAATTGTTTCCAAGGCCAAGAGCCAGGAGTTAGAATTGAATTCACAATAATAGTAATAAAAAGTATACTTTTTTTAAAACCTGTACCTGTACATGGTTAATGCAAAAATTTTAATACCCTTTTTATTACTATATGCCACCCCCTCTTCTGACTCTGCTCAGCTCATTGGGGTAGAGTCAAGAGTGAGGGGAGGAAGCCCTTATTTATGGACAGCAATTTGGCTTCCACCTGGCGTCCATCAGTTGGCTCCTCTTTGGCGAGTTTAGGACCAGTAATATCTGATGCCCTGTCAGTGTTTTTTCCTTTTCTGCTAATCTGGCCTCTAGGTTCCATTCAGAGTAGACTCTATACCTTGATAGATATAAAGCAAAACTGTGCTCTTCATGGCATATTGAAATTCTAGTAATTCTTAAATATAATGACTCTTTTAGCTTCTATGGGCATTGGCTTGTCGCTGCTCTTCTAGGAGTTGGGCTGATAAGCAGTGAGAAGGGCAGATGCCGCGCTTTTCCGTGTAATCTGGCCAGACTCATCTGTGTGGAGCCCTGTTGGGCTGGGAGCTGCTCTCCAAGAGACGCCAAGATGCCCTCTGCAAAAACCTCCCTGAGTACTCATTTGTGTCTGTTCCTGGGAAATATCCGAATGCAGGGCTGAGCAATATAGAACCTTCCTGTGTATGCCACCATTATCTTCTATTACCACTGAGAACGCATCTACAGATACCATTCCTTACACTTCTGTTATGTTGCTTCATTCATTTATTCAACAAATACTACATTCCAGGAAGCTTTCTAGATCAGTGGTTGTCAACTTGGGATGACTGCTTCCAGCTGCGTCTTTACTAGGAAATCTTGACAGTTTCACCATCAGAATACGCTCCAAACTGTCAGTACTTTTACCTCGAACATCGAATCCAGTGTATCATCCTGGATTAGATCACTGCAGTCTCTGTGTTGCCACCACCATCCATTCTCCCTTCGGGAGCCAGAGTCATCTTCTAAGAATGGTAATCCTATCACCGCTCTCCCCCAGTCAAGATGGCACTCCCCTGTTTTCGTTGGAGCTCCCTGCGGCGGTGGCAGCCATCTCCTATTCGCAGCACGGCTGCCCTCGGACCTCTGGTGAAGGCCAAGATTGCTAAAAGGAGGACCAAGAAGTTCATCTGGCACCAGTCAGACCAGTGTGTCAAAATTAAATGGAACTGATGGAAACCCAGAGGTATTGACAGTAGGGTGCACAGGAGAACCAAGGGCCAGATCTTGATGCCCAGCGTCGGTTATGAGAGCAACAAGAGAACAAAGCACACGCTGTCCTGTGGCTTTCCGAAATTCCTAGTCTCCAGTGTCAAAGAGCTTGATGTGCAACAAATCTTACCGTGCAAAGACGGGTCCAAATGTCTCCTCGAAGAACTGCAAAGCCATTGTGGAAAAAACAATCCAGCTGGCCATCAGGGTCCCAAAGCCAGGCTGTGTAGTGAAGAAAATGAATAGACAGACAGCTTATGGGTATGCTGTATTTGTGTTAATACAACTACCCCAAAATTGGCATTCCCCACCGGTGGCTTCTCATTGGGCTTAGGCCTCATCATCTTCACCTGTGATCAGGCCCTTGATGACTATTCCTGCGACGTTTCCCCTTGCTCGCTTAGCTCCTTGTAAAATTTCACTGCCTTATTACCTGTAGAAATCTCTTTCGCATCATTTGGATATACGTTGGAAATCTTTCAGGTCAAAACCACGTGTAGGGGCGCCTGGATGGCCCCGTTGGTTAAGCCTCTACCTTCGGCTCAGGTCATGATCCCAGGGTCCTGGGATCGAGCCCCACATCCGGCTCTCTGCTCAGCAGGAAGCCTGCTTCCCTTTCTCTCTCTCTGCCTGCCTCTCTGCCTACTTGTGATCTCTGTCTGTCAAATAAATAAATAAAATATTAAAAAAAAAAAAAACCATGTGTAGATTGGCTGCCTAGTCATGGTTCCAATCTATCGACTTAAATGTGTTTTTAAAAAATGGACATCTATAAATAAATCTCAGAAGCAGAAGTAATGTTTGCTCAGAGTCATCTGGTTCTCACACCAGTGTAACAGTCCCAGAGGCTTATCTCCAGCAATTCTGACCAAAGTGATAGTTACCTCGTTGAAAAGGTGGAAAGTGTGCTTTTGAGCAGAGAGTTCTCTGTCACGAATCAAAAATAAAGCAGGCAGAGGAAAAAAACAAATCGTGTAAGTATTCTTTGTACGTTCCAGGCCCAGAGGCACCAATATACCTTTTCTTCACATTCAAAAATGTCCTCCGTGAATTTCTGTAGGAGGCTTGGTGTCTGCTGTTTGACTGCCAAGGGATCAGTCTCTTTAATCTATCTCCACCTCCAGTTAGAGAAGTCGAGTCACTACTCTCCTGAATCTTCTGTTAACTCCTCGTTAACTTACTCAGCTTCTCAGGTTAACATGGAAACAGAAAGCTCAGGGGACTGTCAGGAATTTGGCTGGGTTTGTCTTTTTGCCTCAGAATAGTTACTTCTTCTGCTCTTAAAGGTTTATCAAGAAGACAATAGCACACCTCCTTTGGCAATATCTTTTGCATAACCAGAACAGTATTTCAAAGCTGTAGGACAAGCTCGAGTACTTGTGTAAGGAATATCTGTGCCCAAAAGCAAACATTACAGAAACACACGATACTGTATTGCTACTGTGGGCGCTTCCTGTATTGATGGACATTTCTCAAAGAATTGTGTCAGATTCTAACTAGCAGTGCTTTGTTTCTATTTAAATTCTCAAAAAGAGTGGGTGATGATCCAGTAATTGTACTATGAAGTACTTAACCAAAGGATACAAAAATAGACTCGAAAGGACACATGCATTCTGAGGTTTATAGCAACATTATCAACTACAGCCAAGTTATGGGAAGAGCCCAAATGTCCATTGACAGATGAAGGGATAAAGAAGATATATATATATATGTATACGTTGTATACGTACAATGGAATATTACTGAACCACAAAAAGAATCAAGTGTTATCATTTGGAACAACATGGATGAAGCTAGAGAACCTTATGCTAAGCAAAAGGAGTCAGAAAAAGACAAATACCATGTGATTTCACTAATATGTGGAACTTAAGAAACCAAACAGATGAACATGAGGGGAAAAAAGAGGCAAACCAGGAAACAGACTCTTAACTCTAGGGAACAAACTGAGGGTTACTGGAGGGGAGGCGGACGTGGGGATGGGTTAAATGGGGCATGGGGAGTAGGGAGGGCACTTGTTAGGATGAGCACTGAGTGTTGTATGTAAGTGATGAACCACTAAATTCCACACCCCCAGCTAATATTACAATGTATGCAAACTAACTGAAATTTAAATAAAAACTTAAGAAAATAAAAGGATGGCTGAAAGGGGGCTCTAGTTGAGAGAAGTAATTGGTTTAAATTAGTGGATATCTGTCTTCTGTTTTCTCCTGCGACCCTCTGTATTTATAAAGGAAAAAAATTTGACTTGCTGGGTGGACAGGAATGTACTGAGTGCATCCCATCTGACTGGCGCTGTGAGGGGAGTTTGGAAATCAGATAGGGAGATCCAGAAATATTTACTTGTGACATGCTATGGTTCTTTTTAAAAGATTTTATTTATTTGACAGAGGCACAGTGGGAGAAGGAACACAAGTAGGGGGAGTGGGAGAGGGAGAACAGGCTTCCTGTGGCACAGGGAGCCCAACGTGGGGCTTGATCCCAGGACCCTGGGGTTATGACCTGAGCCGAAGGCAGATGCTTAGCTGAGCTACCCAGGAACCCCTCATGCTATGGTTCTAAGTGGAAGAAAGAGCTTGCCTCTCCTCTTGGGTGGCTCTCGCTGGAGTTAAAGATCCCAGTCAGATGTGCAAAAAGCAATTAATGATCAAAAAATGAGAATATAACCAAATACCAAGTACTCTAGAAGAAGAAGATACATACCCATGGGAGACAGGCAAGGTTACTTCAGGTAGAAGTACTTGTCTGTATGTAGAATGTTCAGGAAGGAGAAAAGGCTGCCCAGCCAATGTGGCTAAAGGAACTGTCACTGTTGTCCTTTCAATTTCTCCTCTTCTTGTGCTAGGTTCTGTTCTTTGGTTGCCCACTCTGTGCCCCCCACTGGATGGTTTTGAAGTTGGTTTTATATATTTAAGTGTTTGCTCTCAGTTTGGACAGTGTTCAGTGATGTGTTGGTAAACAGATTTGCGGGGGAAGTGGGGGAGGCTCTGATTTATGGTGTTTGCCAATTTCTGTAGTGTAAATACTCATCGTGGCTGATTTCTCAAGTGGGCGATTCATTTGATGTCACCGAACGTGGAGTTGACAAGACGGAGTAGGCCGTTGGCTCCTGGCAAGACCCCGCTTTAGAAGGTGACTGCCAATGTCCTTGCTCAGTGTCTTCTTAAGTACAGCATTTTTATTACAGTATCTGGAAGGAGACTATTCTTTCCTTTTTATACCTTCCACACTCTGGTTGCCTACAGAGTTGCTATTCTGGGGACTGTTTTTTGTTTTTTAATCTCTGTTTACGTGGTGCCTTAGCTCTCTCGAACCTCATCTCAGCATGTGCCATCTGCTTTGTACTGTGAGCAGGAGCGACCAGTTCTACTTCCTGAGTTTAGAGCTGATTGAAAGGGGAAACTTCATTATGGATACTCAGATAAGAAAAGCGTTAAAATATTCCTGCCTTACAAAAACCTTCTGTATATTACACATTCCTTACGTCCGCCCCTAAGAGCTGCTCACAGACAGTACTAGTTTAGTTTATGTTATCTCATGGGGTGCTCTGTCAGTTATTGCATTGCTTTTTGAAAATATTTCATTAACTTAAACATCTCTTGTTCTTTTCACACTGAGATTTCTGAGAAGCAAACCACTATTTTCAGCTCTTTAAGGCTAGGGTCTCTAAAAAGTCCCTGAAATTGATCATTTGTTGAATGAACAATGAATAACAGACATTTGACTAAGTTTTCAGGCATATCAGCACAAGAAGTCAGGCCTCAAGAAGAAGTTTGGAATAGTCCAAATTAAAGCAAGATTGAGACTCAGTCACGGCTTGGGTTCTGTAAGTAAGGACATTTGGGAGAAATCAAGGACTGAGTCTTTGACACCATCCATCGATGGAACCAAAGGAAGCAGCACTGATGTGAAAGGAGAAGGAAGGTTGTGGGAAGAGCATAGAGAGGCTGGTGCCTTATGGAAGAGAGCCCCAAGAGTATCAGAAGAAAGAATGAGAAACATTTGCTGGGGATGAGTAGAGGGATGGCAGTTTTAACTTTCAGAGAGTGGTTTATTAAGGAGCTGGGAAGAAAAAGTTTACTTTAGAGACTTAAGGAGGATATGAGGGGAAAGGAATAAGAATCAGTGAATCTGGATCACTTATCCAAGGACTGACATGAGATAGGAAGGTGAAATGGATGTTAGGTACAGGGAGACACTAAGTAGGGTTCTAGCAAGGGTAATTATTGTTCATTTTAATGTTAGAAATTTTTTTCATCATCACCCTTATAAGTGACATTTCATAAAGGAGGTTTAATTTTGAGAGTGCTATATGTAAAGTTCCATGTTTTGCCAAGTTGGGTGTCTTTCCAAATGTAGAGCGCCTAACTGAGGTGAGTTAGAGTCTAGTAACAGTCATAACATACTTTCAACACCAGGACTGGTATTGGATGGTTTTAGTGTGCTATGTACATCTGTTGATGAAAATACTAGAAGAGAATGGAAAATAAATTCCAGTGCAAGGCAATTTAAGATGGTATTAGTAGTGCATGTATTATTGTAAGGCAATTGTTGGCAGAGGAGTATATCTAGCTTTTGAAAAAAACCAAGAATGACTGCTATAAATCAACAGAAAGCATCCAATCACTGTGTCAGTGTCTTGGAGCACACGAATAAAATACGTATTCCTTGCCTACAACCTAAAGAGAGAAAGGCCATCTCCATGAAGGGACTAGAGCACAGCAATGAACAAGATGCTGGTTCTGTGAGACCAGAATTAACATACAACAAGTATGTTGTAGGTCCTTTATTTTTTTTTTTTTAATCTTTTTAAAAAGACTTTATTTGTTTATGTGACAGGGAGAAAGAGAGTGAGAGCAGGCACACAAGTAGAGGGAGTGGGAGAAGGAGAAGCAGGCTTTCTGATGAGCAGAGAGCCCGATGTGGGCCTCAATCCCAGGACCCTGGGATCATGACCTGAGCTGAATGCAGACACTTAACGACTGAGCCACCCAGGTGCCCCATGTAGTAGGTCCTTTAAGAATGGATAGGCTATAACTTGGTTAAAGATGAGATGATTTTTAGGGTAAGGAAAAGCCTAGAATGAGAATTGAATATATGGAGAAGAATGTGAAACAGGGGAAATTTGAATACAAAGAGTAGATGATTTTCCAGGGAAGAGCTTAGATCCAGAATTATTTTATTAGTCTATCATTCATATACCAAATTGATAGTAGCCTTTAATTTTTAAAAATTTTTAAAAGATTTTATCTATCTATTTGAGAGAGAAGGAGAGTGAGCGGGAGAAGCAGACTCCTTGCTGAGCAGAGAGCCTGATGTGGGACTCAATCCCAGGACCCTGAGATCATGACCTGAGCTGAAGACAGATGCTTAACCGATTGAACTATGCAGGCAACCTTATTTATTTATTTTAGCGAGAGTGTGCACGCACAGGGGGAGGGAAGGGGGGGCAGCGAGGGAGAGAGAGAATCTTGAGTAAACTCCCCACTGAGCACAGAGCCCAAAGCCGGGCTTGATCTCCTGACGTTGAGATCATGACCTGAGCCCAAACCAAGAGTCAGACGCCCAACCGACTGATCACCCAGGTGCAGTTGGTAGTAGCCTTTTAAAACTAGCTTTAAAAAAAATTGTAAAAGGAGTATTTGCTCCTGTTTCTTTTTAAAATTCAAGTTTAGGGGCATGTGTATGTCTCAGTTGGTTAAGCGGCTTCTTTTGGCTCAGGTCATGATCTCAGGGTCCTGGGATTGAGCCCTGCATCTGGATCCCGGCTCAGCAGGGTGTCTGCTTCTCCCTCTCCCTCTCTCCCCTCAACTCATGTTCTCTCTCTCTCTCTCAAATAAATAAAATAAAATAATTTTTAAAAAACAAATTCAAGTTGAGTATTAAAGAAAATCTTTGCCTCTTATTCCAACCCCTGCCCTTTATTCAAGGATAACTCTTTTTATGCTTCTTAGATTTTCTGAAAATGTTAAAACATATTTCTATATATACATACTCTTATAAAAATGATTCATTTATACTCTTCCTCAATCTGCATTTTTGAACTGGCAATATATTTTTGGGATCTTTCCATATGGTCACATCAATTCACCTTATTTTAGAGCTACATAGTGTTCAGCTATATGGATGTATTTTTATTTGTCTAGTAACCTACACAAAAGCCTTATGGGTCTGGCACAGGGTGTTAATTTTTTAAAAAGGTTAATAAATAATAAAAATAAAATTTTATTATGTAGGTAAGGTTTTCTAAAGGATGATGTGTGTAGTGTATGTTTTATTTCTATTTGAATACACACATGTCCCCGTGCCTCACTCATAAAGACTTTAAAGGTCGTCTCGGACATGGTACTTTAATCCCCTTTGTAAACTTACCAGCCGCACGGGAGGAGCAGTCCTCGTCTGACCTGGGCATTTGCTCCCTATTGCTAGGGGTAACCTTACGGGTGGAGATGCTTTCATCTGCAAGGAACGGAATGCCGGGCTAACAAGTGCCTTAACCAGTGAAGGCACTGAATTCCCTCGCGCACAGGAAATCCAGAAGTAGGCAGTTGCGGGTGTGGTTGACGGAGCGGCTCAACTTCTCCAACTGCTGTAATTTTCCCATTAGAGTCCCAGGGTTGTGGCGGCCCAGGCATCACTGCTTCACACGGCCGTGTTCACAGGCTCGCAGACGGAAGGGAGATTCTTGGCCGCGTATCCGGAAGGAGATCTAGTCCCAGAAGCCCCTTGTGGTCTTCCCTTACCTCCCATTGGCCAGAACCGTGTCACATGACCACACCCTGGCTCCGCGGAAGGCTGAGAGCGCAAGTCCGCTGTGTTCTGTGTCTATGGAGACCTGAGCATTCTCAGCCAGGAGTTTAGAAAGAAGCTGGGACAGATGTTGACCAGATACTGTGAAGGTGGCTAGAGGAGTCCCTAACAGTTCTGGATAGAGTTAAAATCTGTCTCCTAGTAACTCCACTTCAGGTGTTGGTTAAGCTCTATAAGCTAACCCTAAAGACCAAGACTTGTAACGAAGTAAGGAGAAGGCTGCAATGTCTCCGTTTTGCCCCTTCCACCACCTTCCTTCGCCTGATCATTCCTGTTCTATCGAAGTGGAGGAAAGTCCAGAGCATCTCTGCTTCCTGTGGCTCAGACTCTTCCGTTGCTTTTTGCGCTGGAGTGTGCATCAGCTGCCTTGCTTCCTAAAGTTTTTTTGTCTTTATGGGGTTTCATCAAAATTTGGAACTGCTCCCGTATTTATTGTTTCTGCTTTTATTGTGGCAACCCGGATACCTGAAAAATACCTGACAAACAGGTCAAAATATCTTCCAAATAATTTGAATTAGAATTATGAGAACAAGTTGTATCCTTGTATCTTTTTTAGGGTGATCCGCAGGGATGTTATAAATTTAACTATAATATGAGTCTTTCTTTTCCTTTCCGTATTGTCAGTCCTCTAAAAGACCTGGGATTTGGGGGCACCCGGGTGGCTCAGTCGTTAAACGTCAGCCTTTGGCTCAGGTCATGATCCCAGAGTCCTGGGATCCAGCGCCGCATGGGGCTCCCTGCTCAGAGGGAAGCCTGCTTCTTCCTCTCCCACTCCCCCACTTGTGTTTCCTCTCTGGCTGTGTCTCTCTCTCTGTGAAATAAATACATAAATTCTTAAAAAAAAATTAAAGGCCTGCGATTTGGAATGGGTGGTTAAGAAGATAGATGATCTAATTTATACACCAGCCTTCATTTCTTTGGACTTTGTGTTTGTGAAGCCATTATAAGAGTTTGGGAAAAAATATAAATGGTGTGGAAATAAAAGGTCAGGACCTTGGAGCAGAGGTGTGTGTCACTGTCCCCTTGGCTTTCTAACTAGCCTTTCTCAAACTTTTAGGGATTTCTTTCAAGGGTCCATCTCTCTTGGGGTCTGAGCACCTGTGAATCATAGGCTTCCCTTTTCTGATTTTATATGGCTCATCGGTCTCTAACCCCTATTCCCCAGAATTATTAGAAAAGAAAATATGTGTAAGGGTTCTCTTTTTGAATGAAAACCTGTAATAAGCATGGTTCTGATTGTTGCCTTTTCTGGACGAGAGGTTAATGGAGACAGTGTTTGCTGGAACATTTTTGACTTATTTCCCCTGATACTGAATTTGTAAAATTATTACCTTTAAAATTAAGCTCATTTCACACTACTCTTTGGGTCTGTTTGCCTCCTGTGTGGAAATTTCCAAGAATCATAAGCCTTAGGAGATTTAAAACTGGAATCCATCAGTTTAAAATTTGCAAAATACATTGGTTCAGAGAAAAAAGGGCTACTCTATTCCTCAAATAACATCACTTTTACATATGTTCCCTTAAAGATCACATTGTAAGACAAGAATGTGAGGTCTGTTATTGAATAGAAAAATGGAAAACCAAACAAGATTTGTAAACATTTGAATAGAATGACAGTTGGCTTACCCCCAACTCCATATTCCTTCCTATAGGCCACTTAGATGTGGTTGGTATAGTCTATAACTGACTATCATTTTATGGTCTGTGAAAACTTTTGATTTTGGATCTTCTGAGTCTTTTACAAATAACTCTAACTAGCATATGGTAGGAGAACAGAATATCCAAATTGGTAGCTAATCTGACTTCTTGGCTAAGCCACACCAGGCAGTGTTTGGTCCTTAAACTATTTGATTTCATCCTTGTTCTTTCAGTTCCCTCTAAAATTGTAGGAAGAAACCTCACTGCTTATTTCTCAGTCTCAGAAAGGACAAAATCCCATGAATTTCTTTTTTCCTTTTGCTTCTGTAGGTCCTTCAGGTCCAGTTTTCCTCCAAGATAATACCCCCAAATAGTTGTAGCAGGGACTTAAGATTTTTGCCTACTTTGAGTGCTGAAAGGTGAGAAGTATTCCAAAAGACTTGCCCATTTGGGTTAGTGAGAACATGTCCTGTCTGTTCATAAGGGTAGTGGTGTTCTCTTCTCCTAGTACCTACTTTGAGAAACATGGCAGAGCTGAGTGACCTCTTAGGCCTGGGTCCATTATGAAGACCAAGAGTAGAAATCACTGCCCTCAGTTGTACTAACCTTCCATAAATATTAGCCTATAAAAGAGAAGAAGGAAGGGAGGAAAGTCTAGGCTTGTACGAAAGACACATAGACCGTCACATTTGCTTTGTTTATGCTTTAGAAGTTCACCTGGACCCCTACCGAACGTGGTGTCCTGTCGCAGACTGTCAGACCGTGTGCCCTGTTGCCTCCGGTGACCCAGGACAGCCTGTGCAGGTGGAGTGCCCTTCTTGTCACCTGAAGTTCTGCTCCTGTTGCAAGGATGCTTGGCACGCAGAGGTCACCTGTAGGGACAGTCAGCCCGTTGTCCTGCCAACAGAGCACAGGTAAGAAAGGAGAAACGGTCTTTGTGATTATTCACCCCAAATAGGTCACTTGGGGAAGGAGTTCTCTTGTGATGGAATCCAGAGATGGGTTATTTCCCCCGCGGAACTTCCCTGAGAAGCGTCTCCGAAGTTGTTAACAAAGAGTAACCAACAAAGTCTTTCTAAGGGGATTTTAGGTATTTACCCCTGGAGACTCTCCCAGATACCGCTGAAATGAGGGTCTGAATGCATTTTGATTTTTCTTCAGGTCGGAAGGCCCACGGCCCACTGGTTTTCAATAGCAAGGCATGGCTTGGCCACAGCCGTTTGCTTAGAAGCCATGAGCACCTGCCATGGATTTCTTCCTGCTTGCAAAGCGATGCAGAAATTACTTTGTGACCTGACCGTGCGGCAGCTTGTGAGGTGTGCCAGTCCTACCAGAGAGAGCACAATAGAAGCAGCAGGCCTTCAGGGGCTCAATGCTCAACACCCAGGTCTTAGAGGAAAAGAACTACATCCCCTGTACATGGTGCCCTGCAAAGACGGTGCCAAAGTTCAGTCTCGGTGACAATGAGAAGCAGTTAAATCTGTACCTTTCAGTACAAAGCATTTTTACGGCAGCAGAAGGGCCCAGAGCGAGAGACCTTTGTGCACGATCCTTGGCTTTGCTGGAGGCTCTGGCTGTTCTGCATCAGCGAGAACAGAGGCACCGGTGTGCCCAGTCTAGTTGGCTGGCTCACCCCACACTCTCAGAGAGCGTGGAACCATTACTCAGGAACGGGAGTGCTACCTGGCTAGGATACTGTGCTTGAATCTGGGACCAGACCAAGAGGAAAACTAGACCTAGTGCCCGTAGCAGGCACACGCCTTCTTAGCCAGTACCCTCTGCACATGGCGGATAGGTCTGCGGGCATCATGGGACAAGGGGAAGATCCCAGAGCAGAGAGGGGTTGTGTTCTATTTTTAATTTTTATTTTTTAAGATGTTATTATTTAAAAAATAGAGAGGATGGCGGGGGATGGGGGAGTCGGAGGGAGAAGCAGACCCTCCACTGAGCAGAGAGCCAATGCGGGGCTTTATCCCCGGACTCTGGGATCATGACCCGAGCTGAAGGCAGATGCCCAACTGGCTGAGCCACCCGGCCACCCTGAGAAGTTGAGTTCTGACGTGGTCACTTGGTATCGGCGGGCCCTCATGGAAGTCATTCAGCCTCTATGAGTCTGTTTCTCTATTTGGGGGTAAAAAAAAGGTGGTGGGGGAAAGAATTAAAATAGTAAGTGTCCCCCTGCTGTCATACGGTTACTGCGAGTACCAAATCCGATCCTGGATCCAAGGACGCTTTGTGAACTTGATGTCTCCGTGAACCGGGGGCTGACTCTGAGGAATGCTAGCTAATGTGCTTCACAGTGCTGTGGCTCCCCTAACCGCACCCCTGTGTGTTCCACTTGTTTTCCGTGCCCCTTAAGGCTGTGAGCCTGCGCTGACCTAGGCGTCCGTTGGGAGCAAGTCTCTTTAATGAGACTGGGCGTTGGTTTTCAGGTATTGATTCTTGCATCCCGAGACCTGTTCCGTTTCTTTATGAGAACAGATCGCCAGGAACATTTGTCTACGCCGTGTCACGCCCAGAACTGGGTTTTCTGTTGTGCAGCGGATGCTTGTGCTTTGCTTTAGACAGTGTGTTTCATTCATTCAGGGAGTGAAATCCTAACTCGGCTTAGACAGTGTGTGCTCAGGGAGTGAAATCCTAACTCGGCCAAACAAGGAACCAAGTCAGGTGTGGAAAGTACAATTATAGCGTGACTCCTAGCCAAAGATACGTAAATTAAGGTTCTTTTTTGTTTTGAGTTATCCGAACGACTAATAATCTGTGTCCCTCCTATTTTTGCCCCCACCCTCTTCCATGGAAGTGAATTAAGCTCAGATGAGGGAGAGGCCACTAACCCCCATCAGGAGTCCTAGGAATTCAGCTGGTGCCCGTAAAGGGGAATCTAGAAGGGCTTTAGCGACCTGTTGAATTAATGACACTCGGCCCACTCTTCCCCAGCCCTGGTTAGCGGACATCCTTCTAGTTCTAGCAGCATTCTTGACTGCCCCCCCCCCAATAATTTCTCATCCATTTTGTTTCTAGGGCCCTCTTTGGGACAGACGCAGAAGCCCCCATCAAGCAGTGCCCCGTCTGTCGGGTTTACATCGAACGCAATGAGGGCTGTGCCCAGATGATGTGCAAGAATTGCAAACACACGTTTTGCTGGTACTGTCTCCAGAACCTGGACGTAAGTGTCACCTGGAAGCATCTTCTCCTGTGGTCTCTCTCTACGTCGTCTCTGTGTGCCCATCGGGATCCTCCAGGCTTTCCTTTTAAAATCTTGAGCCTTGGGCGCCTGGGTGGCTCAGTGGGTTAAGCCGCTGCCTTCAGCTCAGGTCATGATCTCAGGGTCCTGGGATCGAGTCCCGCATCGGGCTCTCTGCTCAGTGGATAGCCTGCTTCCCTTTCTCTCTGCCTGCCTCTCTTGTGATTTCTCTCTGTCAAATAAATAAATAAAATCTTTAAAAAAAAAATAAAATAAAATAAAATCTTGAGCCTGTGTTTATCCGGCAAGAGAAGGTTATTTTTCTTAAGGATTCTTTCTGATCCTGCTACTTAAATGTGTAGCAAATGTCCCTTTGAGTCCCTTCACTGTGTCAGCTTCGCTTTGAAGGCAAGCTTTCGTTTTAGGAACAGCTTCTGTGTTGGGGGCACTGTCTCCTCTTATCACGTAGCGAGCCGTCAGTGTATTCCTTTATTTTGCTGCTGTCACGAATACCACATACGTAGTGGCTTAAAACAGCAGAGATTTTTTTGTCTTTAGTTCTGTCTTCCGGAAATCTGACGTGGGTCTCACTGGACTAAAATCAATGTGTCCTCAGGGCTGCGTTCTTTTCTGGATTCCAGGGGAGAGTCCATTTCTTTGGGTTTTGTAGCTGCTAGAAGCTGCCCGCATTCATTGGCTTGCGGCCCCTTTCTCCACCTGGGAAGCCAGCCACATCACGTCTCTCTGACCCCTTCTTCCTTTGTCGTAGCTCCCTCTACCCACCGCTGCTCTGCCCTTAAGGACCCTCGGATGAGATTGGCCACATCTGGATGAAAGAGTGATTAGACTGGTCACATCTGGATGATACAGGCTGTTCTCCGCCATCTCACGCTTTTACTTTAATCACATGTGTAAAGTCCCTTTTTCCACGAAAGCCAACAAATTCTCAAATTCTAGGGAGTAGGCCACGGGCATCAGTAGGGGAGCATTTTTTCTGCCTACCGTAATTTGGTTCACTTCCTGTTTTTGAATTTAAAGAAGAAAGCCACTCAAATCAAGGGGATGTCTTAAATAAACATTCATTGGCACAACTGTGGTCTTGCTCTCATTTTGTTAGGGCTCCCTGTTCCCAGATAACGGGGTCTGCCTCTGTGATTCTTTCCCTCTCACCATTTGCGAAGCTCATCTGGCCCAGGTCAGGTGCAGCTCAGGCAGTCCTGAGCCGAGGCTTACGGTAACCTCCGAGGTAAAAGGTGGTGTGAAGGCCGGCTGAGCAGATCTCCCTTCAATTCTGGTGTTTCTTCTAGCACGTGAGTGCTACCCCAAATAAGAAGAGATAGTTCCTATTCTGGCAATCTGGACTAATGAAATACTTCCATACCAGAGTGAGCCCTCCGTCATTGTGGGTGGACATTCTTTTCTCAATTCTTCTTTTTTTTTTTTTTAAAACAAGATTTATTTATTTATTTTAGAGAGAGAATGAGAGCGAGCGAGCGCAAGATGGGGGAAGGGTAGGAGGAGAGAGAGAATCTCAAGCAGACTCCACACTGAGCATGGAGCCTGATGTGGGGCTCGGTCACATGACTTTGAGGTCACGGCCTGAGCCGGAATCAGGAGCCAGACGCCCAACCGCCTGAGCCATCCGGGTGCACCGCACGATTTTTCATTTTAGTTGCCTGGTTGGCTTCAGTCTGATAAGCGGCTCTGGTGACCCTTTAGTATCACATGGTTAGTGAGTCCGTGTGTGGCTATTATGGGATGCATGCTGGCTGCCATGGGCCTGATTTTTTTTTTTTTTTTTAAGATTTTTTTATTTATTTATTTGACAGAGATCACAAGTAGGCAGAGAGGCAGGCAGAGAGAGAGAGAGGAGGAAGCAGGCTCCCTGCCAAGCAGAGAGCCCGATGCGGGGCTCGATCCCAGGACCCTGGGATCATGACCTGAGCGAAAGGCAGAGGCTTTAACCCACTGAGCCACCCAGGTGCCCCCATGGGCCTGATTTTTAAATGAAAATTAGACAAGTTGTTTCAGATGATATCTGTGCAGAAGAATTTTAATTAGCCCAATCTTGGCATTTCAAGCAGAGGTATAAAGTAGAGGAAAGAAAACTGACATTTTAGGCTATGGAATCTTGGCAGGTTGAAAGAAGTTTATTTATTTATTTATTTATTTATTTATTTATTTATTTATTTTTGAGTTGATTCCATTGATCCTAACCCCTTGAATGTATGTGTGATATTTGAAACCCATTATGATTCCAAACGTGTGATACTCTGGGCAGGGTTTTCACTGACTGTATGCCCCTTGTGTTTTTATGAAAGAAAGACATCTTTTCTGTTTGCCTTCAGGTTTAACCAGAACATTAATTGGGTTCATATCCCAAGGAGGCTGAGCCCATGAGGTTCTTTTTTAAGAAGCAAGAATGTAAGGGAATAAAGATGTGTGCCAGATCTCCCCATCCTTTGGCTGAAATATGTTTGGGGTATGGTGTTGCAAGGAACACACTGTTCTGTTACTTGGACTGTTCCGGTGCTCGAGTTGAAATGGCACAGATGTTAAAAGGCTGCATACACAGCTTTCAAATACTGAAGCATCTTTTTCTGGTCATTGTTTTCTGAGACCTAATTTTCTTGGTTTTTGCCAGGGGCACTGGCTTGTTGGTAATGATGTTTTTCTCTCGACAAGTGTGCTGTGTCAGATGGTGGTGTTGATCTTTGTTTATAGGAAAGTTTCAGAGCCTGGGTCTGGGAGCAGGATGATTGTCCAAGAGCCAAGCCTGACACAGATGCCCAAACCGAGTGATTTTTTGAGTTTTGCTGGGGTGTTGAGTTTGCTCCTGCCTTGGTCCTCATCCCTGCTGGTTCAGAGGACCAAGTGTTCTTAATCTGCTCTGGGGACCTCAGAGACTTGTCCCTTTCCATTATCTCCTCTCTCTCCTGTGATTTCAATTTCTACTAACATCGCCATGTGCTCAGCTGTGTCCCACTTAAAAACGAGTTCCATTTTTCTCAAGCCTGCATGTCTCCCTTACTACCATTCTTTCCCTCTCTTGGCAGCCAAGCTCAAAACAGCATAATCGCCTCTCATCCTTAATACTTACCTCCAGTCCTTTGAAATGCACTTATCTTGCCACATTGTCACAGCCTTGACTGTGTTTTGCCAAGGCTTTGAGTACTGTCTTTTGGGTAAAACTCAATGGATGTTTCAGTCCTCCTTTTACCTAGAGCCTCCACTGCCTTTGACGGCTTGACCGCCTCTGCTTCAGTGATGACGTCTCTTCTGATTTCCCTTCTACTTTTCTGGCCACTTCTGTTTCCTTTCCAGGTGCTCTTTGACTCATTCTTTCTTTCTTTCTTTCTTTTTTTTTTTCTTAAGAGTGAGAGAGCAAGAAGGGGGAGGGGCAGAGGAAGAGGGAGAGAAAGAATCTTAAGCAGGCTCTGCATTGGGCATGGGGCTCTATCTCACAACTCCGGGATCATGACCTGAGCCAAACTCGAAAGTCAGATGCTTAACCAACTGAGCCACTTACATCCTCTTTGCCTGCCTGTCTGCAGTCTCTTCCTGGGTGATCTCATCTGCTTCTGTAGTTTTTCTCCACCCCACGTACGCTGATTCCCATCTTTTCCCCAGAATTCTCATCGGTGTAATCAGCTGCCTTTTGAACGGTACGGCTTGAGTTTAACTGTCCAAAGTGTGGCCATCATCTTCCCAACAAAGTTCATCTCTCTGTTGTCATTTCTCTCGACCAGGCTCCTGCCTTTGTCCGGGGGCTTTCCTCTCATCTGTGATTTCTTCTCCTTTTAACCCCATCCAGTTAGTAACCTTCCCAGGACCCCATGTCTATTTCCCATCTCAGCCGCTGGCATTTTTTCCCACATGCTCTCCACTCCCGATCTC
Source organism: Meles meles (assembly GCF_922984935.1). NCBI lineage: Eukaryota > Metazoa > Chordata > Mammalia > Carnivora > Mustelidae > Meles > Meles meles. The sequence goes on from NC_060070.1 coordinate 144,351,798, forward strand.
CATTCTATGATTCTGTGTCACACCGGTGCTAGGGCCACCTTTCAAAGACGGTTGGTCAGGACTCTAATCCTTTCTAGACTAGTCTCCACGATTAGGATCTGTTTTCACTTGGTGATTTGTAAAAGTACTGAGACATATTCTAGAGATTATGGCCTTGGAATTCCCAGAGGCCACCATTTGTATTCTCTGAAAGGGCCTTTGCTTTCCACCACCGCCATCTGATGTGGTTAGTGTTTAGTCCTCTGTTCAAAAGGGCGTGTTTACTGAAACCTCTCTCTTTGTTTTTCAGAATGACATTTTCCTCAGACATTACGACAAAGGGCCATGCAGGAACAAGCTCGGCCACTCGAGAGCCTCAGTGATGTGGAACCGAACGCAGGTACCCTGACCTTTAAGGGAGCAGGAGCTGTATGGGACCCGGGATGGCTTAAAAAGCCCACCCAGTCCTCCTGCCCACCCTGTTCTCTGTTTACCCATCCCAGCCTGAGAGGTTCTGCAGAGCTCTGGGCCAGGGCCAGCAACTGCCTGAAGCTAATTCAGGAGCACGATCCCCTTGAGAGTAGGGCGAGGGGCAGGGCCCCAGAGTGGCCTAGTAATTAACAGTGACCTGCCGGATCCAGGCAGATATTCTCTCCTCTTGAAAAAAGGATAGAATGACTTTCCTAAAGCCCTGTAAGTCATATTTCTTATAAAAGGCAATTCTCTAAAATCCTGTGGGCCCCTGCTGAAGCTTTGATCCCTCTGCACACGCCATTGTGGGTTTCTCTGGAAGGTTCAGAGCGAGTCCTGGTTTATTTTTAATAGTGTTTGGTATTTATTAAAGATTACATTCCTTCTAAGGGCGTCAGTGTTAATAGCCTAGGAATCATGATTAGCATCCCTAGGAGGCTATCAAGGAGACGCGGGTAGGGAGAGCGCCAACAATTTGGGGTGACACAGAGTCTGTGCCAGAGCTCAGGTTAGCGTCCGGTTTCTTCCTCTCACCTCGGATCTAGTCCTTGCTGCCTCCCTGGCTCATATCTGGTTCAGATCATGCAGGACACTGGCTGAAAGGTCCCATAACTGTGACTGTTTCATATGCCTGAGGTGGTGTCTTCGTTCAGGCTGCTAGAATAAATTACCATAAAACTGGGTGGTTTGAAAAATAGACATGTATTTATCCCAGTTCTGGAGATAAGAAGCCCGAGTTGAAGGTTCCAGAATGGTTGGGTTCTGGCAAGGACCCTCTTCCTGGTCTGCAGGTGGTCTTCTTCTCACCGTGTCCTCACATGGTGCCGAGCCGGGGGAGAGGAAGCAAGCGCTCTGATAATCTCTTTTTATAAGGGCACTAATCCCGCGGTGAGGGCTCCACACTCCAGTCCTAATTACCTCCCAACGGCCTTCATTTCCAAATACCATTATATTGGACATTAAGGTTTCAACATGGGAATTTTTGCAGGGTGGGGGAGGGTACTAACATTCCGTCTGTAGTGGATGGTTCAGTACACATCTGGGAAGACTGAAGCGCTGAAGTAGGCTTTTCTTCTGAATTTCCAGGTGGTGGGGATCCTGGTGGGACTGGGCATCATTGCCCTGGTGACTTCACCCTTGCTGCTCCTGGCTTCCCCGTGTATAATCTGCTGCGTCTGCAAGTCCTGTCGGGGCAAGAAGAAAAAGCACGACCCCTCCACGACCTAAAGGTCTCCACCCTTGTGCACGTGCCATGGACGTCCGGGGTTATAATGAGAAGCACGGAGATAAAGCCCCACTTAGTGAACTTGCCCCCTCCTTGCCAAGCTTTGGAAGTGCCTCTGTGTCCAGACTTTGAACTTGCCTGCCTGCCTTTGGCATCAGAAAAGGCCAAGCCTGTCTGAAGAGAAGGACCCGGGTTCTGCAGTCTCGGCCGGCATCTATGGAGCATGTCGGGAAGCTTTAGGGCTGCGGAGAAGGAGCAAACCCACCGTCACTTTATCCTCCGCAGGATCCCACTGGACTGTTCAACTTCCAGCCAAATTCGAGGAGCCCGAGTGAACGTTCAGTATCATCAGTGTATTGTCGTGGTTGGCAACGCACATCGTAACTCATCAACTAGAGTCTGTTCTGTGTTGATTTGACCCCCATGAGAAATATGGGAGAAACCCGGCCCCCCGTAGGAGGGAAAGGATAACACTGTTTAAGGGGAGGTTGTCGTAAGCACGGAGCATCAGGAGTGGGTCTTTGGTTCTGCCTCCGCGAGCTCCCGGGGGTGCTGTTCCCGGCATTCCCACAGTGACCTGGCAGAAACACAATAGGTTTCTTCCCGTGTGATGTCCGCTTCAAGCAGGAGAAACTGCTGTGCAGAGGGAGTTGTCCCTTCCAAGCGAAGGGGTTGCGGCCACTGAAACAGTGTGGTCTGATCCAGTAGCTCTCCCTTGGCCAGTGCACCTTGGTGAAGGCAATCAACTGTCCTCCTACAGCCAGTAGCGGTGGTCTCCAGGACTGGTTTATAGCAATACGGTTCAAGTGGCCGAGAATCAAGTGTACCCTTCATCATAGGTAACACAGGCCTTTCCTCAGCTCTGTGTTCATGCACCCCACGCAGTTAGAGTTGGCCCTGAAAGTACACACCAAGATTGCGTATCCAAGTCCACGTGTACACCAGTCCGATAAGTTGCTGCCTACCTAGAATTTCCATCCGTTGGGCATGCGTGAGTCTCTCCAGTGGTACACAGAATATAAATGTTTCCTCGAAGCCATTCTGTCTTTCCTTCTGGGACAAATGTGATTTATTATAAGTCAACCTGAAGGGTTTGTTCTTTTGCATATTATATATGTAAATTTTGGTTGCAAGTTCATAACTCACCCAATGGTATAGACTCATAAACCTAACTCTTCTGAAACAACACCTAGTTCGATGTCATGCCATCTCAGTTTTGTAAAAACACCGATAATCAGGTTGCTTACATCTTCTCAGACACAGCTCAGAGCCACTCTCTTCTCCACAGTTTCGTATTGCTCTTCCAGCATCTGGTAGGGCAATCCAGATACTTCCTGTGTGTACAAGGAAAAAAACAAACAAACAAAAAAAATGCAAGAAATAAAATGTAAATGCTTTTTGTATCATAAATGCTTTGGGTTGGTATCGCCTTATGGCAACTTCTTTTTCCTGTTATCAGATTTTTGAATACACGGGTTTTGAAAAGATAATAACCTTTTCTCCATTGACAGGATTACCTAATTGCCCTTAGCAACGTAGGCTGGTGCTTCATGAGAATATGTAAGATGCTCTAGAGAGCTCTCCTTGAAGCTAGCGACACCTCCACGAGGGACTGTCAGAACCCATCGTACTTCCCCAAGGTAACTGGGTAACTAGTTATTAAATTGCTGCTATCTTGGACCTATTATTAAAGAACAATGCTTTGCCGATGTAATGGAATGTATCCTGAGTGGGGGTGTGTATATTTAAGGAACTTTAGTTCACAGCGTACATATCGATACCTGATTTGTGTGTAGTACATCTCTCAGTCGTGTACATTTTTATTTACCATTTGTATAAAACATAGATGAGAACTCTGGGAAAACTTTTGAATGGCAACCTACCAAAAACATTTTTAATCATTTTTTGGAAATGTCTCAATATTAAGTGTCTTTATTTTCCTTTGAAACTCAGAACGCTTCAGGAGTACCCTCTTCTATCAATGTATTTCATATTAGTAGAAAGACAAGTGTACATGTATTGAATAATTTGCTTTGTCTTAACACTGCCTCATTATAGCAAAGGGCATTTATAACTGCTCAGGGGATCACAGGAACTCAATGAAATTGCATTTTTGTATCAGGTATGTCTGTCGTGGCAATGTCCTCCAGCACAAGCGAACTCTCTAAGCTGGAGTCCACAAAGAATCTTTAAACAGGGGCTGATTTCGAATAACCTAACATCCTATGTTATCAGAGGCGGCACTCCCAAATTTGGAGTAAAGGGTAGGAGAAAACATCCATACTGTTTCCTTGGCCAAACTGAAGGAATTTGTCTTCTCACAGAGATGCTTTAACAAAATCAGCTACTTTTTCGTGGGGCACAGGGAGTGGGGGTTGTTTGTGAAACAGATTTTTAACAACCGGATTTAAGTTTTTAAATGTCAAAAAGTGCCTGGAAAATCGTGACTTCTTCCTTATGTGGCTATGTGAATTGGCCTGTGTAAGACTGTCAGAATCAACAGGGATAGGCTGGTGGGTTAGACCGAGATAGATCTCTGGTGCATCAAAGGGCAAGGTGTAAGCCGAGCTAGAAACTTTGTTTATAAAGGAGAGAACTGACAACGTCAATAACAGAGATAGATGCTCTCATTTGGGATAATTGGCCAGTGAGAGAGTTTAACCTGCCTCCCTCCTCTGGCAGTCCTATATTCTCCTAGTGATCCTCTTTCTATACTAGGAAGAAATAACGGGCCTACATGATCATGTTTGGATGTTGTGGCAAAAAAAAATTTCTGTTTGGAGTAGTCTATTTGAAATAGAAATCAAAACTCCTTCACCAAATTCTAATCTGGATGTAATAACCCCCCATCCAGAAACACTAACAGATATAAAGGCACAACAACTAGCTGCTGCTCCTTCTGGGAATTTTTCTCTGGTTACTAGGTAGGGAGATGAGGGGGAAAGGCATATGGAAGCAAATTTTAGAGTCGGAGGCATTCTGTTTGTTCACGTAATGGGTGTTTGCTCTGGCGTTGAAATCTCTATTTTGATAAAGAGGCCTTTGAAGAACAAATAATTCACAGTGTGAATTTTCCTGTAGCCTGCATCATGAAAATTTTACCTATCGAGATTTGAAAATCTACATGTTTATTTGAATGTAAATCACTATTGCTTGGAACCCCAAATCGTCTCTTAAAGATTATTCAGACTCTATGTATTATTTTACCCTTCTGTACACAGTGCTTGACTTTCTATTCATGAATGGATGCCTTTATGTATATAGAACCATGTATATATATGTGTGTTGCTCTGAAGACAATTTCATAATGCCGTAGATGAGTGACGTTTTATAAAGCTGTCCAATCTATACCTGTAGGCTGTTACATCTCATGTCGATTCATGATCCAGAAAGTTTTGTTATGTATTTAAGAAATTGCTGTTGTATTATATTTTTCTGAATTATTTGAGAGGGAAATAGCTGTTGGAGTCTCTGTAGCCCCAATAAATGCAGAGCAGGAAAGCAAGTGTGTGTTTAATTTCTGTTGTGCTGCATGTTTCTAGACACGTTCAAGTTTATCCTCCAGGAGCCCACGAAGCACTATTAAATCCCAGGTTCAGAATTTGCAAAAAGCACCCAAATCTGCTGCCTTGTTTCTTAAATAAGAGGAAGTATAGCGCCTTCCCTTACTGCACACATTTTTGTTGTGTGTGGGATATCCCACACGCTCCGTGCACAGGCACTGATCATTATCCGGAGAAATAACCAGTAATTTAGGTCTTTGATCATTCTGATAAAAAATGCTGCGAGGCATTAAAGCCATTAGTTCTAGAAGTTGAGGTTTGGGCTACATACTCTCCATGGTTAGTTCTAACCTTCCACAAGTCTGCTGGAGGAATGTACTTCCTCGTTAAGAATGTTAGAGGATGGAGCGCCTGGGTGGCTCAGTGGGTTAAAGCCTCTGCTTTCGGCTCAGGTCATGATCCCAGGGTCCTGGGATCAAGTCCCACATCGGGCTCTCTGCTCCACAAGGAGCCTGCGTCCTCCTCTCTCTCTGCTTGCCTCTCTGCCTACTTGTGATCTCTGTCTGTCAAATAAATAAATAAAATCTTTAAAAAAAAAAAGAATGTTAGAGGATTTACATTAGTGTTAACTTAAGGTTATTTCCATTTGATTAGTATTCAAGGCAGGACTCACCAAATGCTGAGTGCCAGAAGTTGGTTTCCCAACTAGAACTTGTGTTTCTGCAAAGCTGAAAGCTCACATTCCTATCTGCTGGTGATGGCGGCTCTTTATTGACTATTATATGGTTGTATTAAGACACTGGGGATGAAGACTTAGGACTGACTTATAATTCAAATTCCATTTTCTGGTCATTCAATTTTGAGGAAATCAGTAAGTTCGTATTAAAAGATTTTTCAGGGGGCACCTGGGTAGCTCAGCAGGTTGAAGCCTCTGCCTTCGGCTCAGGTCATGATCCCAGGGTCCTGGGATCAAGCCCCACATCGGGCTCTCTGCTCATCGGGAAGCCTGCTTCCTCCCTCTCTCTCTGCCTGCCTCTCTGCCTACTTGTGATCTCTGTCTGTCAAATAAATAAATTAAAAAAAAAAAGATTTTTCAGTTATGGTTTCTTAATTTCCTTTCCTAAAATGTCAACATTATTTCATTTTTAAAGTGTCTTTGTTTGCTAAACTTGAGTTTGTATCCCCAAAGAATGATTGAATGAACCATTTTAAACAGCAGGGATTTTAATCAGTGCCCAACCCACAAGCTCATTGCCATGTAAATTATGAGCCTAGTGAATCTGAAGAATTATAATCAGGTTTTCTGTAATTCAATTAGTTTCATCTGTTAGATAATAAATTTATTTTTTAGACCCTAACGATAGTATCCAACTCTACATTATGAGAAAGAAATGAGTTGCTTCAAATAATTCAGTAGCAATTTATACTATGCTTTATTTATATATTTTTACATAAACTTTCTAAAGAACTTTTGAGAACAATCCTATGAGACAAATGGAATAGATCTTAGATGCATTTCATAGAGAAAGCAGTGGTTTTATGTTCATGGCTTGCCAAGGGTCACACTACCCTGGTAGCCAGAAAAAGAATGTAAGACTCCTGCAGAATACTTACAGCACTTTCATTAGTTAGTAATTCGGATCTGGCCTTCGTTCCAGTATCTGTGAGTACCAAGGGAATGAAGTCCCCTCTCAATTATCTGCTTTGGTGGAGGTATATGGAAGAGAATCATTATTTCAAATACCCATCGAGATTCTGTGCTTTGGTGTGTCTTGACAGCTTGCCTGGGGCAGATGGCCACCCCTGAGGTCAACCGCAGTCCCTCCCTGGTTTAGGTAAAGGAGAGGGGCAAGGGAGAGGGAGGGCAAGCTAGTCAAGAAATTACTAGGTGGTGTGTTTCCTGCTAACACTGGAATGAGAGTTGCAGGTGGGCCCACGTACTTAATTCAGGCGCCAACGTGTTTGCGGCTTCTCTACAATATAGACTACCTTGTCACAGGCTCCTCTGATGTTGACAGTCAACACTCGAAGTGATTGTTAAATCCAAATCCTTTCCTTTTAACATCACCAGCTTCTGCTATAATGTGTATTTGTGGCTGATCATTAAATAAATCCGTCCACTGGCAGTTTCAAAAACCAGAAAGGAGGCTGTAAATAATGAAGTTATTGAATGGATTTCTGACGTGTCTCAAGAAGTTGTCCTTCGAATTCCATTTTCTGCCTCTATATTTTTCAACTTTACCTATGCAATTATATCAGTTCTCCCCTTTTTAATTTTTTTTTTTTAATTTTGCATGTGGAAGCTAGAATTCGGGCTTTAGATGAGAAGAGAATGAGGTCTCCTGTTCGCCTTAATGATCTGGTGTGATCGAGGAGGGATAATTTTGAGGAATGGTGGGGGGTGATTCACATTAATGCCATTGAACCCATCAGATAAAATGAATGTGAAATTTTTCTCAAGTTGTGACACTTCTGATTTATTGATCAGTCTGGACCCAGTTTCTGAAGCCAAGCCCATTTGTTTAACTAAAAGCAAACATGTCCAGAAACCCACACACCGCCTGCATGATGTGTCCCGCCTGTGTTCCAGCCTGGCCCTGGGACTTTGGCACCGCAAGGGCACGTGAACGGAATGTCGGGAGAGGGTTGGCAAATCTGATGTCACCCCGGGCACAGAACAAGTGCCCCCTGCCAGTCAAGACGGTGTCGGATCAGGGGACAGACACCCAGCTGGCAGTAAGATGACTTTACTCTTGATTGGTGCTGTGGTCCCCGGGCCAACCATTTAAACTGTCATTTCCTCTGTCCTGGCTCAGGCATAGAGGATCCGATGGGATCACAAGCATCAGAGGGACATTTTTAGGAGGTGTGAGGAGGGGAGCCCATTCCATTGCCTTGTGTGTTCTACGGCCATGAGTGTGGGTGACCAGTTTCCAGCGAGACGCTGTTCCCAAAGGAGAAAAGGGAGGCTAATACATTTCAATCTTATGGATATGTGTTGTCGGAGGAATGACCTCCTCAGAAAATACGTCATCTTTCTAGATTTAAAAATTTCCTTTATGTTGCTTTTTCACAAGGAGATATCTCATAGATAAATATTTATCTAATTGTATGCTCAATTAAAATGGAAGCTATGTGGAAAGAAAAATGCAAAATTCATATCAACACAATGATTTTGGTGGAGAGCTAGCTGGTTTACTGTAAAAACTTACAATTTCACAATGCCATATGGTATGCAAAGTACTTTCAAACACATTTTCTTTTGCTCTTCCTACTACTCTAGCAAGTACATATTAATACGGCCCTCCCCAACTGACAGGTGGGAGGTGAGATTCAGGGCCTAGGTGACATGGCCCAACCATAGGATGGGTTAGTGACAGAGCTAGAAACATCTTTCATGAGCCAGCCTAGGACCTCTTAGCATTATTTTAATTTTTTTAAGTGTCTTGAAGCAACACATTTATTAACCTCAGTTTCTGTACATCAGAAATTTGGCATGAGGTGGCCGACCTCTCTGCTCTCCACCTTGCTGGGCTGAAGATCAAGGTCTTGGCCAGCTGTTGTCATTTGGGGCTCAGAGTTCTTTTCCAAGCGCACTGATTGTTGGCAGAATTCAGTTCTTTCTCATGCCTTCCTTGTGGTCCTGTGTATCTTCAAGTGACGTTGAGGTGTCAAAAGTTCAGAAATAGGGCGCCTGGGTGGCTCAGTGGATTAAGCCTCTGCCTTTGGCTCAGGTCATGATCTCAGGGTCCTGGGATCGAGTCCCGCGTCGGGCTCTTTGCTTGGCGGGGAGCCTGCTTCTTCCTCTCTCTCTGCCTCCCTCTCTGCCTACTTGAGATCCCTCTTTCTCTGTCAAATAAATAAATAAATCTTAAAAAAAAAAAAGTTCAGAAATAGCAGAAGTAAAACCAACGAATTGCCCAAAGAATAGTTAGTAAAAGTTGATGGAACACACACCAAAAAGACTGTGAACGAGGAGCACTCAGTGAACCAAAACCTGGAACGCGGTTCGGAGTTCTGTTGTTATAAAGCAACTTATATAATGAGAGATCAGTGTCTGTTCTTCAGAGGGATTGGTTATAATAGTGGCATGTCCTTAAATGATCATGAATTGGTCAGTAGTTGCCTCATACCAACCTTGGGAGGCAGTTCACATTTTGCATATAATTTTCAGAGGTATAAGCAAGAAATGACCCAGGTCAAGTTAGTCTTGCAAAATAAGCTAAATTAAGCTTTGTTTGTATGACTAAATTGGTTTTAAACTACAATTCAGGTCATTTTCTTTTTCTTTTTTTTTTTTTTTTAAGATTTTCTTTATTTATTTGACAGAGAGAACACAAGCAGGGGAAATGGCAGGCAGAAGGAGAAGCAGGCTCCCTGCTGAGCAGGGAGCCCAACGTGGGGCTCAATCCCAGGATCCTGGGATCATGACCTGAGCTGAAGGCAGATGCTTAACCCACTGAGCCACCCAGGCGCCCCATTGTAATTCAGGGAATTTTCAAGACTGGTCTCTGTTCTTATTTTAACAATTCCCCTCTTTTGATCATTCTCTCCATAGGCTGAGAATTCCCAACCACTATGGTGTTATTCCATGTCACCACTACTGATACAGTCAGGCTAGGGAATCGCACAGTTGATGTTTCCATACAGTTGCATCATCAGGCCAGGATGTAATCAACATCTTCATCACTTCTGTGGTTATTGTTGGTTTCATCCAGTTGTCTGATCCTGAAGGATACCATTTGGCATGTGAGTAGCTGCCGACGAGTGTAAAGCCCTAGAAAACATGTAACACACCGGAGAAGTTTGATAGGATGACTATAAAAAGATCAATAGTTAAGGATTGCAAGTTCTCAGGGGCCAAGATGTAGCCAATTAAATAACTGAAATGGGTTATAATTCTTGAACTTAACATACATAGGCACAGCATGATGGATTTAGCAATTGCATGTCCTCGTGATTACCTAGGACAGGACGAACACGAGATATTTTGTTTCAAACGGTGGTACTTGTAGGAGGGCTTCCCCCTAAATAAGCTTCTCTATGATGTGAGCAAATCAGGTAATTAAATGAGAGATACTTCTATAGAAATAAAAGGTAAACAAAGGTTGGTAGTTCAAGCAAATTATAAAACTGGTTTCTGAGTTCGGAGAGCAACCCATTGAGCAGAGTTCTGGATGTTGGGTGGTGAGAGTCATCAGACAGGAGCGCAGGCAGGCAGTGGCGATCTGCCAGGTTTTCAGGTTTGTGATGTGAATGTTTCTAATGATGTTTCTGAGTGGCCGCATTGCAAAAGGCACGAAGATTGCCCCCACCCATGAGCTGTTGCGGTGACTTCTCTGAAGGCCTTATCAAATAGCCCAGCTTTAGTTTCCGTGGTTTCTGGGAAAGAGCGATTTTAGTTCCATAGAAATTCCAAGTCAAAAGAGTGGGAGAAAATTAGAAATGTTGGCTTTTGGAGGGCTCTAGCCAAATACTGGGGGGAACCAGAAAATTCAGGGTTCAGCCCAGTTATAGGGAGAATCCAAAACCTCAGAGACAATGAGCAACTTCGAATCTGATATCCATAAATATCAGATAATTTTTCCTAAAAAATCATCTTCCTTTTCATCAGAGGTAACCACAGTAAGTCTTATCTGTCTGCAGAGTAAGTCTAGTTTCAGTAAACCTGATTATTTACATAAACGAAGAATGTGACTGACCACATAGGCTCTGTTAAACCTGCTTTGCCGGAGATTTTCATGAGGAATCCCAGACTGGGCATTCAAAACTCTCTTGAGGCTAGAAAGCCGAGCCAAGGCCTTGTCCATTTGTGTCCTCTTCCAAGGAGAACAGATTCTTATTGAACTTACGCAAGTATATATAGTGTCATGAAATAGGAACATTTAATAAGAGTTTCTGAATTCTGGAGGGATCAAGAAGGCAAGCGTTTCAACCCTTGTTGCAAAGAGACACTTTACCAAATTGCTGTAAGTTATAGGGAGCTTAAAAGAGGAGAAAAAGGGGTCCTTTAAGTCTCGGAGACAAAACATGAAAGAACCAGCAGCGTTTTAAATGGAATCACAAAAAGTCTCCATCAGTTCACGCAGTCCCCTGTAATGATACCTGCTTTGCTTCTCGTTCTTAGCAGCTTTATGAGTCAATCGGTTTTCCATCCGAGTTTTAGAAATTCTTACCCAGTTTGGTGCTGTGATGTTCGAGTTCTCAGACACCTGCGTTTTAGAGTTCTTGCCAAGGTCTTTTCTATGAATCTCCTTGAAGAGGAGTACTTTTGTTTATAATTCATTGTAAATGTTCTTAGAGAAGAATCAAGAGTAAAACAGTAACTGTCTGTAAATGACAAAAGACGTAAAAATGGCCATGGTTAAAGATCTGAGGACAGTTCATTTTCATGCAATCCACAAAGGGATGTGGTTATTTCTATGACATACATTTAAAAATTATGACTGATTTTATACCAGGACATGTCCGGTTTTAAGAATTTCATACAAATATCCCCTATAGAAAGTTTAGCATCACTTCTTATTTATTTTCTTTCAAATGTAACATGTATAAAAAGTTACATAGTTGTAAAAAATATTTTTTTAACTCTTTTAATAGAGAAGATTCAGTTTTCTTAAATAATCAAAGACCTGACAGAGACAAAACACAGAATCTCAGTTTTCTAGGCAGATTGAGGTAAAGGAAAAACTTTGCTTACAATTTCTTATTAAGAGCAGACCAATAATCTAATAAAACCTTGTCCCTTTAACAGTGAGAAAACCAAATTCGAATTTTACAGCAGCGTACTTTTGACATTAAAACTCTCCTTCTTTCCTTTTTCACTTAAATAAATCCATTCTGATCTTAGTCAGTCTTGACCACACATAAAATTCCTTTCTCAAGATTCCTTTCCCACAAACCCTTCTAAAACTTTCTGTAGCCATTCAGCTTTTGTCTTCTTTTTCTTTTCTGATTCTGGAACAATCATTCTAATTTAGGGCAAAATTGCTTTCTTTTTTCCTTTTGCAAAAACTAACCAACCAATAAACCTCACGCCCTTTCCTTATTTAAAAAAAAGCCAAAAAAAACTATTTTCCTCACCTACTTTTCATATACTGTTGTTTTCTTTCATTTTTTATTATTTCTAGCAGTTTGAAAAAATTTTTTAAAAGATTTTATTTATTTATTTATTTAAGATTTTATTTATTTATTTATTTTATTATTTATTTATTTGTGACAGAAATCACAAGTAGGCAGAGGCAGGCAGAGAGAGAGGAGGAAGCAGGCTCCTCGCTGAGCAGAGAGCCCGATGCGGGGCTCGATCCCACGACCCTGAGATCATGACCTGAGCTGAAGGCAGAGGCCTCAACCCACTGAGCCACCCAGGCGCCCCTCTAGCCGTTTTATTTTTGCATATGGATTATAAATTTTAACTTTTATTAATCTTCGCTTTCCAGAGAAGCCTTAGAAGCAAGCAATTGTGAGTGGTCATATACTAATATCCCATAGTAGATTAGTAATTTGTAAATACATTTCATAATTTCTGGAATTGTATTCTTCCTCATTTTTAAAAAAAGATTTTATTTATTTGACAGAGAGAAAGCACAAACAGGGGGAGCAGCAGGGGGTGGGTAGCAGCAGAGGGAGAGGAGAAAACAGGCTCTCTGCTGAGCAGGGAGCCTGATGCAGGGCTCGATCCCAGGACCCCGGGGTTATGACCTGAGCTGAAGACAGATGCTTAACCAACTCGTTAACCAACTGAACCATCCAGACACCCTGTGTGTTCTTCCTCATAATGAAATTTTCTGGACATCTGGATGGCTCAGTCGGTTAAGAGTCTTCCTCTTGATATGGGCTCAGGTCATGATCTTGGGGTCCTGGGATAGAGCCCTCCTTGTCCTCTGCACTTAGCGGGGAGTCTGCTTGAGGATTTCTCTCTCTCTCTCTGCCCCTCCCCCTGCTGGTGTGCATGCGTGAGCACATACACATCACGCTCTCTCAAATAAATGATTTTTTTTAAAGATTTTATTTTATTTATTTGACAGAGAGAGATCACAAGTAGATAGAGAGGCAGGCAGAGAGAGAGAGAGAGAGAGGGAAGCAGGCTCCCCACTGAGCAGAGAGCCAGACGCGGGACTCGATCCCAGGACCCCGAGATCATGACCTGAGCCGAAGGCAGCGGTTTAACCCACCCAGGCGCCCCTAAATGATCTTTAAGAAAATTTTCTTTCATCTTGGCATAAAACATGCTTACTTATAAAACTAAGTATCTTTTGTCTCTCTGTAAAAAATTACAAGACCAAAGTAAATATACTTACATTTATCATTTAATGTTTACCTTATTTTAAAATGACTTACATATTCAATAAATACCTATTATTTAGTTTATCTTAGAATTTTTCTTATTTACATTTATTTCCTTATTTTTACAATTGTGTTTGGATTAGACATTGAAGAGCTAACCATTATCTTAAGATAGTTTTGTTATTGACAGCTTTTCAAGGCATGGCTGCTTTATGAAGCCAACAAACTTTAGCTTTTATTTAACCAAGATTATCCCAGATCATGTGAAGTTGAAAAACATTTGGGCTGGTTTCTTTAAGCCAATTAAATAGAGCTCTGTACAAATAAGTTTTGGCAATGCCAGCTGGAGGTAGAAAAACATCATATCTATAGATCTATGACACATGCATAAACATACAGACAGATACTAATAAAGATCTTATAGTTTCTGCTTTAAAGGTTTTAGCCATGACCCAGGTGTAAAACTGAAAAGAACAGTTGTATCCAAATTGCATTCTGACAGATGGACCAAGTTAAACTTACCTGCTCAGATGACCTAAGTTTTTTTCCTTTTAACTAAATATTTTTATTTGTATGCTGTAAGGTTTTATTTTATTTTATTTTCATGCTGTAACATTTCACAGCTATTTTTGGAGTCATTTTGTCTTTTTAGTAACTTCTCTACACCATTCAAAGAATGAATTTCATCGTCTCTGAGAGGTTTGGAATCCTTTCTTTCTCTCTTTTTTTTTTTTTAATATATTTTACTTATTTGACAGAGAGAAATCACAACTAGGCAGAGAGGCAGGCAGAGAGAGGAGGGAGCAGGCTCCCTGCGGAGCAGAGAGCCCAATGCGGGGCTCAATCCCAGGACCCTGGGATCATGACCTGAACCGAAGGCAGAGGCTTTAACCCACTGAGCCACCCAGGTGCCCCTGGAATCCTTTCTTTTGAGGATGCCCTTTACAGTGGGCATCCTTACAGTGCCCATCCTTAAAGTGCCCTTACAGTGCCCTTTAACTTTAACTAAGTTGAAGATTCCCCGAAACAGCCACTACAATTCCAAAAATTCACTCATTTTCCAAAAAGGCACAAGAGCCTGGTCCATAGACCAGGTGGAACCCATCTCTGTCTTCACATAACACTACAATGTTCTAACTATGAGGAGCTCTGTTTTCCAAAAGCTATAACAAAACACAGGGCCTCACATGTTTCCCCCACTTTTTTTTTTTTAAATAAAGATTTTATTTATTTATTTGGCAGACAGAGATCACGAGTAGGCAGAGGCAGGCAGAAGCAGGCTCCCTGATAAGCAGAGAGCCCAATGTGGGGTTCGATCCCAGGACCCTGAGATCATGACCTGAGCCAAACGCAAAGGCATAACCCACTGCGCCACCCAGGTGCCCCTTCCCAACTTCTGAACAGAATAGAGTGACTTCCCAAGAACCTTCAACAAACAAACTCAGAAAGTAAGCATGCGCAGTGAATTTGGAGGCTCAGAATGCAAAGACAGGAGTTTCGAACCAATTTCGGGGTTGATGAGAAAGCATCTGGTCTCCTGGGCTCTCTGGGTACCAGACCTGTTTTGCTCACTGGCCTCAGACTCATTGGGGGTCTTTTTCGGATGGCATTTCTCATGCCATGAAATGGTGATGGTTCAGAAAGAGCAGAAGTGAAACCAGTGAATCGCCAAAGTGGTAAAGAGTGAGGTTACTGTGCACACACCAAAAAGACAGTTTGTAAACCAGGAACGCTCAAACTGGAAGATGGGATATTAGGCTCAGCAGCATATTATCATAAATAGCTTATGTAGTGAGAAAGCGGTGATTGATTATAGTATTGGAATTATCTTGAATGATAGGGCATTGGTCACTGGTGACCTCCTATCAACGTCGGGGAGCAGTTTTGCTTGTGATTTTCAGAGGCACAAGCAAGAAATGACCCAGGTCAAGTTAGCCTTGCAAAATAAGCTAAATTAAGCTTTGTTTGTATGACTAAACTGGTTTTGTCTGCTCCGGGGAATTTTCAAGGCTGTGTTCTGTTTGCATTTTATTCTCACAGAGTTCTTCTCACAGTCACTGCAGATCTCTCTGACTTTCTCTTCTGCTCCATCTCTGATTTCCCTGAAAGGGACAAAGGCCAGCATGTTTACGGTGGTCATTCTCAGTGGGCCATTTCGCCTTTTGCTGTTTTGTTTCCCTGCTCTGTGAAGCCAAACACGTCACAGATATGATGCTATCAGCTGAAGAATTCACAAACTCAGGGAAGCGTTAAGAGCAAAACCTAGCTTTCCTACAAGGAGACTGTGGTCCCCGGTTTCATTTGAACTGTCACAGGCAAGGTGAGAGCAGCACCCCTTCTTCTGGCTGGAAGGTCCATTTGATCTTTCCAGGAGACAGATTTTCCTAAACGGACTTAGAGGAAAAGCCGATCTCATGTTTTTCAACAAAGCTTCAGAAATTTCAGGATTGGACTAAATCTTGTGTCGGTTTCAGAAGGGACAAGGCGTCGTGAGAGATGATTTAAAATACGGGACGGTGTTTCTCAAGTCAGACCACTAAAGCAAGGGATTTGAGTTAACCCGTTGCTGGGTGTCATTGAGGGGCCTGCACACAGAAATCAAGGTCATCCCCTTCTCCACTCTCCTGCCCAGTGCAGGAATGCAGACCCTGACCAGGTGTTTTAGGTATTTTGAGCTAGAAAGGCTGTTCTTCTGAGTAGCTTGGATGAGTAGAGGGAGGTGTGAGAGTGCTATTAGTCCCTTGTGGCTTTGGACAATACACAAGTTATCTTGGTTCCAGCTTCCTCATCTAGACCATTGGAAGTGACTGTTTTCTAGATCCAAGAACTTCTTACTAGATGAGGAACTGGCACTTGCCAGAAGCAGCTTCCGGGCACCAAATAATGGATAATTGCAGAAGCGTGTGAAAAATATTACCAGTTTATCTAAAATAAGCAAATTTAAAGAACAAGGGTTGAATTTCATGATTTGTTTATAGTTCTTGATGGTTGAAAAGACTTACAGCAAAACTTGCTTGGGGAATTTCCAGGGATGTGTTTCTTCTAGCATTTATATTAGAGACATCAGAACCTCATTATCCTTATTTGAAGCACACAATGGATTGTATATATATTCTGCATGTATTAGTCTTAGGATTCTTTTAACATTCAGTTGCTTGTTGTTGATTAATTTTTCTCAATGTTTCTGGTACACATCGCATGTTCTAGGAAGTGAGTTAAATTTAAGGGGTAACTCTATGTGTGTTGATGGATGGGACAGTATGTGAAAATGTGTATGTGTGTGAATGAGTAGTAAATACCCAGGTGGATGGCTGCCACATCAACTTAGACACCACGACATTTTTATTCAGGCTGAAATAATAAATTTTACTTTCAAACGCAGAACACGAAACTACTTCCGGATTTCAAACAGTGAATTAAGAATGAAAAGTTACGTAAATATTTTTAAGGGCTTTAAAAAACATTTTGATTTTTGAACTAAAATGTGTTTATTTTTCCATGGATTGCCTGAAACCCACAATAAGTTTTTCTCATTTGTGACTTAGGGCTTTTGACATTGGAGAGAAACCTTTTTTTTTTTTTTTTAAAGGTTTTATTTCTTTATTTGACAGAGATCACAAGTAGGCAGAGAGGCAGGCAGAGAGAGAGGAGGAAGCAGGCTCCCCGCAGAGCAGAGAGCCCGATGTGGGGCTCGATCCAAGAACCCTGGGACCATGCCCCGAGCCGAAGGCAGAGGCCTTAACCCACTGAGCCACCCAGGCGCCCCAGAGAAACCTTTTTAAGAGTGGTCCCACTAAACTTATTTCTAGTATATCAGATATCACAAATGTAACTGTGACCGACCCCACGCGAGTTCCCTGGATGAGTCCCAGACACAGCAGGTGGAGTGGTCCCACAAAGGAAACTTTCACCGGGAATAATTTCCAAAGCCACGACTCCCTGAGCAGGGGTGGATGAGTTCCTGTCATTGAGGGTTAGTGTGACTATTAAACCCAGAAGCCTTGTCGACAGGTGCAAGGTCGCGCATGCGCCTTAGAGAACCGTGCCTCTGCGTACCCTGTACGTTATGTAAATAAGGCTGAGGCTCCCCCTCCGGCAGAGTTCAGTGTTATGATGACGTAAAGGTCATAGGTCATGCTAGAGGTCACTCTCCGGTCCATCTGCGCAGGTGCATGCCAGGGGTTCCGGCCAAACTGGTGCGGGTGGTCTCTGCAGGCTGGGGGTCCCCGCAGGGCGGCGGCTGTCGCTGGAGCGGCGGTGTCTCTTCCCACCTGCCCGAGGTCAGAGATGAGGTGGAAAGAAGAGGAAAAATGGGAGACAAAGGTGGGTGAATACTAGCACGTGGGCAGTGAAGGTCCGGTTTGGGGTCTAGCTGGTGACAAATCCCTCCTTTAGTTTTTTCCTGCTCCTCCTTCTTGAGGGGCACGAGGAGAAGGTCCGTTTTCTGTAGCTCCTTCCTGAGGGACATGGAGGGAGTCATAGGACGTGATAGACGAGCATATTTTATCTCCTGGATAGTTTTAGGCGTGTCTCTGGGTCACCAGGTTTCCCCCGCTGCTTGTGTGGCTCCCGTTTGTAATTTGATGATCTCTATGCTCGTGGACCCAAATGATACCCAACAGTTATGTATGCGAGGTCCGACCAGTAGTAAGAGCCGTCTTCAGTTTGCGTCCCTCTGCCATGACCCTACTGAGATTTACTAGGGAATTTCCCAAGCATTCTCTAGTGTATGGCTTTTTGCATTTCTAGGATACTAGTGACCAGGACTAATGTCAAGAAAGTGTTCATTTTAAAATCAGACCAGGGTAGAAGGGGCTAGAGTACTGTCTGTTTTGCCATGTACTGGACAGTCACGGAGAGAATGATTCCGTCTCCAGAATAGAAGTTTCACCTTAGTGGCTCCCAGGAGTATCTGTCATCAGGTGCTGGTGGCGTTTCTTCCTTCTCCGGCCTCTGGTGCAGATGCTTTTTGACTCTAGTATGACTCATCCAAGATGCGAGCCTCTCTATTTTAAGAAGAGTGTGGAATTCACAACCCTAGGCAGAATCTGTTCATATAGCGTATAGTTGATCTGGGGTGGGCCCGTTTTTCTAAGTTTTGATGTCCACCCAGTCCCAGGTTCCTACAGGTGAGGTTTAATTTCAGGAAGCAAAAAAATCTTTCATATTTGTTAGTGTATGTACCACCTGTTGGAGATTGATTATATGCTTAAGGTCTAGAGAAACCTCTGGAGGTTGGAAGGAGTCAGAGCCTTTTGGAAAGAGCCTCACGTAAGTCATTTGGAATGGGCTGAGCTTTGAGTTTGCCCTTTGGAGCGGCTCTCATTCTAGGGTGAGCTCTTGGTAGTCACTTCAACCAATTCTCCTGTGTCTCCTGGCACAATTTTGCCAGGGTCTTTTTCAGACTTCTGTTAGCACAGTCTGTCTTCTACGAACACTGAAGCCTCCAGGCAGAGTTTAATTTCAACTTGTGTTTAAGGCCTTTGTACTATATTAGCTCCTTCTGTCCTACAGGAAAAGGACTTTATCCACCCAGTAAATATATCTATGAACACCAAAAGGTATCTGAACCCTCCAGGGGCCTTTGGCGTTATAGGGAAGTCTGTTTACCAGTCTTCCCCGGCATGGTCCCCCAGCTCTGGGTTGCTCTAACTAGACAGGGTATGGGAGGTCTGGTTTGTACATTTGTCTACAGGACACACATTGGTTTCTTATCTTCTCAGTAATTTCCTTCATTGCTGGCATGCCCATAATCTTTATTAACAGTTGTATGAAGGTATGAAGCTTACCCTAATGGGTGAGTTGTGCATACTTTTTTTTTTAAGATTTTATTTATTAATTGGACAGACAGAGATCACAAGTAGGCAGAGAGGCAGGCAGAGAGAGAGGAGGAAGCAGGCTCCCCACAGAGCAGAAAGTCCGACATGGGGCTTGATCCCAGGACCCTGGGATCATGACCTGAGCTGAAGGCAGAGGCTTTAACCCACTGAGCCACCCAGGCGCCCCGAGTTGTGCGTACTCTTAAGGAATCCCCAAACAACCTGCCCAGATTCTCTCATTGTTGTTTACCATCCATCCTGTGACTACTGGAGGCCGATAATAACCTTATTTTACAGCCTGATCTCATCCTGGAAGTAGGATGGAGAGAATTTACGTAGTGGCAGAGAGGGGGTTAATGGCAAATGCAAAATCTCCCCAGTCTTGGCAGCCCTTTTCCCTCATGTGGCTCCATGGGCAGGAATTCCAGAGAAGACATATTTAGTATCAGTCTACATAGTGAACACCCATTCTTTACTCCATTCTAATGTTCTGCCTAATATTTCTGCCTTTGGGGCTCAGGTGCCTGGGGCCATCTTTTAGTCTCTATGAGAGCATTTAGAGATACTACTGCATATTCTGCCCTTCTTTTTCTTTTTTTAAGATTTTATTTATTTATTTGACAGAAATCACAGGTAGGCAGAGAGGCGGTGGGGGATGGGGGGAGCAGGCTCCCTGCTGAGAGCCCGATGCGGGGCTCGATCCCAGGACCCTGAGATCATGATCTGAGTCAAAGGCAGAGGCTTAACCCACTGAGTCACCCAGGAGCCCCATATTCCGCCCTTCGCCCTTCTTAGTCAATTTTCCGTAAAACTGCTGCCATCTACAAACCAGACTTCCTCTGCCTTGGACAGAGGTTCACCGTGGAGATCTCTGCAGCTAGAGTACATTTGCTCAAGTGTGTGGCAGCTCTATCCGGGTGGCGGGGGTGTCTCTGTGAGCATGGCCTGCCATTGTACCATTCTGGTTTGATTCCAAAAAACTTGAAACCTGGTGTGGGGTCCAAACAGCCATCGGGTGGCTGATGGTTTTTCTGTTTCCTTTACCAAGAGGAATGAGGCTGCTGTAGCTTTCAGGCAAGGGGGCCAAGGCCTGGCCACCGTGTCCAACTGTTGAGAAAAATAAGCTACCATTCTTTTTGAAGGCCCTAGCCTTTGGGTTACCAGCCCTACAGCTACTCTGTATCTTTCACGTACACACAAATCAAACAGCTTGTCAAAATCAGGTAACACTAGGCTGGGGCCTTCATAAAGAAGGCTTTGCCTTGTCCAGCTTCAGGAAAAGGGGCAGGTTTAGTTTTCAGCGATTCCAAGTCAAGAGAATGAAAGAAAATTGGAAAGCTTAGTGTGGCAGTCAGAGCCAGAGATTCAGCTCTAATAAACTAGAAAAATTCAGGATCCAGCCCAGGTTTATAGGCAAACAACTAACATTAAACAATCAGAACTGGAATTTAACATCCACAAAGACGTGTTATTATAATTTTTCTCTAAAATCCCCCTCATTGGCATCAAAGATAGCCAAAATAAGACTAATTCGTTTGTAAATCAAATCCAGTTTTAGCAGACTTAGCCCAATTATTTACATAAGCTTGGCAAGAATGGCAGTTGACCCCGTGAGTTTTAAAAATCTGCTTTGCTGGAAGGTGCCTGGCAGGCTCAGTCGGTCGAATATGTGCCTCTTGATCTTAGGTTCAAGCCCCGCGATGGATGTAGAGATTACTAAAGAAACAAAACAGAACAAAAACAACAGTAAAAAACCCAAAAAAGTGCTTAGCTGGGATTTAAAAAAAATTGTTATTAAATTTTTATGTTTTAAATTTAAATTCAATTAATTAACATATAGTGTATTATTAGTTTCAGAGGTAGAGGTCTTAAATAACACCCAGTGCTCATTACATCACATGCCTTTTTTTAAAAATATTTTTTTTAATTTATTTTTTTGACGGACAGAGATCACAGGTAGGCAGAGAGAGAGAGGGGGAAGCAGGCTCCCCGCTGAGCAGAGAGTCTCATGCGGGGCTCGATCCCAGGACCCTGGGATCATGACCTGAGCTGAAATCACTGAGCCACCCGGCGCCCCATCACCTGCCCTTTTTAATGCCCATCGCCCAGTTACTCCATCCTCCCAGCCTTAGTTTATCTTGATCACACATAAAATTCTTTCAAAGATTCCCCTTCATAAACCTTCTACAACTTTCTCATTCAGATTTTGTCCTCAGCCTTCTCTCTAAGCTACCAGTCTTAATTTGGGGGCAAAATTACTTTCTTCTTTTTTCCGCCTTCAATATATTCCTGTTCCTTGTATCTTATTGAAACGCATCTTACTGTTCTTGCATACAGAGTTGTTTTCCTCATAATTTCCAGCAGACTCAATTACATTTATTAGAATTTTGACTTTTAGAAACCTCAGTCTTCAGTGAAAATTAAGTAGCAACCAATGGTAAACTGTTACACCAGAAATCTTTAGGTTGACAAATTTATGAATCTATTTCAAAATTTCTAGAAACATTTTTTCATAGTACGACTTTCATTAGGCATGAAGCATCTTTATTAACAGACCCAAGTAAACTGAGGAATTTCTCTGCAATATAAAGCCAAAAGCAGACAAACCTTAGTTCTATAATCAGTGCTTTAGTATATTCTGTCTTATTTGAAGAAGAACCCCCAAACCTAGATATCCAGTGAATTCAACCCAATATATTATTTTAGCAAAACTTCAAAGTTTGAGGTTACCAAAGGTTTTGAAAAGTATATAAAAGTTTTATCTGCCAACCTTTTTATCTATTCAACCTACTTGTTCTTACCTATTTCCCATGGCAATTTCAGGAGTCTCCTGAAATGACTTTTAAGTCATTTTTGCTGACAAATCAAAACAGATACTATATGAATTTAATTAACAAATTAAGATAGAATGAAAGTTGATTATCTGTTATATTTGATGTTGGTAACTCCAAAAGACATGTCTGTTTTAATTCACCAAAGATTATCCCAGATCACATGAACTTGAAAAACATTTGGGTTGGTTTTTACCTTTCTGACTTTCAGAATGCCCGATGTTTCTAAGTACTTATCTTTCAACCAATGAAATCGAGCTCTTCCCTGTTCCCGGTGCATGTTTCCGGGGAATCTGAGGACTGCAGCCTCCTTTGTGCGGGGTTGTAAGGGAGGGAGGGGGTGCACAGGGGCCTCGCTGCCAGGGTGGAAATTTGAACAGGGAACAGCAAACAGAACAACAACAAAGAGGCCAAGCAACCAGGTGGAACGGAGGTTTCTTTCTATCTCCCAGGCCCTAGACAGTCTCTAGTAGATCATGCCTTTTTCTCCCGGCTGGAGCACGCAAGCCTCTGAATGGCTGCGTCATGGGATCTTCTGCCCCGCCCAGGGATGTCTAGACTCCGCCCCGTTGGATGTCTAATCCCCCAGAGCGTTTCCCAGAAAGGTCCTGTTTGCCCGGAGTGTTCTGTTACGCCAGCTTGCCCAGACTTTGTGAGACAACTCTAGCTCTACCTCTGAAAGTTGTGCCACGGATCTGGCGTAACTCACCCCAAAAGAAATCCTCTTGAGTAAAAGTAGAGTGGCCCCTGGATTTCAGATGAGGCTGGAACGCCAGGACCGCGGTCACAAGCACCAAGAAGAGAGCCCCCTCCGAGGGAGCTGCCTCTGGAATCTATGGCTTCAACTGGTTCTGCCGGGTGAGCTGCTGCCGCCCCCTGCTCCATCCATTGGAAACCAGAGGACCAGGGGCCAGAACCTCAGAAGGACCAACAGTCCTCTCATCCGGGCACCAAGTCTATAATGCAACCCACGCGAGTTCCCTTGGTGAGTCCCAGACACAGCAGGTGGAGAGGTCCCACAATGGAAACTTTATTTGCAGCAAGTAAGATCACCGGGAATAATTTCCAAAGCCATGACTCCCTGAGCAGGGGCGGATGAGTTCCTGTCATTGAGGGTTAGGGTGACTATTGGACATGCAAACCTTGTCGACAGGTGCAGGAGCTGGCATGAGGTCGCGCATGCGCTTTAAGGAACCGTGCCTCTGCGTACCCTGTACATTATGTAAACAAGGCTGAGGCTCATCCTCCGGCAGGAAGTTCAGTGTCATGATGACGTAAAGGTCATAGGTCATGCTAGAGGTCACTCTCTGGTCCATCTGCGCAGGTGCACGTCAGGGGTTCCGGCCAAACTGGTGCGGGTGGTCTCTGCAGGCTGGGGGTCCCCGCAGGGTGGCGGCTGTCTCTGGGAACGGCGGTGTCTCTTCCCACCTGCCCGAGGTCAGAGATGAGGGGGAAAGAAGAGCTCGAGGAAAAATGGGAGACAAAGGTGGGTGAATACTAGCAGGCGGGCAGTGAAGGTCAGGTCTTGGGGTCTAGCTGGTGACATAACCAAGGAAGTAAAACGAAGACTTGAAAAAAATCTGCAGACTTAATTTCTATTACCCATTTTAATGAATACAAAGATGTGTATTGATTGCATCTTAAAATGGAAATGATGGGAAAAAAGAGAAGGGGAAACGATTGTATTCTTTCCCTATTACGCATTCATAATCTACAGGGTATTTCTCAAATGTTTCCACATAAACATCCTCAGCTGGTGTAGAAACACGAATTCTCCCCTGGCAGAAAGAGGAGATGACCTGGAAATACTGCCCAAAGTGAACCACTGAGGACTAAAAACTTACTTGACCTCTCCTGTTTTGTTTCCTGATTTTATTGTCTTTAAAATTCATCCAAAAATTAGAATCTACTCCATATCATTTAGATTTCACTTTAAAGATAACTATAAATTACCTAAGTAAAATGAACTTTTTTTTTTTTTTAAGATTTTTATTTATTTATTTGTCAGGGGGAGAGAGAGAGAGAATAGAAGCAGGGAGAGTGGGAGAGGGAGAAGCAGGCTTCCCATTAAGCATAGAGCCCTACATGGGGCTCGATCCCAGAGTCCTGAGATGGTGACCTGAGCTGAAGGTCATCTGCTTAGCAACTGAACCACCCAGGCGCCCTAAAATGAACTTCCTGAAGATGCTTTCTTTTTTTCTTGTTTTCTCCAGGACCCGCAGTATACCCCAGGGGTGCGCGTAAGCCTATTTGAGAAGCATGGACTATGGCTGAGCTCACTGAAAAAGGCAAGGCTCTCAGACTACCCCCCTAATGATGAAGCACGTATTCAGAGCTGCCTTTGTACAGACAAATATGTGGTACTTGCTTGCCTCCAGTGGCTAAACTCTGGTTTAGGAGAAAAAGCACACGGGCCGTAGGATGATGAATAACTATATTGGGTCATCCCTGATGAACGCCAGGTGAGTGGTAGAGATCTGTACTATGAGCATGTGGAGGAACACAGACGTTTCTGGCTAAGGGTTCATACTGGGTCAAGGCTCTAAAAGAGTGTTCGGATCATGATCGCAAAGAAGAGGACAAGGGCATTCCAGAGAGGGGCTATGGTGACAGCAAGGTGGCTGGGGGTGGGGGGTGAAAAATAGTCTAATTAAGCTGAAACAAAGCACCTGTAGGGCCAAGGAGAGCCAGGTGCAGATAAGAAAAGAGACTTGGCTGCCAGGCTCAGGAGTTGGTGGGTCTTTTTACAGTGGGACCTGTTTAAGGGCTGTACGCTTGAGAGGTGACTTCTGCAAAGGTACACATTTCCTGGCTAATCTGACTGCAGCGTGCTGCTTGAATTGTAAGGGAGCAGCGCGAACGGTGTGGCAGTAGTCTAGGTATTACTTAATTAAGGCCTGGTGCAAAGTAGTGTCCCCAGAGAAAAGGGAGGCGAGACAAAGCCAATGAGAAAGATGTTTCATGCATATAAAATTTAATAGTATTTTGATGATCATATCATTTACAGAATAAGCGCTTTTTAAAAAGTATTCAACAGGGGCGCCTGGGTGGCTCAGTGGGTTAAAGCCTCTGCCTTTGGCTCAGGTCATGATCCCAGAGTCCTGGAATCGAGCCCCATGTCGGGCTTTCTGCTCTGCAGGGAGCCTGCTTCCTCCTCTCTCTCTGCCTGCCTCTCTGCTTAGTTGTGATTTCTCTCTGTCAAATAAATAAAATATTTATTCAACAGAATACTTTCAGCAGCATTGAACAGTATAACAATACTGCTCTTTTCTCGCTTTAACATATTATTGAATCAAATCCGGAAGCCCCACACACTTGCTCTCAGTCTTTACTCAGAACCAGCTTAGAAGAGGTTTTGTTAACGTGAAGCTTACTCATGGGTTTTACCCTTAAATCCTCTTTGGAACAAAGCAGAGAATAAATAAAATTATTCACGAGGCATGATAACAGATCAAATGTAGAACAATTGTGTGGGAGATGGATTTCTCCTTGGTTTTATAACTTCACTTGTTATGAACTAAGCACAGGAGAGTTTCCCGTCGAAATGAATTCATTAGTGTTTAAGAAATGCTTTCAACCCAGCTACCTTCTCCTTTTTTGGGGAAAGCTGGGAGCGCTGCGGTACACAGCCAGTTTAACAAAGACCGGAAATGGAGCTGAGTCCTGAAAGCGCTCGGAGGACGAAGGTTGACCGCTTTGTTTTCATTTAGTTGGAAAGGAATTCCCTTTGAAAGAGCAGTAAGGTGTGTCTTTCCCCTTTCTGAGCTGCCACTCTGTCTGCTAAGAAGAGATACGGATGTAATCTGATGTTCTAGACTTCTGTCGTATAGGGAAGAACTAAAGCTTATAGCAATCACCCACTTAACTCAGTGGTTCTATTTTAGAACTGATGATTAGCCAACCTCATTAGACGATTCTTTTGCCCTTTGCCTGTGGAAACCATTTGCTCTTTGAAAGTCTGGCACAGTAGCTGTGGGAGGTCTGCTTAATTATAGCTGAACGGAAACTAGGGAACAGAAACGAGGAACACTGAATTCTGGCCAGCTTGGCCTCTGTTAATCAATCCCCATTATTTTAGGAGGAAAAAGAAAAAGGAATAGTTGCATAAATGATCAGAGACCAGCATGTCCTTCCATGTAACAAACAGTAGGAGGGCTCAGCACCACCCCATTTCTGTGCTGATCTGCCGATGAGCGGGAGGAAAAGCCCAAGTTGGAGAAATGCTTGGACTGTTGTCCCAAGTTCATCTGTAGATACGGGCACACACAGATGTTCCTCTATCAGTTTTGCTGTTAGTTTTGTTATATTGAGAGGGTGAAGAATTGAGTTAGATAGAGAAGTCTTTTAATTAAAAACAATCTCTGGGGCACCTGGGTGGCTCAGTCTGTTAAGTGTCTGCCTTTGGTTGGGGTCATGATCTCAGAGTCCTGGGACTGAGTCCCACATTGGTCTCCTTGCTCAGTGGGGAGTCTGCTTCTCCCTCTGCCTACTGCTCCCCCTGCTTTTGCTTTCTCTCTCTGTCAGATAAAGAAATAAAATCTAAAAAAAATAATTATCTCTGATTCTCAGAATGATGCTTTTATCTGGTTCTTTCTCTGTTGTTTCTTACTAGCCAGATGTTTGTCTGTTTTCTTAGTTTTTTCAAACAATGAATTCTTGGATTAATTAATTTTATTTTGTTTTCTAATTCATTAATTTATTTTTTAATCGTTGTGATTTTCCCTCCTGCTTTTCTTAGCTTAAAATTTTTTTTTCCTTTTTATATCTTGGGTTGACTTTTTCACTTATTTCTGTTCTTTCTTGTTGAGTTATAAAACCATTTAAAACTGGATTTTCTGGGGCACCTGGGTGGTGTAGTTGGTTAAGCAGACTCTTAGTTTTGGCTCAGGTCCTGATCTCAGGATTGAACCCAGTGACCAGCTCTGTGTTCAGTGCAGAATCTGCTTGAGATTCTCTCTCTGCCCCTCATGCTTATGCCTCCTATATCTCTAAAATAAATAAATCTTTAAAGAGAAACTATGAATTTTCCTTTCCACATAAGTTTGATGACATCCAACAAATTTTAATAAATAATGTTGTCATTGTTGGTCTTTTCTGCAAAATAATCACCATATTGATTTCTATTTAATAGTGGTTTGGCAAGATAGGTCTTAGTTTCCAGGTGCATTTTGTTTTTCCTTAAAAATATGACAGATTTCGGGACTCCTGGGTGGCCCAGTTGGTTAAGCGGCTGCCTTTGGCTCAGGTCATGATCCCAGCGTCCTGGGATCGAGTCCTGCATCAGGCTCCCTGCTCAGTGCAGAGCCTGCTTCTCCCTCTCCCTCTGCCTGCCGCTATGCCAACTTGTATTCTCTCTCTCTCTGTGTCAAGTAAAATCTTTTTAAAAAATGACAGATCTCTAAGACTGTTTGCTTTTGCATTGGGGTCATATAACCTGTCCTGCCCCCGCTTTGGAGAATATACTGAGGGTTGCTTTGTCAGAAATAATCAGAAGATATTCCATAAACATGTGTTTTTCTCTGACGTGTACAAAGCTTTTGACTTACTTATTTTAATTTCAGCTTTTTGGAAGGATAATCGACAAACGATTCCAAGATTTGTAAAGTATCCCTCATACTGATGTAATGTGCACATCGTGAAAGGATTTCCTCCCAGTCAGTTAACGCATCCCTCACTTCACTTAGGTATCTTCGTGTGTGTGTGTGTGTGTGTGTGTGTGTGTGTGTGAGAGCACCAAGATTCGACCCCTAGTACATTTCAATGATGCAATACTGTGTGACCAACTATAGTCTCCTTGTGACACACGAGGTGCTTAGAACTCAGGCATTTGCTGCTGAAACCTTGTATCCTTTCACCAAGCTCTCCCTATTTCCCCCACTTCCCAGCCCCTACTACTTTTCTGTTCTATGAGTTTGACTTAAAAAAAAAAAAAAAGAAATTCCACACGTGATACCATGCAGTATTTGTTTTTCTTTCTTTGACTTATTTGACGTAGCAGAATGCTTTCAAGAGCCATCCATGTTGTCCCACATGGCGGTATTTCCTTCCTTCTGATGATTGGACACTATTGCTCTGTGTGTGTATAAATACATGCACATAAATGTACGTGTCCATATTACATCTCCTTTGTTCATCTGTGGGTGGACATGTAGGTTCTTTCCATATTTTGCCTATTGTGAGTAACACCGCAATGAACATGGGAGTAGATTAGCTCTTGGATATCCTGTTTCCTTTTCCTTTGGATGTAAACCCAGAAATGGGGGCACTGGCTCATTAACTCTGTTTTAATTTTTTTTGGAAAAACCACAGTGGCTGTACCAGTTTACTTTCCTACCAACAGAATCAATCAATCAATTTATCTGTCTATCATCTACCAAACTCTTGATTTGGGCTCAGGTCATAATTACCTTTTTTTCCTCCATATTGTCACGCATATGTATTATCTTTTGTCTTTTTGATTATGGCCATTCTAACAGGTGTGAAGCGATAACTCATTGTGGTTTCGTTTTATATTTCGATGATGATTAATGATGTTGAGTTCCTTTTCATGTACCTGTTCATCATTTGTGTGTCTTCTTGGGAAAAATGTCTATTCAGGTCCTTTGCCCATTTATAAATTAGATTATAGGTATTGTTTTTGTTTTGCTATTGAAGTGTGTGAGTTCTTTATATATTTTGGATATTAACCTCTTTTCAGAATAAAGGTTTTGCAAATATTGCTTCCATTCTGTAGGTTGCCTTTTCATTTTATCGGTGGTTTGCTTTGCTGTGCAGAAATTTCTAGTTTAGGGGCACCTGGGTGGCTCAGTGGATTAAGCCGCTGCCTTCGGCTCAGGTCATGATCTCAGGGTCCTGGGATCGAGCCCCACATCGGGCTCTCTGCTCCGCAGGGAGCCTGCTTCCTCCTCTCTCTCTGCCTGCCTCTCTGCCTACTTGTGCTCTCTCTCTGTGTCAAATAAATAAATAAAATCTTTAAAAAAAAAAAGAAATTTCTAGTTTAACATAGCCCAAACTTTTTGTCACCTTTGCTTTTAGGGTCAAATCTCCCCAAAAATCACTGCCAGAATTAATGTGTAGGAGCTTACCACCTATGTTTTTTTCTTGGAGTTTTTTGGTTTCAGGTCTTACATCCAAGTCTTTCTGCCTCAACTTGTACCATTAGGCCAGTTCCGTGGCTGTCGTGTTGAGACATTGCTTCCTGCTCCTGGTTCTGATCTACTGTTTTCTGAATCCCAGGTCTTCATTTTCTTGGCTTATCCCCTTGTTTTGCTGGAGTGCATCTTTAACTAAAATATGTGTGGAAGGCAAACTTCTGAGTCCTTGCTTGTCTTCAGTTTTTTTTAGTCTTCCCTCACATTTAGTTGAGAGTTTGGCTGAGTACCGAATTTTAGATTGTAAATTTTTCCCACTCAGATTTCTACAGAAGTTAATTCCATACCTTCCGATATCTATTTAGTTTGTAGGAGATCTGTTTTCTTCCCTTCTTAACTTTCATAGTCATGTTTGTAGATATGAGACCTTTTCCTTTGTTCTTATTTTTAGTTCCTAAGTCTTCTTGACATTAAGATGGGTCTTCTTAAGCTCTGGGAATTTTCCAAAAATGGAAGGAAATTTCCTTCCTTCTTTGCCTCCATTGTCTCTTTCTAACACTCCTTTTAGATATCGAATCCTCTTGTGTTCACCCTGCATGTTTCTCTGTGTTCTCCTTTATGGGAGACTTTATTGCCTGTCAGCCATTCTGCTTCAGTGCGTGTTTTGACAACTGTTTTGAATCTCCAAGAGCTTCTTTTATTTTTAGACATCCCTTTTCCATAGCACCCTGTTGGAGATGCAGCATCTATCTAAGGATGGTAGTTAGAACTTTAATTTTAAAACAGATTGCCACAGGGGAGCCTGGGAGGCTCAGTCGGTTAAGTGTCTCACTCTTGATCTGGGCTCAGATCATGATGTTGGGGTCATGAGGTTGAGCCCCGCCTTGGGCTCCATGCTGGGTATGGAGCCTGCTTGAGATTCTCTCTCTCCCTCTTCCTCTGCCCCTCCCATTTGTGCTTTTTCTCTAAACAAACAAACAAAAAAGCCCAAAACTGTTTTAAAAAGTTTGCCACAGTCTCTTGAATGCTGCAGGCCTCTCTCATATGTTTGTTGTTCCTTGGTTGTCTGTTCAGACTTAGGATGAGTCGGCTGAATGATCAGGAGCGGGGTGTATGTGACTGAGTTCTGTTGGCCGAGGGGCTTCTCTTTGAGCTGAGTGGTCAGGAAATTAACCACTACCCTGTAGCTTTCTGAGTTCTAAATTGGGTTGTATTTCTCTAATTACCAACATCCACACTGATTGCTCTTTCTTCCCTGGCAGACTTATTGACTTTCTTTAGAGAAGAATCAATCTGTCTGTCTGTCTGTCTGTCTATCTCTCTATCCATCTATTTTCATCACCTATCTAATCTAATTTATTTTGGCCTTGGGGTAAAGTCTTTAGTTTCTGGCAAAAGAGGGGAAGGCAGGGACCCTTGGGTAGCTCAGTAAGTTAAGCATCCAACCCTGGGTTTCAGTTCAGGTCATGATCTCAGAGTTGTGGGATCAAGCCCCAGTGGCTCTGGCTTCTGCACTCAAGAGGGAGTCTGCTTGAAAGAGTCTCTTCCTCTCTCACTCCCCCTACTTGTGCTCTCCTTCTCTCTCTCCCTCTATCTAATGGGGGGAAAAATATATATATATATATTTTTTTTCTTTTTTCTTTTTTCCAGAGGGGAAGGCAGGCAGCTGCGGTTGGCTCTTCCTTATACAGGTCTTCAACCAATTTCCCTATGTCCAGATCCAGTTCTCACTCCCCATCTCTGTTGTATATGCTGTGTCTCAGTCAAGATCCCCTTTGGCTTCTGTCAAGCAGGTTAAGTCCCTTCATTGTAGAAGCACTTTACCTCTTTGTTTATATATTAGGTGGTTACTTTTTGCTCTGGTTCATCCATTGGTCCATGCTTTTCCATCTGTGTTCCATTCTCTAGAAATGTACTGAACTCTTTTCTGCCCTGATGGCCTCTCCTCATTACTGTTTATTTTGGAAGGCTTATACTTTTAAAAATGATTGCTTTAATTAAAGTGGGTTCTCACAGGGGCGCCTGGGGTGGCTCAGTGGGTTGAAGCCTCTGCCTTCAGCTCAGGTCATGATCCCAGAGTCCTGGGATCTAGCCCTGCATTGGCTCTCTGCTCAGCGGGGAGCCTGCTTCCTCCTCTCTCTCTGCCTGCCTCTCTGCCTGCTTGTGATCTCTGCCTGTCAAATAAATAAATAAAATCTTTAAAAAAAAAAAAGTGGGTTCTCACAAAAAGAGAAGAGATACTTCAATTCCCGCAGGCCTCCCATTCTGAAATGAAATTCTGTTTTATATAATTAAGCTCCCATGTACACTGTGTTTAGTGCACAAACATTTATGACTGTTAAACCTACCTTTACATTCTACCTAATGGAAAAATAAAACGGTTTCTTTTGTCCCCGTTAAGTCTTGTCTGCCTTGAATTTAACTTTGCTACTAATATTTCAGTTTTCATTTTCTTTTTGTTAAGTGCTATGCTTTTTAAATCTTTAGAATTTCTTTCATTTAATATGTATATAGTAACGGGTACACTTTTTCTAACCCCTTCCTCCCTCATCCAGAGTTTCATTTACTATTATATCTTCAGAGTTTTCATACGAAGATAAAAACAACATCTGATTAAGATGAAATATGGTTTCGAGGAAATAACCAGAGAAGGTTCAGGAATAATATTCACAGGAAAGAGTGACCCCAACCAATCTGGAGGAAGAGTCCAGTATTAATAATAGAGACACTTAACATATCACCCATCCCAGAGCTATTTTAATTATAGAGTGTTAATTGCTTGAGAATTTAAAGGATAAATGTTAACAAGCCTTTGGAAAGGAGAAGAGAATACATTGGTTCTGAAATTAAGTAGTTGTCTTACCTTGGACAGATTGCTTAGTAAGCTCCTCTCGTGTGCTAAGCACTGTGCTGGGTGCATGGGGTACAACAAGTAATATATGAGCCAGACCCTGAACATGCTCTAAATGGATAGACGTATAATCAAGTCATTTAGCACAGGGTCCTAACTACATTGTATTCTAGGTGGAGTGATGGTACAAATAAGATAGTGATTAAATTTCCTTAAATAGGCCCAGAAATGGCTTAGCATAATTGTGCCTCTAAATTTCTATCTTGATTGCGAAGATTCTTGTAATTTCTGATATCTAGTTCTATGGCACTCTACCTGAAGAAATAGCACCTTACTTCCTTAAAACAAGGAAGGCTTTTGTGCACCTGAATGAATTCACAGGTGGTGCCCAAATGTATAACTCAGGATCCAACCAGAAGATAGAACCACAGAGTAATTGGAATAAGGGAAGTTTAACTTAAGGACTTGGTATCTATAATAGAGGATTAGAGTAATGGGGGAACTGACCTGGAAGAAGTAAAGAGAACTTAGAAGAATTCAGAAATCAGATAAAAGGGGCATCATTACATCTGGGAGTGGGATGGAACATTCTCTCTCCCATCAGGCCTGAGATACAGACTTTGCTGCAGTGAGTGTCATTACTTGGCTCAGGGGATACTGCAGGAGTCCCTGAGATGCTGTGCTTGTGGGTCTTGCTGGAGATGTACCCTCTGAGACGCTGGAGCCATCCGCAGGGATGTGCTGTGCCCTGCAATTCCCTGCAAGGCCAGTTGAGGGAGTGCTGGGAAAGCCGCTGGCCACTGAGTGCTGCTGGCTGCCCCCATACACTGGGAAGCAGGTGCCAAAGAAGCCATTTGTTATACAAACGGTTCGTTGTAGAGCTGGATATGCAGAAGCCATGCACCGTAGTGCCCAAGCTGGAGAAATCAGGAGCTGTAGGAGCCTGGCAGAAGGAGCTTAGCACACCACGAAGAGAAACATACCTCTTTTAATCCACGGCTCCCTCATCTCCCTCCACTGGCAAAGCTTAGCCTTATACCAACTAGCAAAGAAGAAATATTTGAAAGGCCCATATCCATGTCTATGGAACAGACAGTGAAGAGAGGATTTAGAGCTTAGAGGCAAACACATTGATAATTAACACAATAGGATAAATGTTTGTGACTTTTTCTGAAATGGATCATCTCTTTGAAAACTCACCTCATATTTCTAGGTTCATCCCTTATGTTCTACAGATGGTCTGTGGTTTACTTTCTCTGATGGGATTTTTGTTTTCTATTTCTAGGATCCTAGATTTGTCTTTCCTTGGTTAGCTAGTCCATCTTCTCACTGAACCCTCCATGGTAACTCTGCTTGTCATTGTCTTTCTCTGGCTCTTCCCCCTCGTTATATTTATAGCCTTCGTCTTCTCAACGTTCCGAGGAGCACAGGACTTCTCATGGGTAGGAGCTGGAATGAGCTTATAGCCCTTCAGGATTGATTTTAATATCCTAGAACATAGAATCCTAGAACATAGAATGGAACGTATTCCAAGTGCGGTGTCTGATGTTGAAGACAGATGTCAGACAGCCTTACTTCCTGTAACCAGGGTACTGTATACTTCCTAGTGGTTGGATTGCAGATTTTTTGGCTGTACAAATTTGCTGCTTCTTGGTTTCAAGGCAGTTGAGCAGGTGACGTGGTCTAGTATGGAGTCACCTGTGTGTTAAAAGTTACCTTGTGATATAGGGTATTTCAGTGATGGAGAGATTGACGTGGAAAATAAACAATAGCAACTTTATTAAAAGGAACTTCCTTTAACAAATATAAGGTCCAAGCCATCGGTGTCTTAGAAGAGGGAAGACAGCAGCAGACATACTGAAAGAACCATCCTAACCAAGGAACAATTCAACAGTGATCAATGACTAATAACAAGAGCACATTCCGGAAACAACCCAACGGAGGCTAGTAGCAGAAGGTCCAGAACTGTAGACTTGAGCCCAAACCTCCTCCTTTTCATTTTCTCCACTGCCTGTGCGATACTTTGCTAATATGTATGAATCTGCTAAGAGCAGGAATATTGGAAGATCTTTCAGTAGTGATGCATAATCTGAAGAATTAATGTTTGCCACTATTAATCATCGTGACAATAATAATAGTGGGCAGTACTTGAAAGTCCAGTGTGTGTCAGGTGCATTGGCATTATCATTAAAACTACATTTCCTACAGGGGCACCTGGGTGGCTCAGTCCATTAAATTAAGCGTCTGCCTTCGGCTCAGGTCATGATCCCAGGGTCCTGGGATTGAGCCCCGCATCGGGCTCCCTGCTCAGCGGGGAGTCTGCTTCTCCCTCTTCCTCTGCCCCTCCTCTCTCTCATGTGCTCTCGCTTTCAAATAAATAAATAAAATCTTTTGAAAAAACTACATTTACTACGACTTCACAAGGTATAAATTACAATCCTCTGTTATGAGAACTTCAAGTCTTGTACTGTCATCAGATAACTTGATACGGTAAATGTAGGGCCAAGTTTTGAACATAGGTATAAGCTCTGTGAAGGCAGGAATCATTGCTGTCTTGTTCACTTGATATCCCTAGTGCCTTGAAAGTGTCTTTCACATAATAGCTGTACAGTAAATATTTGTGGAGTGAATGAGTAATTCCCGCATCTGAATGCTTTCCATTGTCTTCTTTTCATTGTTTTACTCTAAGGTTATGCAGGAATTTGGGCCGTAGCCCTCTCAGTTCCGTATAGCAGATATTCCGTGGGGTTCTTAGAATGGGAAGATATTAGAAGGTAGTAATCTTTGGCTGGTGACCTGGAGGTCCTTGTAGGAACAGGCAATCCACAATGCCTGGCATAAATTAGAAGTAATGAGAGACCTTCAGGGGTAAACCTTCATTTAGTAAATGGTTTTGTCCTTCTGTTTAATACATTTGATACAGGCATCTTTAATTTAAGGAGTATAATCTAGGAAGTACAGAGCCCAGGGGAACCCCTGGGAGGTCCTCAGGAAGTCTGTCAATAACAAAATTGTATGCAAAAATGTGTATGTATTTATCTGAAAGGAGGGTTCTATGACTTTGTGGGGGACTGTGACACTAGAAAGAGAAACAGTGTTCAATGGGAACATTTATCATTGAAATTCTGGGGAGTAGGCATTCCTATGTCATGTTGGAATTAGAAAGAGGCATTCTTTTTGTTGGTTTTTAGTAGAAGGAGAAATTTTGTTTTCTCCTACAAATAATGGATTTAAGAGGGTCTTTAGGTATAACTGACATTCCTGAGCTTCAGGCTGAGGCATATTTCCTATTGAAAAGTCTAAGTCACTCATTATGTCCAAGCCCAGAAGAGAATATTAATTAATTTCCAACATATTTTGTGGCAGGATGAAAATAAGTTGGTCTCTTTTTCTGACCACCCAAGCTGCCAGCTACCCTGAATGCTTTTTCTTGTTCCTTCATGTTTTGGGTCCAAGCTAGCTAAAAACAGGGCCTTTTAGAGGTTTTCTTGAAATAAGGTGGTGAGCATTTACCTGTCCCTAAACAAAACCCACAGACCTGCTTGCCTGATTTTGGCAATCAAAGCCGCATGGCCGCTAGCGAGTTTGTCTCTGCTTTGATCTGTGATGTGTATGACACTATATTTTTTGGCTGCTCTAAAGCAGACTGCCAATTAGATCCAAATGTGTCAGACGGCCTCAGAGAAGGTACTAGCGGCCAAGTTTCCATTAGTGGCTCCTACTGATTGATGCCTGCAGCATTCAGTTCATTTAGAAATAGAAACTTGTTCTCATCTTTAATCTTGGGGCTGGGAGTTGAAGTAATGGGGAGGAGAAAGTCCCAGAACACAATTAAATCTCTTTGTATCTCGCAGCTTTTAACTTTTGTTTCTCTTTTAACACAGTTAAGACTCAAAACAATAGGAGGCTGTGATTCTCTTATTCAGAGGAGATATGCTTTTTATTTCCTCATGTGTAGAAGGATGACGAGAAGAGGGAGGAAAGCCACATTTATTGAAAACAGTGCTGTGCCTGCAACTGTGTTGGATGCTTTCAGGTGTGACCTCCTTTGATTCTCTAACAACTCGAAGAACTAGGAATTAGCATTCTGCTTACTGTTGAGCAATGCGCAGTTCAGAGAAGGAAAGAAAAAAACCAAAAACCATTCTTCTGTGTTGTATCCATTTTAAGAGGCAAACCAGATTCTCCTTGGTATCTGTTGGGTTCAACAGCCTGTGCTGTTTCCCCACAGTACAGTAATGTGAGTGATTTCGGCGCCAATCCCTCTAGTACCTGAAAAGAGCTTTGGGAAAGCCTCGAGTGCACAATGGAAACTGGGATAGTTAGGCTAGAAGCTAGCCTGTGAGTCACCATAGACCAGTTAGAGGGGAAAAAAAAAAAAAGAGACCAGGGACTTAATTTCTAGATTTCATCTTTTGCATTAATACTTAGAAATAGGCTGGTTTTTATTTTTTTACCTTCTAGTCCTAGGCTGTAGTTTCTTAAAATGAGATCACTATTCTCAGAAACAAACTGCACCCGGGGAAATGGAGGAGAGAAAAACCAAACCTCTCTTCTTTCTTTGTTAATGAGTCACATTGTCTGCGCTCGGTTTTCCATTGACACCAGCTGGAACGGGTTTTGCCCATCTCTCAAGGAGGAGCCTAGTGATTGTTTATGGGGCCTGTATTCCATTTGTGGTTCCAGTTAGTTCTGGAAACTCAAAACTCATTCAAGTGAATATATGCTGGAGAATACTTTCTTCTTTCTCAAGGCGTTTGATCCGGTATTTGGGACCGATCCGGTAGTTGGGACCGTGTTACACAAAAGTTGATGAGGTATACTTCACTATGGCTCTTCAGGGAGGGAGGGTTTATAGTAATGAAAACTTTTAGCTGTGGTGAATAGCCTAGAGCAGAGGTTGGCAAACTTCTTCTGGAAAGTTCCAGATAGTAAATATTTTAGGCTTTGTGGGTCATATGGTCTCTGTGGCAACTACTCAGTTCAGCTGGGGTAGAGTGAAAAGAGCTATAGACAATCTGTAAACAAATGGGTGCAGCTGAGTTCCAATAAAACTTACTTGCAGAAACAGGAGGGGGACCAGATTTGGCCCATGAGTTGTAGTTTGCCAAACCCTAGCCTAGAGGATATCTCAGGTTTGTCCATATATATGACACTCTCTGCCAAGCACATAAGAAATGCTCAATGATTTTTTTTTTTTAAGATTTTATTTATTTATTTGACAGATCGCAAGCAGGCAGAGAGAGAGGAGAAAGCAGGCTTCCCGTGGAGCAGAGAGCCCGATGCGGGGCTCGATCCCAGGACCCTGGGATCATGACCTGAGCCGAAGGCAGAGACTTTAACACACTGAGCCACCCAGGTGCCCCACACAGATGTTTTTTTTAAATGACCCAATACCAGTGTTTGAAAGAGCAGCAAAACTCACCATGGCCTGAAATCGTAGGTCGGAAACCTAATGCCCAAGATGATGGTATTTGGAGGTGGGGCCTTTGGGAGGCGATTAGGTCATGAAGGGAGAGCCCATGTGAAAGGGATTAGTGCCCTTAAAAAAGGGACCACAGAGAGCATGCTTGCTTCTATCATGTGAGGGCAGAGCAAGAAGTTGGCGTTCTGCAACCTGGAAAAGGCTCTCACCAGAAACACACTGTTCTGGCATCCCAGTCTGGACTTCGGGCCTCCAGAACGGTGAGCAATAAATTTCTGTTGTTGACAAACCACCCAGTCTGTGGTATTTGGTTACAACAGCCTAAAGAGACTAAGATATCTTTCTAGACTTGATTCCTATCAACTGTGTGGTAAGTTAGGAGTTGGTAGGAACAGCCTCAATTTATAGGTAGAAAAATGAAGCATGAGAAACTAGGACCTGAAAAGTTGTAGGCAAATTTTCACTTAAAATTCAAGCTTCTTTTAGGCTTTTTTTTTTTCCCTCCCCTCACCTTAGCTTTATTGTTTTTTTTTTTTAAGTCAGGTATAATTGACACATAGTGTTACATTAGTTTTCAGTGTACAACATAGTGGTAATTGACAAGTGTATACATTGTTATGTTGACAAGTGTAGCCACCCTCTGTCTCCATACAGCATGACTACAGTATCAGTGACTGTGTTCTCTATACTGTATCTTTTGTCCCCATGACTTACTCCTTCTCTAACTAGAAGCCTGTACCGCCTACTCCCCTTCACCCATTTTGCCCATCTCCCTACCCCCCACCCTCCCTTCTGGCAACTGTCAATTTGTTCTCTGTATCTATGGGTCTGATTCTGCTTTCTTGTTTGTTCATTGGTTTTGTTTTTTGGATTTCATATATAAATGAACTCCTATGGTAGAATTCAAACATTTCAGCTCTACTTAGTGCCCCATTTACTGAACCCCCTTGGTTTTATTTTATCATTTATTCTAAGGGAAACTTTTTTTTTCCCCCAAAGAGAATATTATTTCTTCTGTATCAGATAAGGTACTCTGTGCTGCAAGAGATGGAAAACCTGGTTCAAACAGCATTAAACAATACAATACACAGAATTTGCGGGTTGATATAATCAGAAAGTCTAGATATAGAGTGGGTTCCAGACAGGCGTGGCTCAGTCACTCAAAGTGTTACCAAGAACCCAGTTCCACTTTGCTGCTTTGTTCTGCCTTCCACTCCATTCTTTCTCTATCCGATCCCACTGTGTACAACACAGGTTTTCTTGCTTGGGAATGCTCAGACTTCTGCTGACCTTGGCTAGCTAAAGAAACAGAACATAGAGAAGAATGGACTAACACGTGTCCTGGCTTGGGCGTGGGAAAAAGAATGCAATTAGAAAGTCAGTCCAATATTTGGAGGTCTTGAAATCTAGGCACAAACCAGAGAGTAGGTGCCTCCTAGGGAAGGGAGCTCCTCTGGGGGCACGCGAGAGTCTAGCAGTTACGCTGAGCCCAAAGCCAATGAGAGTCCTTGCAGTCACAGGAGAAAGCGAGTGACAGGGGTGGATGGACAGGTAGGGAAGGACCAAGTCCTGAAGCCATCTGGAAAAGTTGGTTTTTATCTCCGAGTTGAACTGGGGATTGCTGAAGAATTTTGAGTGAAGGAATGAAATCAGACTTGAACATTAGAAAAACTACTCCAGCAGCTTTGTGGAAGGAGGTTCAGGGAGAAAAGCAATGAACCTCATCCAGGCAGCTGGACGTAGCATAGCAATGGCGGGAAGAGAAGAGTAAAGAGCCTCTTAGAATTAACTCATTGGATACAGGGAAAAGTGAAGCAACCAGAATGACTTGTGGGCTACTATTTCAGCAGCTGGGAGCATGGTGTGGCCACAGACCCTGCGGAGGAATCTACCTATCCCTGTGCATTTGTTGTGGGAGCCTGGGCTGTACTGGGTAGCCTCATATGGGATGAGAAGAACTGTAATGGAGGGCACCATCCCCAGATCGTCTCCTGGTTCAAGTCTGGGGTGGTGGGGAGAGGAGTCTTTGCAAGCATCTGGAACCAGTTTATAGCCTTGGTTCCTACTGTCTCTGAGAAGTATAGAGTGCTGGCCAGATTGGATTCAGACGGAGCCACAGAGCTCCTGGCCACTCAGCCTTTTCAAATTACTACAGGGTGGGATCCTTGTGGGGGGGAAGCTGGGCTCGCTCTCTAATCCCCTCTGGCTGCTCTTGCTAATGGTACATATCAAATGGTCAGAGCGACCATCAGCCCTAAAGGGGAAAAAATGCCTCTTTTGCTTCTGTAATGAGCAGGCCGGAGGGGGTGCCATAGGCATTTTGTGGGTGAGGGACATGAGGGGGCCATCCAGAGCCCCGGGTCTGTCCTCTGTGACTTAGCCGAGCCTCCTTAAGCGCAGTCTCCAAACGTGCAGGGGAAGAAGGGGATTGAAAGGACCCTTGTCGTTGTACTGGCCTTGGGAATGTAGGTCAGAGGCAGCTCTGCCATCACTGCAAAAGGGCTCCCAGCATCTCTTCCCAGGCAACGTCCTGTGTTAAGCTGTTGAGCGTAGCAGCGCCGGGGCCGGGGTGCCAGTGACCAGCAGACGGGGGGCGGGGCGGGACTGCATGGAGATCGTGTGGGTGGTCACCACTTTGCTGGACACCCTCTCCTCCTCCAGGGGTCCAGCTCCGAAGACCTGAACGGTAGGAGTGGTGGGTGGGAGGCGCATCAGACAGACGACTGCATAAAGATCGGTTCTTTAGTTAAAAAACATTGAGACAACTGGTAAAAAGGATTCAAAATGAAAACACGGGTGTCGTTCTCAGTAGAGATCCAGGAAGCCTTTGAAAGCTTCAGTGTGGGGGAGCTGCTTTTCAGGTAAAACCAGTCCCTTAATCCCAGTCAAATAGGCACACGGGGCAGAAATGGTGCAGAAGAAAGCCTTTCTGCCTTTTCTTGGCTTCCTTTCTTCCCTGGCCTTTGTTTCTTTGCAGTGTATTAAAATGCCCTCTCCTGTTCTGGTGACAAAGCGAGGAGTCCCTTGCTCTTGGTTTTAGGAGCACACGAACACCTGAAGTTAAGCAGAAGTCTAATCAAGGACTTCAGCAGCCTGTCTTGGACGTTCATGGTGGGCCAGGCATCTGTGGCTGAAGGTCAGGGAGAGGTGCTCAGCGAATTGGTCCCTGTTCTCAGGAGCCCACTGTTTCTGGGGGAGAACAGGTCTCTTTCAAAGTAATTGTGAACGTCAGAACATAGTCTGTGATCTTGGAAAAGTATAAACAAGATAGCAGGCAATGCAAAGACAAATACAAGTATTTGGACAAGAGACATGGGGGAAAATTTCAGGGAAAAATGGACCTGGAGAGAGAAAGCAGCAGTGAGAACAGATACCATTGTTGCTGGTGAGGAACTGGAAGGTTTTGAGGATTTGTTTTGCACACTCCACTGGGGTGGGGGAGGGGTGGGGGGACACCCAGCAGGAGACGATCTAGAATTAACTTGCTTCCCCTGGGGTCCTGGATTCAGGACAGTAGCTTTTTCATAGTTAGGAAAATTTAACACCTGGGGTGCCTGGGTGAACAGTTGGTTGAATGTCTGAATTTTGATTTCGGCTCAGGTCATGATCTCTGGGTCGTGAGATCAAGCCCCATGTTAGGCTCTACACTCAACAGAGTCTGCTGGAGAGTCTCCTCTGCCCATCTTCCCTGTGTGTACTCTCTCTGGAATAAATAAATAAATCTTAAAAAAAAAAAAAAAAGTTTTACCCCTGGTGGAGTTGAAACCAGGTAAACAGCAGCTGATCCTTATGGAAGCAGGCAGGATGGTTTCTACAGAAACTGATTAACCAGTCTCTGATTTAATGGCTAAGTCAAGAAAGAAGAGGAGAGTTTCTCCTGGTCCGTTTTTTCCTTTGTTAACATCTATTGGGAGTCCTTTCTGGGTACTGGGGAAACCCCCTGATTACCAGGAGTGTAGAGTCAGAGGGAGGAGACCTATTTTATCGCCTCAAACAGGACACTGATCTTCGGAGAGACTCCAAAGACACTGAAGCCATTCATCAATCCATCAGTCTCTTAGGCTTCCACTCTGTGCAAACCAAGAAAACTAACCCTTCGTGAGGTCTTGTTTCATCTCCTTGAAGTGTGTTTCCAAAAACTTGAGGAAAGGATGTGGCCACCTCCTTTTGGTTCAGTGACTACTCTTCAGATGACTGGGTTGGATTGTTACGTACCTTCAGGGTTGGCAGAGCGCCTCCTAAGAAAAGTGGAAAAACACAGAGGAGACCCCCCCCAAGTGCTCCAGAAGGGGTTGTGTGGGGTGGGGTGCTCCATTATGGAGTATCTGTTGAGCACTGCGCTAGGTACTTCGTACTATTCTAGTCGGTCTTCAGGACTCCTCCATGAACTAGGTAGTATCCTCCAGAGACGGAAGAAGAACCAGACTCTCAGAGGTTAAGTAACTATCCCCAGGCCTATCTACTCAGCAGTGATGCAGCCATGACTCATGGGCCAGATGCCAGGCTTTATGCCACCCTGCTCTGCCACTCATGGGTTGAGAGCTGTTCTATCAGAAAACAAACAATGCTGTTCTTTCATTGTGCTCCTAGCAGGAAAGGAGAAAGGGCAAGCAGTACGATTCCACCAGCGACCTTGCTACTGCTGGGGCAGCATTGGCAAATTTTTTTTGGTCCACTGCCATAGTAAGAAATCTCTTTTAACAGGAAGACCCAATACAATTTTATGCATAAAATTTCATGAAGCAATTCCGACAGGTCCTAAGTGTGACGTGCTCTGTTCTTCTCTTGAAGTAAATCTGTTCTGTTTGTTCAGTTTTTAAACAATGCGGTCCTGACTCTCATTTGGGGGGTTGCCTGAATAGTCAAAGCACTCATTGGGTGTAACAAATTGGAGATTTGTTTGTTGCTTTGGACAAAGGAATTTTGACAACCTCCTTCCTCTTTTGCATACACCCCTCTGCCTAAGGACATGATGTTATCCTTTCATGAATGACTTTTCCCATACAAGCTGTCTGGTTCTATTTATGAAAGAAATAGGTAATTTATCTGTCTCCAGGAGACTTTCACTCTAATTTACATGCAGGGTTACACCCCAGGATAGAGTGTGCTTCTTGAACCTTCCTAGAGACGAAGGACTCCAGCTAGTCCTCAGCCTAGGGGGAGTCTTGAATGTGATGAAACTGACCATGTCTGCAAGAAAAATTCTTTAGGTCATGCAGAGGTTCTCCCACAGGGCTCCTACCTGTGAGTAAACAGTTTTTAAAATGGCACTCTTTTGGGGCACCTGGGTGGCTCAGTGGGTTAAAGCCTCTGCCTTCGGCTCAGGTCATGATCCCAGGGTTCTGGGATCGAGCCCCACATCGGGCTCTCTGCTCCGCGGGGAGCCTGCTTCCTCCTCTCTCTCTGCCTGCCTGTCTGCCTAGCTGTGATTTCTCTCTGTCAAATAAATAAAATATTTTTTAAAATGGCACTCTTTTGCTTCAGCCATGGAAACTTTGCTAGATTTGGTGGTCTCAAACCTGTAATGTTTGAGGGCAGTCGTGTTTGGTGGGGTGGGTTTAATGAGACTCTTAGAGTGGAGGGGTTCCCATTTGGGGATCATGCTGGTCAGATCTGTGTGTGGGGGGACCTTTGGGAATGTTTGAAGGTAGTTTGTGTGCTACCATGTGATAGACACCTGCTAACCTTTGTTGCTCTTAGGTGTGATGAGTAGGAACAAAGCGCCTTCTCCTGTGTGTAAGAGAAGGCAGGCCTTCTCTGGACACAAGTAACAAATTGTTCTTCCCTGACCACAAAAATTGTTGCTCTTTATTTCACCAATAAATCCTGTACACACTGATTTCCTGTTACATGGTAAATCTTATGCCAGGCTTTGTGGAGGCTGGAAACAAAGAGATGGGATCTCTGCCCTTGAGATGCTTGTGATCGATCTTCAAGGAGAAGAAAGGTTAAAACAGCAGAACACTTGTGAAAAGTCCATAGCGCCTCTGTCCGTGCTGAATGGTGTGCTGCTGATCATGAAGGGAAAGTGAAATGGTCAGACGAGTCAGGAGTTCAGACCTGCCTCGTGGTCTATCAGAGAACCTCCATGTTAGAAATTAAAGACCGCAGTGAGGAGGCAACAGAGGTCTGTTTG
Organism: Meles meles; assembly: GCF_922984935.1. Lineage (NCBI taxonomy): Eukaryota > Metazoa > Chordata > Mammalia > Carnivora > Mustelidae > Meles > Meles meles. The sequence continues at coordinate 144,395,415 of NC_060070.1, forward strand.
TCTGGAATATTCTACTCCGTGACCTGTGGGCCTCAGGATTTGTTTAACCTGCTTTGTGGTGTTGATTGAACTGGGGTTTCAAGACCTCCCATGCATCATGGCATTCACCTGAGGCCTTGGGGAGAGCACTTAATAGAAGGACCGTGACTTCTGAGTCTTGGTGTATTAGCTCAGGAAACCATAGCAAAATATCCTAGGCTGGCTGGGTTAAATGATAGAAATGGATTTCTTGCAGTCCTAGAGGCTGGAAGTCTAAGATCAAGGCGCTGGCAAAGGAAGTTTCACTGTGAGGTCCCTTCCCTTGGCTCGTAGGCTACTGTCCTCTCCCATGACCTCTTTGTGGAGAGTGCTCTGATCTGTCTTCTAACAAGGACATTTGTGTCCTCGTGGGAGCCCTACCCCCATGCCCTCATTCAGACCTTACATCCCAAATGCCCCCCTTCCAAGTAATATCACAATAAGAGTTAGGGCTTCAACATACAAACTTCATGGGGTACAAGCATCCAGTATATAACACTTGGTATGTTCAGATTCTGTGGTGGAACGGAGAAAGGGAAAAGCACGATAGAGCTTCCCTTCTGCTGCCACCTTTGAGCTTTGCGACGGACAGAATGCATCCTCAATACTCCCATTGGATATGTTTGCTTCTTTCAAGGTCACACTAATTTCAACATTTTTGCCATATTTGAAGTTGAGGCTCTGAATGTGAAATTGGATGGCTGCCATAGTGTTGTGCCCCAAATTATGTATGGAGTACAAAGACCTCTTGAATGCATGTGCCTGAGAAATGTACGCTCTGTTAGCCAGTCCTATAATGTATCCATCAGCTTCCATTATTCATCTCCCATACGTGTAGTAGAGAGGCCACTTTTGATTCCTTCCCAGATAACTGCCTCATCCTGACTTAATGACTGTCGAGCGTTCTTGGCACTATAACCCTCCTTTGAGTCCTCCCTTCAGTATTTCTAATGACCTCATCCTTCCTGAGCCTACTTCTCTGCCTCTTCTTCATTGCCCAGAAAGCCCTCAGTTAAGTAGCCATGAGTTGTTTGTGTTTTTATTTTTCTGGCTCTGGACCAGGAAGAGCCATGCCTGGTACATTCATTTAAGATAAGTAGGACTGGGCTGTAGTTAAGTGTTTATAAGGAATATTCCAAGGAAAATGGTGTGCGGGGGAAGGTCAGACAGGGTGAGTACCCTCTGAGCCAGTATCAGAAGACGCCCCAGTTGTGCTGGGTGAGGCAGTGCCTGAACTGTGGGAAAAGAGTCCCACTGCCTCCATCATGGTCATGGCCACTGAGCTTCTGAGGCTTTTCTTCCAAATAAAGGAGGGACCTGGGCAAATTCCAAGGAAAGGGACCCTATTCGTTCAATGTCAATTTTTCTTTGCAACATTCAGTTTCTTCTAGTGCTTTGCCAAGGGGATCTGTGGAGGCAGATCTGCTCTTGTGGATGACCCAACCCAAGTGCCACCACTCAGGTCGTCACAGATGTCGTAATGATTATATGAAGCCATAGAAATGTGAATAGAAGATGTGTAGGGTTTATTAGTCCAAAGTTCTTGATTTCAGGTGAAGAGAGCAAGGCCCACAGGGATGGTGTTTTGTGTCCCTAAAAAAGCTGGAACTATATCTGGGTCTCCTGACTCTCACTCAAATCACTGTGCTACTCATTGTGCCCTAGCTGGGAAAGCTTTTACATTTTTACTTATTTTTTTCATGGTGGAGATACATTTCCTTTGAGGATTGCCTGGTATCTTAGCTAAATCCTGGGAATTTTATAAGCTCATGCTTTAATAGGCAAGGTTGGCATTGATATCCCATCTTTAGTAGAGCAAGTAGCAGATCTAGAGGTGATACGTGTTGAGAATACGTGTTGGGAGAAAATGTCTTAAGCCAACAAGACTAAGGCCATGTTTTGTTCAGGGCTCTGAGTTTTGCTGTTAGTTCATTCTGGGGTCAGACTGAACCACAGCCTTTTTGTAGGCTGTTTTCATGGGCGATCGTGTGAAGAGATGCTCGGTCTTCTGGCATTGCAATATGTATTGGGTGGGGCTGGGGTGGATGGATGGGTGTGGTGTGAGGGAGAAAGAGAAGTGGGCAGTATAGCCAGAAAGGAAATGACACTTGTCAGCAAATGTTTTTCTTCTCCATCATGGTTTTTTTTTTTTTTTTTTTTTTTTTTTAAAGATTGATTTGACACAGAGAGAGAGATCACAAGTAGGCAGAGAGAGGAAGGGAAGCAGGTTCCCTGCTGAGCAGAAAGCCCTATGCGGGGCTCGATCCCAGGACCCTGAGATCATGACCTGCACCGAAGGCAGAGGGCTTAAACCCACTGAGCCACCCAGGCACCCCTCCATCATGGTTTTGTTACTGTGTTTTACATCTTAAGGCTTCTACTAGTAGTAAAAATAAAGATTAATAGTACATTTTATGGTAGGTTGTGTGTTCACCAAAGGTCCCTCAACAGGAAGCCAGGAGACAAAGTCTCCGCCATGCCACTAAGAAGCCAAGAGCATCTAGTAAGAGATCTCTGTCCCTTGGACCCTGATTTCTTTGTCACAAAGGGGTGAGTTAAATGATTTGAGTTCTTTTGTAGCTCCCCACTTCAAGATCATTCCTCACGGCAAGATACCCTGTTCCCGGAATCGTTCTGATTTAGTTGTGTATTTGGCCAAACTCTGCCACAGCTGTTGATACATTCAGTCCAGAAGTGTCTGGCTTGCTTGTTAAGACTCAGAGGGTCATGAGTAGGGGGCTGCCTGCCTTCTATTAAAAAAATCACTAGCGAGATTGTGTAATTTGGGGATATAGGGGATGTCCAGAATTCTTTCATCCCTTTCCTCAAAATTTTGTTGCGATAAAAGTCCCCAGCTCAGCGTCTGGCACGGAATAGCTACCCAGGAGTATAGAGCCCCTCCCTCTCAGTGTCACTTGTGGAGGCCAAGGATGGCTCTTGGTTAAGTCTTTCTGATTGCTTGGGGCAAGATCTCCAGTTGCCTTAAGTGAAACAGGCTTTGAGGCATTCTCCCATGGTTCTGTGTTGACCACTTTGGCCCACCTTTGGTCCTTTTCTGGCTGCTCCTCAGAACTGATTTCTCCACATGTTGAGAGTGGTTCCTTCTCTCTGTATTCCCCCAAACTTCCCTGTCATGTCCTGTGTCCCCCAGGTTGTAACCGTTCTTACACATGACAGCCAATGACTTCTTGCTCCCAGTCCTATCTGTATCTGTACGAGTATCCATATACATCTACTCTGACTCGCGAGGGAAGGGAGCACCATCTACAAACTCAGTCTGTGACAGATCAAAGACAAACAGTAACTTCAAAGCTCGCACCAGATGCTAAAGGGTGATGAACTTTTTGTTTAGGAAAATACCAGATGGAATATTTTTGCTTTAAAAAAAAGAAGTGAAACCTCCTGGAATGATCTACGGAAAAGGAAACCAAAGTGCTGAACTACTTTGTGTAATAAAACTGAGAGACTGTGAGCTTTCTTGGGTGGAAGCTGGTGGGATGTTGGTAAGGAATCCCTGGGTTTATGACAGAAGGAAGGATAGTGGAAAAGTTGAGTCGGTTACAGCAACGTAGGAAATTATTGATGACTAAGGGAAGTGGATAAACCGGGCAGTGGGAATCCCCTGTGTAGGACAGAAGCTTCGAGAACAGTGATGTCCTAGTACTCAGTGGCAAACTTTTCCTTAGTAGGAGCTGTAGTCTCCTTCTGTTAAACTTTCAGTAAGGATTTGGTCCACGAAGTAGGGCGCATCATTGCTTTAGATATGGAAAGAAAGTGGGAGGGTAGTGGCCAAAGGTGAGGGGATGGGCTGAGGAAAGACCAGTCTCTGCAGGATGCAAGATGGTGGGTGGGACAGAGAAACTGGCAATCCCAGGGATTCAGAGTGAGAAACCAGGAAAACCGGCTTCCTGGATGCCTCAGAAATCCGGGAAGTGGGTTTCTCACCATGTGTTAGATAGTAGTTTGAGTTATTGTATTTGAATGTTTGTGAAAAGAATGACCTTTACATAACTGGTAAACTAGGAGATCCTGAAATTATACAAATAGACATGTGCACACACAAAATGTGCAAAATATACAAAATGATCTGGCTTCAGGTACACATTGGAGGACACGGTGTACTCTTATGCCCAAGTCCACAGTTGCACAGTGAAGTCCTACATGGAGCTTTAAAAAATTACTTTGCCCCGTCTACCCCCAGATGTTTGCCTCAGTTGGCCAGGGTGAAGCCCAGGCATTAATATTTATTAGAAAGCAACTATTCACTTATGAGTCCATCCAACAAGATATTGAGCACCTACTCCATACCAGGTGCAGTGTTAGGTGATTTGCTGGAGTGGACTCCTTGAGGATAGGGTCATGTCATGTCTTGCTCGTTATGGATCCCAGGCAGCGTCTGGTGCAGAGAAGGCATGTATGGTCTTACTGAATTCTGACAACTATGAGGGTGGGACTCCTTTATCCCCATGAAGCCGGGGCCGGTGGTAGCTTTGGGTATTGAAAGAAAGTGGGAAGGCGGTGGCCAAACGTGAGGGGATGGATGAAAGAAACAGACCAGCCTCCACAGGGAGCAACATGGTGAGTGAGATTCAGAGATTAAGTGATTTGTCCATGTCCTACAGCTGGTGACTGGAGTGACAGCATTAAGATCGTCAGACCTGGTCTCTGTGATTCCAGATCCTCCTTCCACCACATCATGCTGCCCCTCCATTGGGGGTAGGCATCGTTCCGTTCAAAGAGCCTTCTATAGTAAGGCAGTGAAAATCCTCAGTTGATTCCCAATACACAGGTAGGATTGAGAATAATAGACCAACAGTTATTTTGAGATAAAAATCTAGTTTTGTTTCAAACCAGTACGATATATTGGAAGTCTAATTTCCTCCTCTAATAGGGCTAATATTATCTGCCCAGTCTACCTTGTGACTTTGGAATGAAACCATATAGTCCTAGTCCTAGTTGAAACAGTTTTTGACAGAGGTAAGAAAGCTTTATAAAAGTGAAGGGTATTTTTTTTTTTTTTTTTGCCCTTCGTAGTCCCACTGAGTCACACTCGTGAAGGGCTGTGTATGTGTGGATTTGTACACACAGCTACAGAGAAACCTAAAGACACATATACACAGATGCACACGTATGCATGTGTATTTCCAGCATCCCCCTGTCCTCTGGGGGCAAGGGGGTGCGAGGACAGTGCTTAGGCCACAGGTGTGTAAATCCCGGGGCAGCAGTGACCTCAGCCTTACCATAGCGCTGCCAGGGCTTCCTGACCCGTTCTTGGGGTGACAGAATGAGCTTCATGTTTTGTTTCTGTTTCTGCCCTTGGATGTCTTCTGCGGAAGTCCTTTCCAGGTATAGGATCTAACGGGGAGGGTAGCATAGGAGATGGGGTGCCCCGGAGAGCCATGGCCACTTTCCCAGCTCTCAGATGAAAGTATTTCATACTGATGTGCATTTTTTTAGAGGGGCCATTGCCAGGATTGTACTCTCAGAGGACGGCTGGTGGCCCTTCTCAGTGGCCATCTTTAATTCTTCCTAATCTTGCTTACCTCCTTCCCCACATTGAAAAGTTCAGGACTGAAGGTTCTGGGCACCTCCTTCCTGCTCTAGGGAAAGGAATCTCTTCCCAGGCCTTGGACTCTCCCCAGTGGGGAAGGACTGCCAGCTCTTACAAAGGCTTCGCCGTGCGCACGTCAGGACTGGGCTGGCCCAGGAGGGCCATGCGGCCCTGTGGTGCCAAAGAGGAAGCATTCCCAGGAATGGCTGAATGGGAGGAAAGGCTGTTAGTGGCTGTACTGTCGAGTCCGAGGAGGGGGTTCCAGTAAAAATGCAAGAAGTATGTTGTCCTTCTCAACAGCCTAGGATGTACTTGCCAAGTGGGCCGTCCTCAGGGAGGATTAAGAAATCCTGGATTCAAGAACCTGGTTTTACTGCCCAGATAGCTTTTCTTTTTTTTTTTTTTTTGGTGCGAGCTCTTTCTCCTCCCCCCACCCATCTCATGTTTTTTTGAGGTACCTGAGGTCTGAGGTTGAATCTGGGATATGGGAAGGTTCCTCTGGGTCCTGTTCAGCACAGGCTGGAATTTGTCTGAAGTATTTCGGGGAATCAGTGAGACGTCACAGTGGCAGGGGGAGGAGAGAACACATCTATTTTCATTCTCTTTATGAGTCACAAAGTGGTATGAAGAGTTACGTTAGTGCTAAGTTTTGGTGGTCCTGTTGTGGCTATCTTGATTTCTGTTGAGTGAGTGTAGAGAGAGGGGGAGCCTCAACACTGAGTTTAGGGTCAGAAGGAAAGATTCTGTAGACTTGAAAGTGTGGTTGCCGAGGGGCGTGGAGGGGAGGAAAGCCCAGCAGGTGCACCAGTGAGTAGTCAGCTGCATGGACCAGGACAAGTTGGGGTCGGGGCAGGAGAAAAGCTGGCTGTATCTTTTAAAAGCTATGGAAGATGACTTTTCCAGTGGGAAGAGATGGTAACTTAAAATCTCTTTAAGCGCCTTACATTCGGTCACCAGAGATTAGTTCCTTTGGTTGGAAACCCTGTCCTTTCATTTCCATTCTCATGGAAATACCGATGTTTCTGGAAGGGGTAACATGTTGAGCCATCTATTCCTCTTTCTGTTCATTTTGTGTGCTAAAGGCGGTTCATAGATAACCCACCACAGTTCACAAAAGCCTTTCAGGTCCACTGTGGTGTTCGGTGCCCGCGTGTTTCTGTCCGGGAGCTGGATGAAATTCCTGCTCTAATTAGTATCTGAGGAAATGAGAACTCAGAGAAACTTGAAAGTCCTGGTCTCCTTGAAGCCCCATCGCTGGCCCCGTGCATTAAATCAGAATGCTGACAGGATGGTAGGAGCTGCTTCTGTTAGAATATTTGTTTCTTCAGCTCCTTTCAGCAGAGGGACCCATGAGGGCGAGTTGGAAGCCGAGTATGTGAAATGCTCGGGAAAGATGTCCGCCAAGGCCGGTGTGCGGTTGCTCTTCTGCGGCGGGTTTCTGGCGCCATCTAGTGTTTCATTGACGTCATGGCCAGTGCTCGGCTCTCGCTCCTAGGAGGGCAGTGGTTGTAGTCAAGTCAGTCTTAAGGTGACAGAGCGGTTTTTCTCAAACTGGGGTCTGTGGGTCGTTGTATGTCTTTCGAAAGGTTTGCGAGAATTATTTTCTTCAGTTCTTTAGGATGGGGAAGAAAGACCTGATGAGCAAGTCCACAGCCTGCCTTGTTATATCCATGAGGTAGGAAGTAGTTGGATACTAACAGGTGCACAGAGAACAATCATTGACCCCCCCCGAAGAAGGGACCCTGAGCCATACGAGGCTAGGGGCCAAGTTGGCCTAGGAGGCACCTGCTACAGAGGGGCACCAGTAAATATGCATTCGGGCCACGACTGATGGTGTGATTTCAGGCCGGGTGACACAAGCAGGAGGAAGACCGCACGGCCCTAGACAGGAATGAGGGACTCTTATTCCCACAGAAGCAGGCTGGGGGGTTGCTGTGTGTCTTTAAGATACAAGGACCGCCCGGGTCCTTCTCTAGAAACAGGGCTGGAGTTTGTTTCTAAAAGATAAGACATAGGGTGAGGTAAGAACATTTTAATGCCTGAAACAGCATGTTAAAAACCCATTTACAGACCCCATTCTTAATATCTCCAATTAGGGTTAGGGTCAGAGACCCTGAGGGACAGGGTGTGCACCAACCCTGATTTTAGAGTAGTTCCCATTAGGGCAGAACTTCCTGAGATACAACTCTTGCCTCTAAGGGTGAGCTACGGAAGACCTGCTTGGAAGCAGATTATTTGCTCTTTAGACATTTGAAGTCTTGCTGTTGGTAACTACGTGTAAGGCATCAGCAAACATCCCTTGTCCTAGATTTTACCTGGCTGCTTACTGCTGAGCTGCGGTGAGGGCATGTAGCCGTGTCAGCCAAGGTTAAATCTAATCTCCACAGGGAAAGTCATGTGCTTTGAGCCTCCTGTTAGGAAATGAGAATCAATCTAATAAGGCAGCATCTACAGGCCCAAGATAAGACTGATACTTACCCTTCATTTGTTTCATTTTCTCATTTGCTTTTAGCAACAGCTGTGTGCATGAAAATTTGTGAGTCAAAATATGCTTTCACATCTGACTATTTAAAGGAAACTATGGTTGGTTCTTTTGAAAAGCAAAGATCTTTTTGTAGAAGAAAAAACCCAAATGGTTCAGCTTGATCTAGGAGTTAGCTAGGCTATGTTCATTAAGGGACTGTTATTACAGGCATGTCATGCTTGGGGGACCACAGAAATTCATACAGTCCTTGAGCAAGGAATGGACTGGCTTGTAGATATCTCTCTTTCCTTTTTTTTTTTCTTTTTAGAGGGTGTGAGGCTGGGAGTGGGGAGGGGAAACAAGAGGGAGGGGGAGAGGGGGAGAGAATCCTAAGCAGGCTCCATACCCAGCGTGGAGCTTGAAGTGGGGTGGGATCTGACAACCTTGAGAGCATGACCTAAGCCAAAATCAAGTCAGACATTCAACCAACTGAGCCACCCCGACGTCCCAGCTTGTAGATCTTTACTGCAGCAAAAATACACATCCCTGACTTACAAAATTACAAATCATAGTTTTCCAGAATTACCCTCCCAAATTAAACCAATGATGTAGGTTAACTAATACTTGTAAAGAAACAAGTGAAAAGAGTACTAGAATATTCAATCATAAAGGAGATAACAAACTCAAGAGTGTATTTTTGGCTATCATTAAGATGTTTGCATCAATGCACAGTCAGAAATATGAAGAAAGGTTTTCATTAAGATTGAAGGACACCAGACATTTGAGAGGTTGGCGACAGATTCTTGTGTCTAAGTGTGTAGCTTTGTGATTGAGTAGATCTGTTCTTGCTTTTACTTTATCCAGTGTGGCCATTTCTCCCCTGGGAATTGAAACAGAGTAAAAAAAAAAAAAAAGATTCTTCTGGACTTAATAAGATCTAGAAGATGGAGTAATAGAGTTGGAAAAAAATGTTAAAGAAATATCTTGATGTTAGCATCTGGCCTGTAGGTAGAGGAATTCAGAAAATCAACTCATGAGTTGGCACAACTTCCTGATTCCTGAAGGAAGGGAGTCTGTGTGCGGTGGTGCCGATGTTGGCTGACAGTTATTTCTGTTCAAAGGAAAATAGCATTTAATTTAATTACTTTTGAAAATCATTTGCAATTTTTCCCCCTCATAGCAACATGCTACAGTGGTTTGGGAAAATAATTTCAATTCAGGAAACTTCTTTAAAATCAAAATCGAACCCCGCTCTTCAAGCCCCTTTAGAATTGCTGTTTTGAGTTCCACACCAGTGACGAGACTAGCCTGGGCTTCTCAGGGTGACATCCCATTACAATCCATGGCAATCAAGCTTTTCACAAGTATCCAGCTGGCTTTTTGTCTCTATATGTGTCAAACAGGCAAGCAGCTGTGAGCCATCAAATACACATTGGGGTCATTTGGGAGCTAATTTTTGTAACAATGAAAAATGGGTTTGAGTGCTTACTGATTCCTTCACTGCAGTGTGGGATGAGAAAGCTCCATCAAGTGATGCAGTGGGTCCTTAAAGCGGAGTCCAGGACCAGCAGCAGCCAAGGGATGCACGTGGGAACTTGTTAAAAATGCATTTCTGGGGTCCTGCTCCAGACCCACTGCAATGAGAGCGCTGGGCGCAGAGCTCAGGATCTGTCTTTGTAAGTCTTCCAGGTGACTGGGATGTACACTCAAGCTTAGAGGGGCCGATGAGTGTGTACGCGAGGTGGCAGCGGGTAGGGGGGTAGAGGCTGGGAACTGAGTCAGTATCTGGGGAGGGAAACCAGTTCAGGACCTCTCCTTCCAAACGCTGCCATCATCAGATGGCTGAAAGAAGTTGAAAGGACCTTGAAGGCTGATCTTCCTCAGGGTTAGGAGATAAACACAGCTTGAGGGGGAGTGGAAGTGGATGGGATGAGTCCTACGGACTCTCTTGGGGTTGAAGCTGAAAGTGTTAAGGTCATAAAATCTTGAAAACCACGAATTTCACCGTAAGTTTGGCACCAACATTTTTTCAGGGCAAAACCTGTCTGGAACGCATGAGGCAATTCACAGTCATTCTGTTTATCCCACTTCGAGTGCGTGTTTGTGTTCTGCTTTGCTAATACAGTTGATTATGGGGTGTGGCCCCAGATCCTACTGGAGCTCTCCATCATGCAACCTCTCTGCTTTCTAGGATTCTGAGAAATTCTCTGTTCTGAAGCTTATCTGGCTCAAGGATTTCCCTTAAGGGATTGTAGGTCTGTAGGTTTAAGAACCTGTGGTCCTTTCTCAAAAGCAGCCAACTGGGCCAACTCCTTTTGTCCCTTCTCTTTCTCCTGTCATGACCCAGTTTGACGTACAGCGGTTCTCTAAGCCAAGGTCTGATGGCTCCAGCCCCAGTGCGAAGGATCGTTCTGTGGTAGAGACGGGGAGTCTGGGAGCTGCTATGAGAGCCTAGAGACCCACTTTTCTCCCCTAGGTTGCAAATTCCTTGAGTGCAAGGCTGTAGCCTTGAGCCTTTGAGCCCTGGTACCCTGCACACAGCCTGGGTTGCTACATGAATGGGAGGGGCCCTGTGATGGAAAGGGGTGAACCAGAGTGACGGAAGCAGCTGCGGTGGCCAGAGCTGAGGGTTATGCTTTGCTGCCATCTCACTGGGCCCTTCAACCATCAGCAGAGATGACCTTCCTTCTCCTTTTTATTTTGATTTTTTAAAAAGATTTATTTGATGGAGTGCATGTGAGCACGAGTTGGGAGGGGCAGAGAGAGGGTGAGACCCCTCAGGCAGACACCCTGCTGAGCGTGGAACCCCATGTGGGGCTCAATCCTGGGACTCTGCGAGCATGAGCTGAAATCAGGTCGGACACTTAACCAACTGAGCCACCCGAGTGCCCCCCGATTCAGATCTTACTTGTGCATAATGGCCTTTTTCTGTTCCTGAATCTTATCCAGGACACCCCAGGACAGTTTAATCATCCTCCTTTTTTTTTTTTTTTTTTTAAAGATTTTCCTTGTTTTTGAATATCTTGACAGTCTTGAAGAGATTGGGCAGGTGCTTTGTAGAATCGCTCTCCAGATTTCGATGGTGTCCTCCTGACTAGCCTGGGGATACGGGTTTTGGGGAGGGAGGCCTGAGATGTGCAGTGCCATTCTCATCCCCTCATGTGAAGGCTTAGTCTTCCTTTTGACAAGGTTGTCCTGGGCCGGGGTCGTCCATTGCTTGTTACCTTCCTTCTCTTCATAGCAGGACCCCAGGCTCTAACTTACCTCTACAGAGCTCAGAGTTGACGTTGGGCTGGCTCAACTGCACTTTTAGACAAGCATGGCCAGTGAAAAAACCCAGCTCAAACCTAATTCAAAAATGGAATTTCTTCCTTCTCCCTCTCCTCATTGCAATACCCAGAAGGCTTGTTTCTGCTATGACACGATCCAGAAACTCCATCACTGTCTTTAGGAACTGGTCTCTCCTATTCTGGCTTCAATTCCTCTGGGTTGGCTTCATTCTAGGCTGGCAGTCTCCAAAATTGAGCAAAGAGGATTTCCTGGAAATTTCAGGATCTTTATATAAGCTCTTGAACAGGGATTTTCAGGGGAAGAACAGGCTTCAGTGAAAGGCTAGTGGCAGCCGCAGGGGAGGGAGGGGTTGCTGGTCCCCGTGAGGCTGGATGCTCGTTCCAGAATCAGCAGCAAGGGCTGCACAGCTCTAAGAACCAGGCCCGATTCATGGGCTGACTCCCTGTGCCTGAGGGGCAGCGCCAGCCCCGTGCCCACCACGTGGATGGCAGAGCAGGGAGGGGAGAGAATAGATAGTGGGGTATCCCAACTTGATGGTTAAAATAGAAATGCTGATACGTGCAGGGGATACTCTGAGAGCAAAAACCATGAATTCGGGGCTTATCCTAGTAGGCCAGGTGTTTCTCTAAGCATTTTACATGTCCTAACTCCTGTAATCTTCAGAACCACCCAGGGAAATAGACATCATTGTTACCCTAATCTTACAGACCAGGGAGCCCAGGCACAGAGGGAACTTGTCCGCAGTCCTACTGATAAATGGGGTCAGATTTACCCTGATCCAGCACGTTCTTACCCATCTTCTGATCCTGCCTCCGGAGAATGCGTTGGATGGTGAATGCACTTGGGGCTGTGGCGTCTGGCCCAGACCTCCATCCAGGCAAGGTGTTCATTCATTATTCAGGCCTGCAGTTGCTGGACGTGCAGGCTGCTAATTACTTCTGGAGCCCCTTGCTTCTAACTGCAGTCTGTAGAAGGAAGCAGCATAGCCAGGGTTCGCTGTGTTCTTGGACAGCCGCTGCCTAGGGACTGGATGATGCAGAGGTCCAAAGGCCTGGCCTCCGTAGGGCCATCCCAGCTCCAGAGCTCCCTGTGAGACGAGTCAGCATGCCCCTCTGCCTAGCATTGCTTCTCTTCCTCCCTTACAATGCTGTTTGCCAGAGCACTCCCAGTAAAACTCCTTCCTGCACACAAACACCAGTCTAAGACCGTTTCCCAGGGAATCTGATTCAAGACAACTGGTGGTTCTTCATCTTGGCTTACAGAGTCTAGTGTAATGGAATCATTGTCTGAGCTACTCCAGGATGAATGAAGAGCTACAGACCTTTCTCTAGAGCTGTTGAGATGAGACTTATTGACCCCTTCCCTTCCTACATCTAAGGACCCCAATGTATGTGAAATATCTACTTAGTCTCTGCTCGTAAGTCCCTCCATTAGCAAAGACTTCTACCAATGGATGTAAAATTCTACCCCTCCCTATACCATCACTTTCAACCCTTCTTTCTTTGCCTTACTTCTGTTTTCTTCCCATAACATCAAAGGTCTCCTCCTCCCTGTCTGATATCTGCCCATGGATAGATGCATGGTGAGGCACAGCTGTATTTTATAGGGGATATCTGTAGACAATAGGGATATTTACATATCTTGTGTATTTTGCACGCACACATGCATTCTTGCTCCCGTCCCCGACAGTGTACACATGCCATGAGAAGCAGGATATCTGTTTGGCTCCCTGGTGTATCCTCAGCGCTTCTCTTAGTCTCTGGCTCACACTGGGTGCTCATGGAATATCTGTTGACATGAGTAAGAGATAAAACAAACAGATTAAAGAGAGGGGGCAAAAAGTTTGCAGAAAGAGTAAACTGATGGCATGGGAAACATCGGCTGCACTCCTGTGGCACACGCGCACCACGTGGGGCTCCGAAGACGCCTGTGCAGGCGGCCCCCCCGCCCCAGAAACGGTTTGCACCTCCTTCTTGACTCCTAGACCCCTTTCCATTGGGCAGTCTTGAGTTTGCTAATTACAAGGTCTATGATTCTAGACAAATCTCTTACTCTTTCAGGCGCGCACGTGGGTGTGTGTGTGTTTGTGTGTAAATTTATTTTATCTGAAAGATGGGGATTACGTGCTTTTTAACTAATAGGGGCTAAACGTGATTCTGTCCATAGAGTCCTGGGAGAGGCAGGCACAGAGTATATGCTTCGTAAATACTACCTCTCATTGGTTGTGGTATTTGTGGCAACACTATGAGATGGATAATCTGTTGGGGGCTTTTTATAGACAGAATTTAATGTCTGCAGTGGAGGTTGGACACAATGATGGCTCGATCTCTTGTTAATTCCACATCTGTGGCTTTGGGTGAATCTGAGTGTGGGTTAATTTTCTAACCAGAACAAAGCTCTCTTTGATCTGCATAAGGCATTTTTCCTTAGAAACCTATATAGGTCATTTTGCAATACAGTGCAGTGACTGAGTGTGAACTCTGGAGCTAGGTCACTTGGGTTCAATTTCTGGCCCTAGCTGTGATGTTGGGCAGTTATGTGACCGAAGCAGTTTCTTCATCTGTCAAATGGGGATGAGATAGAAGGGACTAGCTCTGCTCTACTGTTTATCTTCGTCCTTAGATGTGTCTATTTGGGCAACTTGTGGATTGGTAAATCACAATTGTCACGTGACTGCCCATCTGTTATAAGGTCTCTGGACAGGAAAGCGAGACGGCACCGATGGGCTTGTAAATAAAGGCTTTGGGAACTGGTAGCACAACCAGCTGATACTAATGTTGGCTTCTGAGCCATAGAAAGCAATTATTCAGAACTCCACCATGACAGACCTTCCTGCACCTGGCAGGGGCTCTCCTTGGACGGGTAGGAGACCATCGCCACCAGCCTTAGCTCATCTCCTGTCAGAACCGGAGGAGACTTGAGACTTCTCCCTCCCCCCCCCCATCTCCCTCGCTTGATGTCCTCTACTGCTGTCTCTGAGCTTTGTAGTGAGCGGAGGTCTTTAGGATTTATGTGTTGAGACCTTCCATTCTACCAGGTCTCCAACTTGATCTTTGGTAGGACCACCTTGGTTCTAAGCCATTCTGGAGTCTACATTTCTTGTTTTCCTGGCCATTGTTCTTTTAACCCTTCCAAAAGGAAGATAAGCAGCTAATCGGTGAGTGTAAATCTCCTGGGTCCTGTACCACACCGTGGTTGGAGTTACCTTGCTTACAAAGCAAGGATCTGACTCTGCTCTCTTCCTGCTTCTCTTTAAATCTGTGAAGAAGGCGAAGGGGATTAGCACTGCCTGTCTCCTTGAGGTAAGCAGACTGGACAGGACCCGCTTCCGTAGATGAGCCCTCAGGCTCCGATTCCTCACCAGCACTTGCTGGGGTATATCAGGGTGACCTAGACTGCAGGTCTGGCTCTCTGCTTCTCGAGAAGTTAAGAAGGAAGTCCAGTCCTGGCCAAGACTTAGGTTGGTGAAATTTGTTGAGAGCTGAGGTTAACTTTGAACATGGGTGCTCCTCCGAAAGAGAAAACATTCATGTCTCAAATTCTAAGTGGCCCTTCAGTTGCCTCGAGGCCGGTGGTGTTGCTCCCACCTTGCCCACGTACATCTGGGTAGGGATGGGAGCTCCGTGGTTCAGCACAGGCGACTCTGTCGGGGGCATGCCGAAGCATGGTCTCCCGTTCTGTAAGGTGGGGTCTCTCTTGCCCTTGACAGTTCTGTGGCACCCTCTTCTGGAACCAGAACTCTCTTCAAAGGTGAACTGATGCAGAGCCATTAAGTTTGTGCTGTGTCTGCAGACAACACTTGGGTAGTGAAAGCATTAAAAAAAAAAAAAAAAAAAGGGCAATGTCTCCAAAGGGTGATCTCATTCTAAGAGGTTAGCAAAGATTTTTCGCACATTCCAGAGATGTGGGACGGCAGAGCCTTGCCACTTGCTTTTCAAGCCTGCCTGTGGCGGCTGTCAAGGTCAGGTTGCCCTTGCCATCCCTTAGTGCCCATCAAAATAGTGCACACGTAACAAAGACTGCAGCTGCTTGACTAACCTCTGCTGCACCCTGGGCTTTTTTTGGGCAAACTGCTGGAGGCTTCTTTGCCTTTCTCTGGTGTGGCAGAATCTCCTCCATTCCCTGCTGATGAGAAGACAAGGATTTGTGGTAAATGATATCAAAGCGGAGTTGAAGGCATCACTAAAGAAAATTCTTCTCTGAGGTCGCCTTCATTTCTTTTCTAGACTAACGTGATTCTTTGCCAAGCCTCTCTTGTACAGCCACATCTGTCCGTCTTCAGGCGCACATTTCCAGTCGGCATTTAGCTCTGGTTCAACATTTGATGCTTAGTGTTTCTACCACTATAAGATCTTTTAAATTGGTCTTTTCATTAAATGTTTTTAAATAATTTTTTTTACTATGAAAGAATTATGTGATCATGAAAGAAAATTTGGAACCTAATAAAAATAGAAAAGAAAAACCTCTGGAATCCCAACATCCACAGATAACGGTGAGAGGGAAAATTAAGACCTTAAATAACACATCAAGTTCCTGAAAGATGTGGAAGCGCTCTGGCTCCGTCCAGGTCTGCGTGGCTCAATCAGGTTGCTCCCCAGCCTGGGCAAAAGGACTTTAATGTTAAGGATGGAATCTTACATTTTCTTATTTAAAATTAACATAGTGTTATTTTCAGAGATAGAGGCTTGTGATTCATGAGTTGCATACAACACCCAGTGCTCATTACATCACGTGCCCTCCTTCATGCCCATCCCCCACCACCTCCCCTCCAGCCGCCCTCCGTTTCTCTCCTAGAGTTGTCTCTTATGGTTTGTCTCCTTCTCTGATTTCATCTTATCTTATTTTTCCTTCCCTTACCCAGTGTTCATCTGTTTTGTTTCTTAAATTCTACATGAGTGAGATCACATGATTGCCATTCTGGCTGACTTATTTCACTTAGCACACACCCTCTAGTTTCATCCATGTCATTGCAAACGGCAAGATTTCATTGTTTTGGATGGCTAAGTAATAAGGAATCTTCTCTTTCTAATTAGAATCTGTTTTTTCCTGGTTTCTTTCACTTAGAATCATTATTTCCAGATTCCTCCATGTTGTAGGAATCCATAGTTCACTCCGTTTTATTGATGAGTAGTATTTAATTGTAAGAACACACCACAATTTCTGTCAGTCTTCCTTTTGGCCATTTGGATGGTTTCTGGGTTTTGGCTATTATAAGCTATGAACATTCATGTGCGTCTCTGTGTGGACACATTCTTTTTCTCTTGGGCAAATACCTAGGAGTGGAATGACAGGGTCTTTTTTTTTTTTTTTTAAAGATTTTATTTATTTATTTGACAGAGATAACAAGTAGGCAGAGAGGCAGGCAGAGAGAGAGGAGGAAGCAGGCTCCCCGCAGAGCAGAGAGCCAGATGTGAGGCTCGATCCCAGGACCCTGGGATCATGACCTGAGCTGAAGGCAGAGGCTTTAACCCACTGAGCCACCCAGGAGCCCCGGAATGGCAGGGTCTTATGGGAGGTGTAGGCTTGCAGTTTTTTCCAAAGAGGTTGAAGCATTCTGCATTGCCACCAGCGGTGTCGGAGATGTCCACTTGCTCCACATTCTTAAAAACAGTCTCTAAATTGTAGCAATTCCTGTGGAATCTCACTGTGGTGTCTCGATGTGGTATTATTTGGGACTAATTGCCCTAATGACTAATGTTGAACATCTTTTTATGTGCTTAATTGCCCTTCACGTACCTTCTTTGGTGAAGTGTGTGTTCAAATATATTTCCTGTTTTTTAAAAACTATGTGGTGTAAGAGTTCTTTATAGGTTCTTGATATCCGTACTTCAGCAGATCCATGTTTCTTTTTTTTTTTTAAGATTTTATTTATTTCAGTGAGAGAAAGAGAGAGAGTGCGTGCATGAGAAGGGGGAGGGTCAGAGGGAGAAGCAGACTCCCTGCCGAGCAGAGAGCCCGATGGGGGACTTAATCCCATGACTCCAGGATCATGACCTGAGCCCAAGGCAGTCGCTTGACCGACTGAGCCACCCAGGCACCCCAGATCCATATTTTGATAAGATATTTTCCCCCTCAGTCACCTTAAGTCTTCAAAATACAGATCCTCCTTGACTTCAAATGGGGTTGCATCCTGATAAACCCATCATAAATTGAAAATCTCGTAAATTGAAAATGGAGTTAATACACCTAACTTACCAAACCTCCTAGCTAGCCTACCTTAACTTGAAAGTGCTTAGAACACTTACGTTAGCTCACGGTTGGGCAAAACCCTCTAACGCAAAGCCTGTTTGATAATGAGGTGTGGAAATTGCATGTAGCTTACTGAACGCTGCACTGAAAGAGTGAAATGGAGAGGTTGTGTGGGTCCAGAACGGTCGTCTGTGTATTGATACCTTTGTGATCACGTGGTGGACCAGAAGCTGTGCTGGCTGCTGCCCCGTGTCAGGAGGACCGTGGTGCATATTGCTAGCCCACGGAAACCATCCACATTCAAAATTCCAAGTATGGCTTCTACTACACCCATGTGGCTCTCACACCATCGTACAACCAAAGAATTGTAAGATGAGCTGCTGTAAGCCAGGGACTGTGTATAGATGTCTCTGGGTGAAGTTCAATGTCTTTATTCTTTTCCCATTTAAGAAATCTCTGCCGAACTAAGATCATGATTTCGCCCCCCCCCCCCCATTTTCTTCCATAGGTTTAATAGTTTTAGTTCCTATTTAGGTGTACAATCCATTTTAAGTGTTGAATATTGTATGAAGAATGGCAATCCGTTTTTATACATACAGATACCTTACCAGTGACTCTTACCAATGACTCTATCACATATTGGAATTGTGGTTTAATAGCAGAAATGGGGGAAGTTTCAATTTAGAACACATATTCTATTTTTTGGGATAACAGTATATTCAAATAACAGCTTGTACAGTGTGAAGAGCTTACAAACCTCAAAGGAGAGAGGACTTGAAAGTTTTGACTTATTATATAAGTATGAGTTCTTATGGGAAAAACTTCAAAAACCTATTCTGTTACCAAGTAAACATATATATCCACATATTTTTTTTTTAAGATTTGTTTATTTATTTATTTGACAGACAGAGATCACAAGTAGGCAGAGAGGCAGGCAGAGAGAGAAAGGGGGAAGCAGGCTCCCTGCTGAACAGAGAGCCCGACGCGGGACTCGATCCCAGGACCCTGGGATCATGACCTGAGCCGAAGGCAGCGGCTTAACCCACTGAGCTACCCAGGTGCCCCATATATCCACATATTTTTAAGAAAGTAGAAATCAATATATACGTGTGTATTTGTCTTTTTAAACTTATTTTATAATATGCAGTTTTCCATATATATAAATATTGTAGATCATAACTATTCTCATAACCTATCACATGCATCTTACTTAGCCAACTCCGTGTTTAACAGTTGTTTCCAATTTACAACCTCAAAATGATTGGAGAAATTGATATTTTTGTGTGTATTTAGACTATTTTCTCAGAATAAATAAATACCCAGAAATAAAAATAATGGTGAAGGGTCAGAAAAACATGAAGATTTCTCTAGGGGCAAGTCACTGTGTGGAAAGTTTGAACTAACTTAAAATCATAGTAGCAGTAAATAATAGTGTTCCTTTTATCGTATGCTGGACCACAGTGGGCATTATCTAAAAAAAAAAAAATTGCCAAATAGAATAAAATGTTAGCTCTATCGTGCATTTCTCTGATTACCAGTGGTTCTGGACTCCCCAAATATGGGCTTGTTGGGGCCATTTCTATTTACTCTTTTTGTAAGTTATCACTCTTAGGGGATCAATATTTAGTGGTGGTTCACTGTGTGTGGCGCATTCTGCCGAATCAGCAGAGAACGAGAGCACATCCCTGCCGGAATGGAACTTAATGCTTGATCCTCTCCTTTCTCTAATTTAGAAAAGAAAATTAAAAATATAAAAAATGGAAGGTTCTTTTTATTGACCTATAAGATCTCTTTACACTTAGAATTTTAATTCTTTGTATATGTTACAGATGTCCTTATCTTGTCTTTTACCTCAAAATTTGCTTTGTGGTGGTTTTTGATGTAAGGAAGCAATATGCAGAAATGTAGGAAAATTGCCCTTTCTCTGGTTTATTTTCTCCCTTTAAAATTTTACTTACAAAGGTGTTCTAAATTCAGGATCACGAATTCACATGTGTTTCTTCTAAGGTCTCCTGAGTATAGTGTTTACATTTAGCGATTTAGTTCATCCAAACTAGGTATTGTATGTTACATGATAGTGATTTATCTTCTTAAAATAGTTAACGGGCTATTTCTGTGACATCTATTAAATAGTCCTTCGTCTACTGCATGATTAGTAATGCTACCTTTGTCACATGCTAAATGCTTATCAAGTAGATAACGTGTTAGATTCCATTTCCAGATTATTTGGTTGCACAGTCAGTCTTTATGCGTGTCCTACATTGTTACTGTGGTGTCCTATCATGTCTTACCACGGGGGAGTGCAAGTTCACTGCTGTCAGCCAAATGGTGCTGGTAGCCGCTGGCGTTTCAGCTGACTCAAGTGATTGTGTGGTTTTCTGATGTCGTATTTAACGTGTTTAAAAAGGAACTTTCCCCCTTCTGAATGTATCACAAGTTTGTTGTAAAGACGTGTAAAATCTAGAAAGGCACAAAGGGAAAAATCTCCCCAATGTCATCACCAGAGATAGTGGTTTAATATGTTGAGTCCCATACTTCTAGTCTTCTAGATTTGCGTGCAATATGTGTATCTTATATTATCCTGCAGATAGTGACTTTTATTCCAGAGTGTCTCGGTGGAGCATTTTCTATAGCATTAAGTACTTTAAATCTCTTAAAACATGATTTTTTTTTTTTTTTAAGATTCTATTTGACAGAGAGATCACAAGTAGGCAGAGAGAGGGGGAAGCAGCCTCCTTGCTGAGCAGAGACCCTGATGTGGGACTCAATCCCAGGACCCTGAGATCATCACCTGATCCGAAGGCAGAAGCTTAACCCACTGAGCCACCAAGGCACCCCATCTTAAAACACGATTTTAATGATTTCATGTGATAAATTGGATATATCATAACATATTACATCAGTCCTCAACATTATTTGCAATTTTTTCTATTTAAAAAGGTGCCATGATGAACATTCTTGGGTGGACTTTTTCTCCATTCCATCTTCCTTTCCTTCTTTCCCCAGCCTTGGTCTTTCGGCAAACTGGAGAACAGTGACAATTTGAATTAGCCTGAAGGTATAAAACCCATCCCCGCAACAAGGTTATAGCTGTCACAGAAGTCAGGTTGTGAGATGGAATCCTAGAGGTATACTGTCTTGAGTTTGCCATCCTAACTGGGTTGTCCTATCTATAAAATGTGGATGATCTCACAGAGATTAAATATAAATTTCTTGATCTGTGCTTGACACACTGAAAGTTTAAAACAACTGGCAGTTTATATTAATATTAGCAGGAGAAAGTTAAAAGCATTTTGAGGAGCTGCTGTGAAAATTCTGATGGACTAAAAGCTGCCTCCAAAAATCCAGAGAACTTTGAGGGTCTGCCAGCCTTACTGGGACAACTGGAAGCCTGTGTGGAGGGCGGACAGCTGGAAACAAACCTGGTTTGTCCTGAGGGAAGAGGAGGAGGAAGATAAGGAAATAAGGGAATTCCCAACAGGCACTTGAGGTGGAATTGATTTTGAAAATCTTCAGGCATATATCTGATTACTCCTCATAGTAAATTTCTAGAAAGAAATGACTGAGTCAAAGGGCATCAGTAAGTTTACAGCATTATACTTTCCAAAATCTGATTGGCGAGCATCGTAGCTCCTACAGCGTGTCCTGCTCACGAGCCGTGTTGGGAGCTGGCGGCTGACAAATGGAAAATGTGGTCAAGAGGCTGTAAGAGCATGAAGATAGCCGGGTCAGGAGTTTCCATGCACTGGCCTTAAACAGGAGGCCTCCTTATGCTCTCGAAATGGCCCCATGAAACTCTTTTCCTGTTGGCCCTACACAGCATCTCAGCCTAGTTCCACACGTTTGTCAGCTGTTTGGCTAGGAATCACATGTAGGTCACTTGCTGCTTGCTGTTAATTTTTTAAAAAAGATTTTATTTATTTGACAGAGAGATCACAAGTAAGCAGAGCAGCAGGCAGAGAGGGAGGAGGAAGCAGGCTCACCACGGAGCAGAGAGCCCGATGTAGGGCTCGATCCCAGGACCCTGAGATCATGACCCGAGCCGAAGGCAGAGGCTTAACCCACTGAGCCACCCAGGCGCCCCTTCCTGTTCATTTTTAAATTTCTCATTCTCTTCACATTTTCTCTTCCTTTAGCAGGCATGCTGAGCCTACAAGGCCAGCTGCCTAGACCCCTGGTCTCGGGGGGCTCCTGGGAGAGAGGGGTGCGTGCTGTTCTCACACACCTTCCATTCCTGGCACTTGAGCTGTGCAGCGAGCCCATGCTTCAGAGGTTTCTCCAAGCTCAGGAGTGCTTCCCTTGGCTCTTCAGTGGGTGACCATAGCCTTTCCTCCTGATGGAGAGAGTATGTTTTCTTTCTTAACCCAAATACTGTGGTCTCTCCCTAGGGGTCTCCAGCTTCCTTACAGTCTCTCTGGAGGTGGAAAGGGGGCACTGAGTGAAAGTGGAGGTGTTTATGCTTTCACTGCTGAGTTCCTCCTTTCCAGGAGGTTCTTCAGGGTCAGCTGAGCCTTCACGGTCAGCTGAGCTCAGGATGGGCTCTACGTAGAGACTTGTCCTCGGATGCAGATTTAGTCCCCCATTCTGCCACTTCTGGCACCAAGTGTCACTGGGAATTGGAGCTAATGAGACAGAAGACTGGAAAAAGTACAGTAAAAACGAGAGAGAGGTCAGTACACAAAATGTGGGTCATCACCCATTTCAAAATGCTTTGAAATTACTGGAGGAAACTCAGGTTCACAAGGTCAGCTGAGTTTTTGTAACATAGTAGAAAGGTACCATCACTCATTAGAATTCCTATTAGATCTCTAAAGGAGAAAAAAGCAATTGCTTGGGAGAAGTAACTTTTTTCTGGAATGGAGATAAAGTGCTCCCTTGGCCCATACACAGAGAACCCTGTATACCGTAGAGAACAGTGTCCTCAACAACGTCCTCAAAGTCAATGTCCCTCATTACATTCTGTAATGCGAGCCAGTGGTATAAACATGAAATGCAATTTAGTGAGAGCAGTTCTGTTAGGGGGACCAGACAATGGCATCCAGACTAGGGAAGCACCAATTTGACAAAATAGATCGATGTGGGTATAAATACTAAACAAAACCCAAAAAACCAAAAACCAAACCAAAACAAAAAAAAACCCCAACACCCTCCAAAACCAAAAACCCAGTTTATTGACCTATAATAGACACACAGGAATTACATATATTTTGAGGTGTACAATTTGACGTTTTGATATTCATTTTGAAATGATCACAATGAAGCTAATTGACATATCCCATCACCTCATATAGTTTTCTTCGTGTGTGTGTGTGTGTGTATGTGTGTGTTGAGGGTAATTAAAATCTACATTCTTGGCCGATTTCCAGTATATAATACAGTCTGATTAACCATAGTCCCCCATGCTCCAGAACTTATTCCTCTTGCAAAACTGAATCTTTATATTCTTTAACCAAGAACTCTCCCCGGTACCTGGAAAAAAAACCACTGTTCTAGGTTTCTAGAAGTTTCTGTTTCTGAATTTGACTGTCTTATATTATACATATGAGATCAAATGAACCATAAATACAGAGGAAAAGAGACTGCCCAATTGTCTTTCATAAATATTATGTCTCTTTAGCTAGGTTTTGATGCAATTGAGCATCAGTGACTTCAAGGTAATTCTCTTCAGTAATAGAACAGGTAAGTCATGCTGCTGGCCTGAACACAGACCCACATGACTAACAGCTAAGCAGGGAGTAGGGTTGATGGTTTGTGGAAGTTGAAGCCTAACAGGACACTTGCCACATGGAAAGCTCCCCCATTCCCACTTGGGATTGGGTGGAGTCCAGGCAAGGCTTAGACTCATTTTGAGTCCTAGTTTCCGGTTTGCTCCAGCAGCTAGAGAAATGGGTAAAGGAGGCCCTCATTTACACCCTGAGAATGTCTACCGCAAGGAGAATGGCCCAATCTGTAGATCAGGGGCAGTCCCTACAAAAACTGTAGGTTAACTGTTTTATAAGTGTTATTTTTTTTCCATCCATTCAATAATTAGTACCATCTGTGCATTTGGCACATTAAAAATATTTTATTAAAAATGGTACTGGGTGTTATAGCATAAATCCTTTTGACCTCTTTGGAGTTTGGCATTGGCACACATTCTTTCAAAGTGGGTCAACTATTTTTCAATGAACAGACACTCAGAGTAGAACTATTACTTGTGGGGGATCTGCTGTCTTTTGACATTTGAGGTTCTCATGCTTTCAGAATGTGTGGGCCATTGCCAGAGGCCATACTACTGTAACTTTAGCTTGCAAAGCTTCAGAGATGTTAAAAAAATTTACTTGGCCCATTAAAAAAATCTTCAGAAGACTCCCACTGTGCAAGCACTTTTTTAAAAAAAAGATTTTATTTATTAATCTGACAGGTCACAAGTAGGCAGAGAGGCAGACAGAGAAAGAGGACGAAGCAGGCTCACCGGCAAGCTTAGAGCCCGATGCGGGGCTCGATCCTAGGACCTCGAGATCAGGACCTGAGCTGAAGGTAGAGGCTTAAGCCACTGAGCCACCCAGGCATCCATGTGCAAGCACTTCTGTGATTACACTGCACGTACTGGAACTTGTCAGTCAAATTAGTTGCCTTCATAGAATCTGGCTGCTGAGTGATAAACACCAACCAGGCCTTTGTCGCAGCTTCCTCAGGACTCTCTTTCGGTGGACTTTAATGCAAAAAAATTTTTTTTTAACTGTTAACAAAGACAACTTAACTTTGAAAATGGAAGGAAAACCTTCGGGGATTTGTCCTACAAAATGCCATTTGGCCCCCCCCCCCCCACCCCGGGATGGGGCTGAGAATTTCTTGGCTGCAGGAAAGCCACAGAAGTTCTAAACTTGGCTCACCCTCAAGATCAACCCAGGAGTCTTGCCGTGCTCGTCTTGGGTTACTCAGGTATCCGTCAGTATCTCCCGGCATTGGAAAATAAACACGTGGAGTTCGTGGGTACCATCAATTCTTTTTTTCATTTTTTAAAAAAGATTTTATTTATTCAACAGAAATCACAAGTAGGCAGAGAGACAGGCACAGAGAGAGAGGAGGAAGCAGGCTCCCTGCTGAGCAGAGAGCCTGATGAGGGACTCAATCCTAGGACCCTGAGATAATGACCTGAGCCACCCAGGCGCCCCATTTTTTTTTTTTAATGGTCTTTTGAAGTCTTGAAGCATTTGTTTGGGTTCTCTTTGCAGGGGAAAGCATGTCTGCCCATGTTTGCCTGAAGATGTCATTAGCTTTTAGATATTCCTCCTCCTGCCCTCCCTCTCCTCCCCCTTCCAGGAGGAGGAATATCTAAAAGCTAATGACATCTCTCTTTTCAAGAGCGGGGGACAGGGTCCAGTTATTTTGGTCAGGTTGCATGTTCTTCCCAAGGGCTACAGGATTACTTCTGGACTGCAAAGTTAGAGGAGTCCTACTTCTCCAGTCCACCCACTTGCCCCTTGTCCTCACCTACCTGGTGCGAGTCCCCTTGTCTCTGGCCTGGAGGAGTTCATGAAAACCTGAGTGAAAATAAGATCATTGTGTTCGCCCGATTTCTGAAATGATTTGTAAATGGAAGAGTGGCAAACATCCTAGAATATTAAGTTAGCTGCCACTCACAATATTCCTTGGAATTCTGCCACTTCTTGGATAAGGTGTAGGTGTGAAAACACTAGTAATTCTTTGATGGTATTTCTACTGGGGCGATAAGCTGAGAACACTAATTGGGGATCTCTAGCAAGATTCAAAATGCTCTTTTTTTTTTTTTTTTTAAAGAGTCAGTCTTCCACTCAGAAATACGAGATCTAACAAAACTCTCATTTTTTGAGTACAAGCAAACAATATTATATATTTTTGTATTAGTTTTGTTCAGAAAAAATTATAGCCGGTACTACCATATAGCCTGTATTCTGTGTAAGAATTTACAAATATTTAATAACATAAAAGGTGGAATTCTCATACTATCATTTCCCAAAGATGATCATGCTTAATCATTTTAGATTTTTCTAAGTTTTATCCCCCTTGAACATATATTTTTTTGTTTTTGCTGTAATTGCTATTCTTACCTGTGTTAGTGTAAAGACGCTCTTTGCTAATTTGCCTTTTCACTTAGCTGTGTGTCTTGGATCTCTCTGTGGGCACATGTGATTGTGTGTCATGGTGTTCAAGAGTTGCCTTGTTCTCCATGTGGGTCAACCATGGTTTCTTTAATCTTTGAATTGAAGGGAATTTGTGTTGTTTATGCCTTTTCACTCACACTTTCCATGGCATGGGAGTGCTTTTGAAGGTGACATTCCTAGGAGTAGAAACATGGTTCAGTACACTTTTTTTTTTTTAAAGACTATTTATTTGACAGAGACACAGTAAGAATGGGAACACAAGCAGGGGGAGAGGGAGAAGCAGGCTCCCCGCTGAGCAGGGAGCCCGATGCGGGGCTCGATCCCAAGACCCTGGGATCGTGACCTGAGTTGAAGGCAGATGCTTAACAACTGAGCCACCCAGGCGCCTGGTTCAGTACGTTTTTAAATGGTTTTCCAGTGTGTATCTCCTCCACCAGGGGCCTTGTATTCTCCCACCCTTGTCAACACTGGGCATTATACATTTTCCAAAAATTACCAAACTGATAGAGAGTAGAATCATATCCCTGTTACTGAAGTATTCAGGGTGAAAAAATTAATGACATCTGATGGAGGGGAAGAAAATCCACATTTGAAGCCTGGATGACTGAAAGTTTGGGGGAACAGAGTTTTCTATTTTTAGGGTATTGTTAGGGCATTTGAAGTTCAGTTGCTCTTTGCAGCTAGGTAAGTTGGGAATTGTTTTATACTATATATTTTTAAAAATTTTATTTGGGAGAACATGCACGTGTGTGAGCCAGGGGAGGGGCCGAGAATCTCAAGCAGACTCCTCGGTGAGTGCAGAGCCTGACACGGGGCTTGATCTCATGACCTTGAGATCATGACCTGAGCCTAAACCAAGAGTCATGTGTTTAACTGACTGAGCCAGCCAGGTGCCCTATAAGTTGGGGATTATTTTTTTTTTCATTAACGTTATTATGTAAGCGCCACTCAGAGTAAGCTGCTCTGCCTGACACAATGCTGGCACCTAGAAGGTGCTCGATGACGACATACTTCCTGCTTTCTGGGTTTGTCCCTGGTAAAAGGGGAGAATGAATGACAGACCTGCTACGAACCTGCTTTCCAGGATCCTAGGGTCTCAAACATTAAAGATTAATCACGGTCAATTATATAGTTATTAATCTAGGAAAGTGCCTTGCATGCAGGTGGATTTATTGACGGTCTGCTCCAAAGCTGTGCTGTGGGTATGTGTGATGTAATGTATGAGCAGGTAATTAGGACTCGCCGTAAGAGATGCTGTAATAGGAACATTAACAATTCACTAGGTCTGTAATGGAGCAAATCCCCAAACTCCGTCCTCTGTTTTTACCCACTATTCCATGCTCCTGATAAAAATAGCATTTAAAAAATGAACAGGACTATTGGAATGGAGTATTCGTGTGTGATGTTCTGGAATGCACTGTATACTTGTACAGTGTCCATTTCCCTGCCTGCCTAAGACCGACTCCCACACTCCTCTGCCATGGTTGTTTCCTGTTTTTCACGGATTCTAAGCCCGAGATCCTTGACAAGTCGTTTGGAAATGTTACATTTGGAAGATGTGCTGGTTAGCTATGGACTTTTGTCTCCTAACCCCCTAAGAAAGAGGACGGCCATCGTGTTGGGTCTTTCATTTTAGGCTACTGATGACCCTTTCCCAACCAGCCGTCCATGTGGAAGGTGGCTGTTGACTTTTGCGAGGGAACTTAAGTCATCAACCCTCATTAGTCCCTAGTCTGTACTGGGTACCAACAACTGTGTTCACTAAGTGATGGCAGCATTAATTGGGGGATAATAAGTATTAATTGGGGGATAACGAGCCCCTCCTAATTATAAACGAACATCATTCCTTACCCTTGTTAGATGATCCCTTACAGATAAAGGGTCACTGAGGAAAGGCTGGGACAGACACAGGATGGCAGCATGTACTACGTTTTTAACCTGCTTCTAAGGAGTTGTTTAATTAACACGAGATCAGCACACTTGAAGGCTTGAACAGGTGCAAATACACACACTTGTAACCAGCTGTGTAATTGACCGCAGGGTAACAAGCCGGGGCTGAGGATACAGACCTCACTAATCACCTGCTCCCCTCCTACCTGTGGCTGTAATAAAGCCTGCTGTCTTTTGTGCAGGATTCTATGAAACTATTGTAAGGCCCTATTATGTTGGGATGAGTTTAAATTCAAGGTCTTTGAGCTGAAGTTTGTAAATGGGTTCATTTCTGCTCCCTACGTATTGGCAACATTTTTCCTTCTTTTTTTGGTGTTTGTTTTGTGTTGTTTTGGGCTTTTGTAACCTTACTAAAAATCTGGGGTTTGTGTGGCTATTGTATATGGTTGTGGGCAAATAGGCCTCCAGGTTCAGATCTCAGAGCCAAAGAGCTCTGGAGTTTTGTGAGCCTTTAGGGGTGGCTGTGGAGTCTCGGGATTGGCAGACCGCGGTCCGGTGTCAATCCTGCCCGGGACCAGTTTTTTGTAAAGTCTTATTGGCACACAGCTATGCTCCTCTGTATATGTATTGTCCAGCCTGATTTGGTGCTACAATGGTAGAGCCGGGTAATTGTATCAGAAACCATACGATTCAGGAAGCTGAAATTATTTACTATCTGGCGCTTTATAGAAAACATCTGCTGACCCTTGATCAAGGGTAGAATTTTACGATATCCTCGCACGTCTCTGAACACCTCCAAGAAGAAACCATCTTACAAGCAGCGAATGGCATTAAGATAATTCTGCGGGGTGCCTGGGTGGTTCAGTGGGTTAAAGCCTCTGCCTTTGGCTCAGGTCATGATCCCAGGGTCCTGGGATCGAGCCCCATGTCCGGCTCTCTACTCCGCAGGGAGCCTGCTTCCTCCTCTCTCTCTGCCTGCCTCTCTGCCTAGTTGTGATTTCTCTCTGTCAAATAAATAAAATATTAAAAAAAAAAAGATAATTCTGCTTCTGCGATGTAAGGAAATTGCCTTGGTGACTCACTTTCTCATTCAGGTTCTACCCTCCAGAGTCATGTAAACTAGATCCAGGCTCTCTCCAATAAGATCCTTCAAATATTTGAAGACTGTCCTCTTTCTCTGCTAAATAGTTCCTTCTTGAGCTTTCCCTCACGTGGTGTGCTCCCTGAGTCCTTTACCAACCATGGTTCTGAATACTTTGAGAATCTGACAGAAGTTGTGGGTCTTCCTTAAAAAAGGCTCCATAATGTTACATACAATTTTGAGATTCATAGATTCTTAGTAGCAAATCTGTCAGTTGATTATTTTTTTTTAAGATTTTATTTATTTATTTGACAGAGATCCCAAGTAGGCAGAGAGGCAGGGGGAAGCAGGCTCCCTGCTGAGCAGAGAGCCCTATGTGGGGCCCGATCCCAGGACCCTGGGACCATGACCTGAGCTGAAGGCAGAGGCTTTAACCCACTGAGCCACCCAGGCGTCCCTGTCAGTTGATTCTTTCTGAGCTTATGTCTGCTTGATGTCAGCTCACACTGAATGCGATGTTCACTCCAGACGGATATCATTGCAAGGAGAGCAAGACGTATTCAACATAGCAGACTTAAGACAATTTAGCCTTAGGAATTTATCTCCTGTAGATCTCGTCAGCAACCCAAATCCCCAAATCTTGTTTCTGTACTTCTGTTTCAGCACAGATTCTCCTGTTCTTCTGCAAATGAAAATTTTGATCTGAAAGCAGCATGTCCTGGTGGTTCCTACTAAGTTAGGTTTAGACTACTGTCTTATTCTGTCACCCTTTTGTGCCTTAACTCCATCTCCTGTACTTGCTTTTCTAAGATTTATTACCTGCAAATTAGATACAAATGTAATTTCTTATTTGCCTAAACCATCGACAGAATTGCTGAAAAAGATAAAACTGTGTAGGGTTATACCATGGCTTTGAAGCCAGTCCCCAGGCTTGAGGTCTTTCCACTAATCAGCTGCTCTACTGGATCCTATTCACTTTATATCCTTTTCAGTTTCTCCCAGATTAGTGTTTCTCTTTAGGTGAAATCTGACTTTTATTTTACTTTATTTTTTTAAAAGATAAAGATTTTTTGAGAGAGAGCGAGCACATGTGCACAAGCAGGGGGAGGGGGAGAAGCAGACTCCCCACTTAGTAGGGAGCCTGGTGTGGGACTCAATCCTAGGACCCTGGGGTCATGACCTGAGCTGAAGGCAGATGCTTAACCGACTGACCCACCTATGTGATCTAGAATCTGAGTTTTAAAAATTTGTTTCTAAATATTTCTTTCAGTAGATGGAGATGTAGGCTTCAGTCTAGTTCCTGCTCTGTCACAGCTCAGTTCATCACACAGTGGCTTCTTGATTCATGGTCCATCTCCTTGACTACCATACAACCTTCACGGGAGAAACTTGACATTGGGGTTCACCCCTCCCCTCAGTCCAGAAGAGTAGCATGGGACACACTAGATGCTCAATATGTATTATGGAACCCAAGAAGCCATCAGCTGTAAGCTGTACAATTACTTCATAGGCCCCTAAGCAAAAGCACCGCATATTAACTTATGACACATGCCGAGATATTAATGAAAAGCTATATCCTTGTTCCAGAGTTGTTAAAATGAGATGTGCACCTTTAAAATCCAGGAATGCGAGTAATCGTCAAATGGAAGGGAGGGTTGGTGATCTTATGATAATAATTTTCAAGGTTTAGCTAACATTTCGTCTCAAATCATAATCAAATCGCAAATATTTATTGAGTAATTTACAAGCATTTTTCCAGTCGGGTGCTTCCTTCAAGTTGGCCCTGATCATCCCACCTTGGGGCATTCCTTGTCAAATCCCCTCAGCTATAGAAACCAAGTCTGGCAGCACAATTTAGGACTTAATTATATGCTGCCTTTTATTGATCCCCGTTATTTCTAGCGAAGTAGCAGTCTTGCCTCCAAGCTAAATTATAAGCCCCTTGAGCATTGGAACACTTTAAAAAATTACATATTCACAGTTGTTCCCCTTTCTATTAGCTAGAGAGGAGACATGGCAATTTCAGGGCTTGCAAGACTGAATGTTAAGAGTAGCGAAGCCCTCAGAAGGCTTTTAGACAGATGGGCAAAAGATCGGTAGAGATGAACAGATTGAAGGGATGTATGGGAAAATAAAACAAAAAGAAGTTTGAAGGCACTCAGTTTTAGAGGCTGCTGGTGACATGGATTCAAAGGGACAGGAGCCAGGGGGCAGGTTTAGGAGCGGGAACTTGCAGATGAAGAGTGAAGGGGGAGGGGCACCTGGGTGGCTCAGTGGGTTAAAGCCTCTGCCTTCGGCTCTCAGGTCATGATCCCAGGGTCCTGGGATCGAGCCCCACATCGGACTCTCTGCTCAGCGGGGAGCCTGCTTCCTCCCCTCTCTCTGCCTGCCTCTCTGCCTACTTGTGATCTCTGTCTGTCAAATAAACAAATAAAATCTTAAGAAAAAAAAGAGTGAACGGGGAAAGAAGAAGGAAGCTCCCCATCTTTTATTTCCCTGGGCAAGCAGGAAAGAGGCAGCAAGGAAAGTGAGGGACCACATGAGAAGAAATGGAAGAAACCAGGCTTCTGTAATCCTATTAACTTCATCCTTTGCTTTTTCTTCACCTTCTCGATGTTGTGGGGAGTTAAAATCCCAATGAGGCCATGTACTTCTATCAACACCTACTTCCTCTTGTCCGTTTCCCCGCCTTTGCCACTACTTGTCTCAGCAGCCAACACCTTGCTTAGGTAGGTCTTTTCTCTTTCTTTCTTTCTTTTTTTTTTTTTTTAAAGATTTTACTTATTTGACAGACAGAAATCACAAGTAGGCAGAGAGGCAGGCAGAGAGAGGGGGAAGCAGACTCTCCGCTGAGCAGAGAGTCCAACATGGGGCTCCATCCTAGGACCCCGGGATCATGACCTGAGCTGAAGGCAGAGGCTTTAAGCCACTGAGCCACCCAGGCGCCCCTAGGTAGGTCTTTCTTAGTGAACCTGTCTCTTTCTAGATTTAGACACGTTCTTGGCATTATGGGGGAAAGAATGGGTAATACAAAAGGATACGGGGTAGAGGAAGAAGCTTCTAATTTTGGATCCCTTTATTTTTTGCATCTGCTAGGATCTTTGCATAAGATCTTTCATTTAATCCTAAATGAAATCACCCTCTTAAAGCCTTTTGATACTTGGCCAAGATCTCAAAGGCATTAACTAGCAGAACTGTCATTGCAAACTCAAGTCCGGCTGGTTCCAGAATCCGTGCCGACACTTGACTACACCTCCTTGCCATTCAGTAGAGTAGGGCTCCCTCCTGGATATGAAAGATTTGTGCTTTTATGTGTTCTTGTATTTCCTACCTATTTTTCTCATCACTTAAAGGTTTGCCAGTTAGGTTTTTAACAGAGATCACAAGCAGGCAGAGGCAGGCAGAGAGAGAGAGAGAGAGGAGGAAGCAGGCTCCCCGCGGAGCAGAGAGCCCAATGCAGGGCTTGATCCCAGGACCCTGAGATCATGACCTGAGCTGAAGACCGAGGCTTTAACCCGCTGAGCCACCCAGGCGCCCCGGTCTTTAATGTTTAATTGCACAAGTCGTACAATTGGGAAGTGCTGATAAGCAAAATAAGATCGTTCACCATCCTCTGTGCCATGACTTTTAACATCATAAGACAGAGAAAACCACCCCCCTTCATTTTAAAATTATTCTGAATGTGGATATAAATCTAAGCGCTCACGTGGAGGCAGATACTTGGCTTAATCCACCCATGGCCTAGAATTCCATCCCTGGACCAAAAGACTAGTTTTCGGCCTTCTTGTTGTGGGGACTGTGTTTTGTTTTGTTTTTCTTCCCTAATGAGCAATTGGACTAAAGGATCAGGTTTAATTATAACTAGAGTCCCTTTCTGTGTGTACATCACTGCAGACCTAATTGCAGCCTGGCATCCCTGCTGTGGCCCGAGTGGTCATTAGCTTGCTGATAACGGACTGTTCTTGTCAACAAGGCCTCATTAACCATTGTTTTTTCAGCAAAATAGTTGTAAGTGTTTGAACTTGTGATTGAGGACGCACTGGGCTGACGGTGCGGAGGGGAACTTGACTTGGGCGGATAGAGGGCTGGGAGCAGGGGCCTCTGGCCCAGGTGAGGGCTGCTATCCAGGCCAGCTGCGGTCCCAGGGACTCGATGGGACAGGTAGAACTCTGACCTGAGAGCCAGGGGGCCAGCCTTCCCAGCTCGGCTCTGTAGCCGACTCTAGGCTAATCACCGGCTTTTTATTCCTAGCTCCTCTGAAAACGAGGTTTTATTCGATGAGTAGTAAGATAACCTTTGCCAATTTAAAAATTTTTCATGGTGTTTGTGCCATTTTCTTTCTCTTTTTTTGTATTCATGATTTTATCTTAGGTTCTACACTAGAGGGCAGTGGTACATTAATATTACAAACTATGAATGCTCTTGGTACCGCACTCTGCTGAAATTCATGAACATTTGGGTCACTAGGGGACCTTATATGCTTATACAAAATATAAAAAGCTGTTCCATAGCCAATTGATGCTACTTATCTTATGTCTTTGGAATATTTCCTATTGGGAAGCATGTTACTTTCATAAATGAACTTTTTCTCTTCTTGGTTCTAGTTAATAGAAAATCTGTTGCAGACCCCAGGTGGCTCAGGCGGTTGGTCCGACTCTGAATTCGGTTCAGGTCATGATCTCAGGTTCTGGGATTGAGCCCCATGTCAGGCTTTGCACTCAATGTAGAGTCTGCTTGTCCTTCTTCCTCTTTTCCTTCCCTGCTCTCTGTCCCTCTCTCGAATAAAATCTTTCTTTAATTGAAGAAAAACATACTTAACTATTTTTAGCCAGTGGTCCTATAACACCACAGAAAATTTTGTCCCTTTTCTCTGGATGGCACTCCAAATATTTCATAGAATCCTGTTACTGAAGTTATAATTACCATTGGTTGGTAATTGGTAATTGAGTACTCTAACTTGATCTGTGCATCCATCACTGTACCATGATATTTATATTACTTTAATCCTCACAGTAAACTCTAAGGGAGATTGTATCTTTATTTGCCCTTATTTTAGAGACTCAGACCAAGATAACTTACCCAGTAAGCGGTGAAGGTGGGATCTGAATCTGGGTCTCTCTGGTTAAAATCCCTGCCATTAGTCACAACACAACACCTCCTTTTATAGATATGAAGACCGGGACCCAGAGATGGTAGGCAACTTGTTCCAGGTCACACAGCAAAACTGGAAGAATAGGAACTAGATTCTGTCTTTAGAGAACGCGTTCAGGTTTTCTGTGCCCTACAGTGTCATACAGTTGAGACATTGTCCTTGACTCTCCGAGTCCTCTTCTCCTGATATGAAATGTTCCCTTTTCCTTCATTGTTATTCCGATTATTTCCTTGCTCTCCTGTCATGTCCTCTGAGTATATAGTCTTAATTTGCTGCATCCTTTCTAAATTATAAAACTCAGAATGCAAAACAATGCTCTTTTGAAACCGTATAGACGGCATCAAGACTGTACTTCCTGTCATTTGGACTTAATTTGCATTGTCTAAGTTTGCATTAATATTTTGGTATAATGTTGGCTTATTTCAAGCCCCCGAGCAGTCTGCCTAGTAGATCTGGTATCTTTACTCAGCATCTCCTTTGATCTGTGAGGCACTTCACATATCCTTCTGATAATGTATATGGATACATATATGCAGGTATAAAAGTTGGAATCTGTTTTTGTTAATTGCATTCCAAACAGTCCTCAGTCTTCTGCCAATCTTTGGGACATAATTACCTTGTGGGAATGGCCTTATCAGAAATTTCTGTTCCGTGACATAAACAGAATAGCTAACTTAACCAACAGAATTTGTTCCTTTCATATTACTTTTATCGTAGGAATTATTTCCCAGTACATTTTTTGGATTGTAGTTTAAAAATGTTTTGCCACATCTAATGCAGTCGGGATGTTCCTCAAAAATTAGCAATGAATGAAATTTTATAGATTGACGTCACTAAGGCTGATTGCCAGTTGATAAATTCACTGTTGACGCTTGATACTGAATCTTTTTGAATGATAATCAGACGAGTGTTACATTTAAAATGTAGTGGACTTAATTTTTCCCAAGAGGGGAACACTTTTAGATTTTTAATTATTCATGTTTGCAGCCCGTTGACCTATAGTCCTGGTGACAATATCATATCCTTGTTTAGACAGTGTTTTCTGTGCTGTAGTCACAAACCCTGATAGCAACAGGACCTCTGGGTTGTATTTCTCTTACTTTGCTGTCATCTGTCCACCGGCAACTCCTACACGTGGGAAAATTCCCAGCTCATTCATCTCCTATTTTCTTCTTGAGCTTCAGACTCGCTTTCTCCTGTTTCTGCAGAGAATGTTCACCTTCTTGTCCTAAGGGCACAGACAGTTCCGCCTGCTGTTCTCAAACCGAAGTGTCTCCAGCAACCGTGTTGAGAACGTGCTTTGTTACGTTGTCTCTTCTTTGACGGTCTCAGGTGCAAATTTCTCCCTGGTTCCGGTATAGGAGAAATGAGCTAAAATAACGGATCTGCTTCGTCCTCCTGGATCCTTGACTCTTTGGGGGTCATGAGTACAAAGAGGTTTAAAGCCAAGTTGGTGGCCTTCTTCTGGTCCCTCATGGCTTCATCTTATTTTTTTATAATTATTTTTTTAATCTGCTCTCATTTTTAACTTTTATTTTACCTTATGGTATTTATTGTTAAAGATTTGAAAGAGAGACAGTAAGAGTAAGAGAGAGCATGAGCCGGGGGGTGGGGGGTAGGGAGAAGCAGACTCCCCTGCTGACCAGGGACCCTGGGATCATGGATCATGACCTGGGTCCAAGGCAGATGCTTCACTGACTGAGCCACCCCCCAGGCGCCCCTCCCTGATGTTACTTAAACATACTGCGTGGTGTGCATTTTTATAAGTGTCTGTAAATCCTTTTGTCACTAGGAGGGGCATCAGTGAGGAAAAACAACACAGGGATCCGTCCTGTTCTGTTTACATCACCTCCTGCTTTGCTGGTCTCTTTGTCTCTGAGGCTTAAAACCTGACTTCTTTCGAATCCCCTCCATCCCTCTCCTTCCTTAGAGCCGGTCAGTCTGCAGAAGCTGTTGGGTTGTGGTGCCGGAGTGTCGCACACTGCGGGGAAAGGGAACTGTGGTCGTCTGTCTGGGAAATTTAGGTCCGTGTTTGAAGAGAGATGATGAATTTGCACCCTCCACATCTCTCTGGCCGCTTGAAGTCAGTTCCCCCCACTCCCAATCTATTCTTTACCTTATGATTATTATACCTCGATTAACTCTTTACCAGTTTACTGGACAATTCCTGGATTTATCTTGTAAATGACTTTCTTGTCTTCAGACCAGCAGTGCATCAGACTCTAACGTGCATCAGACTCCCCAGAAGGACTGTTAAAACACAGATTCCCGGGGGCCACACTCAGAGTCTCTGATTCGTAGGTCTGGGGCGGGCCGGAGAACGTGCATTTCTGACATGGCTCTCGCTGAGGCTGTGGCCCACGGGACCGCTGCTCTAGACCGCTGTCTTCTAAACCCTATGGGCTGCTGCTTCGGTACAGCACTGACGTCTTCTCAAAAACCTCCTCTGGCCCTTCGTCATGTACTTGATCTATTTTCACATTTGGAATTTTCTACCGAGTACTCAAGATGCCTAAAGATACCTTAAATGCCACTGGTCTCTTTCATTCCTCACTGTTTTTCCTTAGTCGTCATTGATCAACTCCTTCTCCAGAGCTCTACTCCAGCGACGCCCACTTCATGAAGCTTTGTCTGATCTAGTCCCAGTTTTAAGTGGGAACTAGCCCTCTTTTATTCTTCTGGTGTTGGGACCGTTGTGCCCTTATTTACTCCCATGGTTCTCTTGTCTCATCGACCGAATGTAACAACATCTGACACAAGGAGCAAGGACTCTCAGTCTCTAGCACATGCTTTTTACCTGGAAAGTCTTCTTTAAAATTTGACCAGCTGCTTACATGGAGATTTTGGGGGATGAGGGCACAGAGAATGAATGTTATTATAAAACACTGGAAGAATTCCCTTCAGATCACATTTCTTCTAAAGCGAAAATAACATTGCCCATTTTCATTAATGCAAATAAAATATTTCACAACACAGATAATAAGCAACTAAGAAAAAAGACCCCACATGAACTCCTCATGCCGTAGGATTTCAACTGAACTGTAATTTTTGTCTCCTCTTGATTATTGCTAAGGTTTATTAGTTAAGTATTATAGCCAGTTTATGGACCAAATTATATAGATGACAATCTAGCATAGAAGTATTCTGTACGTTTGCCAACTTATGGATAATAAAATGTTCTGTTTTGATACAGAAAGATGACTATATTAAGATAGAATGGCTGTGTACTTTCGTGGTATTTTTTATAGAGGTTGCCTGTATAAAGGAATTTTCCATCAAATGTATTTAGAAAATTCTAGATTAAACAGTATTAAGTTTGACTGAACTCCAGGACTCCCCAGAGTCCATAATGTGCTAATGTATTCTAGGAATCTTTAAAAGAGGGCATACAATGTCGAGCATTTTTTTTTTCAAAATAGATTTTAATTTTATTACATTTTTAATCTGCTTCGCAGCTCAGCGATAAGTCTGCTTGCATCACTATCTGGGAACCCAGGCACAAAACTGTGTAAATGTCTGGAGGAAAGGCATCTGCCATTGCAGTGACCTAAGTTCAACGAAGTGGGATCACTAAGCGTTCGATATGCCCACACCTCTACCCAGTTGTGAGAAGCACACTCAAGGGGGACAAGTCCCCAGTTCACACTTCCTGGATTTCCTCTGTGATCTGATTCCTCTAAGCCCCTGGGCATGAGTTTTGTCGAGGATGGAGGAGGGAGCTTTGCTAGACAAAGGATGCAGCTGGCTACTTCGTTTGGCTGCAGTTGGCTCTTGCTGCCAATACAGGATTCTGCTCAACCGAGTTGCTTGTGTGGGGTCCAGATCCTCGACAGATCTCCTCTTACAGATCTCTCCGGAATTGACTTTGTTCGGATGTGTCGACAGTAATTTAAAGCCAATCCATGAGGCTACTGGTAGTAAAAGGTCACATCATGGAACCGGGAAGTCAAGGGTTTCACTGCCCTGGTTTGTGCGGTTGCGAGTGTTGGCTCCTGACCTTGCATTCCTCTGGGGAGTGGGGACAGTGGGACGGTGGCCGTGCGGGTTGGTATTAATAGAGTAATACGTGTCCCTTGCCAGCCTTTTCCGACTGGTTCTCTAGATGATTATCAAGTCTGCACGTCACCGGGTTCCATCTGTTCTCCAGCTGTCTGTGAGAGAGACCTGCATTTGCACACTCTGAGAGCATCTGATTAAAGGGCAGAGGCAGAAGTCCCCTCTCCGGTGTCTTCACTTCCCGCCACTCGTCTCGGCAGCATTTTCTGTGTCTTAGT
Source organism: Meles meles (assembly GCF_922984935.1). NCBI lineage: Eukaryota > Metazoa > Chordata > Mammalia > Carnivora > Mustelidae > Meles > Meles meles. The sequence continues at coordinate 144,433,451 of NC_060070.1, forward strand.
AAAGTATTTTCTTTCAGTCTCTCAAGGCACTTTTAGATGTTGACTTGCTTCTAGTTCAGATCTGGGAGTTGTGTTTTTACCCATTGTCATAAAATGCAGTGTAGTAAACAATACTTCGGAAGTATTTGTTGGAATACCCGGGAAACGGTATCTCTTTCCAAGCATGTTGGCGCACAATTTTGTTAATACGTTATTCTCTATCCTCTTATGATTAATCTGGTACTTTGCTTATGCAGAGACTGCTTTCTGAATCCCGCAGTATCCACATGGTGGAGGTGATGGTGATTAATCACTGGGTCAGGAAGCATTTATAATTGTTTCTTCTGACTTGGTACGAGGTCCTCTTTCATACATGTTCGAACTGCTTTTCTGTACTGTTGGGGCACACTGTATTTTTTTTTTTTTTTTTTTGAAACCATTTTGGGATTAAGTGTTGAGAGTGGTCACACTGGTCTTCTATCAAACAGGAAGAAAGATTCACGAGGTCTGCTTTTAAATCAGTGTCCGAGCCACAGTCTGGGTTTTAAAATTGCCCAAGTAGGGATTAAAAAAAATCCATCAGATGCTCATTTTCTTGTTAGGTCTTTATAAGTTTCAAATGACCTGTTTAATGTCCGTGTATATTGGGATCTCGTGGACTTTTAGCCCAGGTTGCCCTTCCGTCTTTGGTCCTTTCTTTGGGGTGCTTCACTTTGTGACCCAACAACTAACGCCAGGGTAGACCTGACTGTTTCCTAGCCGTGATAAATAACAGATGAGCATCAACAACCAGAGGGTTTCTGTTTTTTTTTTTTTTTTTTTAAGAACATGAAATAATTGTGAACCTGGCAAAGCGTCGCTAATGTTTTCATGATCTGTAGGTGGAGGGGGAGGGGACAGTGAACAGCAGACAACCTGTCCTTGAGGCGCAGGAAAAGCCAGCATCTGCTGTCCTGAGGCCCTCTCTCTCACTGCTGCAGTAACGGTGGGTCGAGGAAGCCATGAGGGAAAAGCCCCACCTGGGGACACCACAGGCTCCTTCCCCTCTTCCATATTATATGCTGTGGGAGGATAAGAAGTAGATGAGCTCTGCTGTCTGTAGCTTCCCGAAGAACCAGAATAAACCCCAACCAAACAACCCTCCCCCGCCAAGGAAAAACGTTTGAGCGAAGCTCCTTAACTCTGGGCCTGCAGATGGTGGTTTTTGATCACGATCATTGCTGCGGCTCTCCTGGAAAAGCCTCCATCTTGCTCGGTTTTCTTCAAGATTAATGCCTGGTTTTCCTGAAGGAGATGGCGAGTATGAGGGGTTCCTCGGGGGTGGGGAGGGGGGCACAGGACAGCCATTGCAGAGAAATTTCTAGGAACTTGTTGGGGCAGGTGAGGTTCGTCAAAGCATACGTTGGCCGAGTGAGCCACTCCCTTTCTGGTAACTTGGTCCTAACCACCCAACGGAGACATTTTGCTCTGCTGATGTCATGTGGTATGGAAACAGGCTTCTCCTGGCTGAAAACAATCCTAAAGCAAGTCAGCATCATGGGGGAGAGAGGGAATGGGAGGAATGTCCCTGGCCAGGAGGCCGGAGGTGCCCCAGGAAGCGGGTTCCTCTGAATAGTTAAATGGCTGCCTCTCAACTTGCACAATGTCACATTGAATTTGAAACAGGGAACTTTTTATATTTTTCCCCTGATTGTGCCGGCACCTGGCAGATGCCTATTTACCACAGGCATCAATACACATAGTAATCAAAGGAAATCAGAGGCACAGATTAGCAACAGCTGCAAGTCATTAGTGACAGACACGGGAAAGCACAATTCTGCACCCAACTTTGAAATAACCAATATGAGTATTTCAGAGCATGAGGGTTACCGCAGGGCACTCGCTAACAGGAGAGCGGCCAAACAATAGCCGGGCTTGTCTCTCAAGAGAGCCCTCTTCTCAAGGCAGCACCACGCACTCCATATTAGAAACCCATCAATCACCCAGTATTGGTCCATGGGGGGTCAACACTTCTCCGAGTATCTGTGTGTGTCTTCGATCAAAGGGTGTCGTAACTGAGCTCTAACCTCTGGCTGCTGAGAAGACCTGTTCTCTCTGATCATAATTTTAGTGCTGGGAGTTTGCGTGTATTTCGGAGGACTTAATTATATCATTGACCGAGTTGGAAAGGGGCATCTCGATGGGAAAATAAGATCTTTCCCTTTTCAATGGAATCGTATCTTTTTCCATATTTCTATTTGAAAATCAGCTCTGATGGATAGCCGTTCTCTTAGCTAGATACATATTTTCACTGGCAGCACTAACCTTAGCCTACTCCAGAAAATACTATTCAATTTTTAGCTTTTCCCTAATCAATTCATTCAGTGCCTCGGTGGAATACAAGTTGGTCATTTAAAAATTTCTAGCTGTTGCCTGATATGTCCCAAAACAAATTTAGCTAGCAGGGGTTTCTATTTTAGACCATCTCTGGAAATGCAGATTTACTGTACAACTGGGTAATGGTTTAGAGATAAACAGACACAGTGAGTTGCTGTCTGATTAGCAGGACTGGGCAAAATTTAGCATTATATATATATATATATATATATACACACACACACACACACACATATACATATACACACATATTGCAGTAATTGGACCATTGGACTGGAGGATGTAGATTAAATTGGTCTCATCACCACATGTGGTCTCTTCTCCCACTTGATATTAAGGTTGGATGATTCTTTCTGTTTAGAAATCTCTCCTTCCTCCTAATCTCCCTCCCCAAAAATATCTTCTGAAGGTTTTTCTAAAAATTCTTACAATAAGTAACTTGTTTTGGAGATTAGGATAAGGGAGGGAGAAAGATGCCGCCTTTCTATCTACTTCAGAGCCAGCCACCAAGTATCAACTCTTTAATAACAAGCAATACACTATTATTTTAGAAGAAAGCCCCAAGGGAACATGAGTTCTAAGGAGCACATGACACATCAGAGACATCCAGTTGCATATTTTCGTCTTAGGTGTTGTCTTTTAAACCTCTGGAGGTGAGAAATTATTTCGTACCTGATTAAGTACCATGATCTGTAGGCTGAGGAAGATGTGGTTTCTTGGGGTCATTTTATATGGAAGCAAAGACCTGGTATTAATGCTAATTGTATTTACTAGTTAATTCACGTATTTATTGAAAGTCCACTGTGCCTCAGGGAATGCTTAGGCACTGTGGATACTGTAGTAAAATTAACGAGTGAGTTGGTTATAATTTACTCCATTGATGATGAGCATATGGACTGCTCATGTTTGAGGTGGTGGTTTGACTACAATGGTTCATTGCATACGTTTATGTTTTCCTTCATCCCACCCTCCTCTTCTCTCTTCTTCTTCCCTCCTCTGCCTCCCCCTTTCCTTCCTTCTCCTTTAGGATTTAGACCTTAGAGGCACTAAGCATTGTTACCCAGAATTCTCTAATTCAATAAAATAATACATTTTTTGAGAATTAGTTTCAGGGTAAACCAACTGTAATGTAGCCCTACATTTCAGCAGTTTAATGAAATAGAAGTCTATTTCTTGCTCATGTAATAATCTAGTGACGGTATTCCTAGTTGATGGGAAGCTTTCCTCCATGTCATGACTCAAGGACTCTGGGTCCTTCCATTCTGCGACCCTGTCTGCCTTGAAATCTGCTTCCAGCTGGTGAAAGGAAACAGCGGGTGAGAGGGGCATAGACATTTCTTCACCAGTTTGGTCTGAAATGGGCAAACGTCCCTTTGGCTCGTGTACCATGGGAGAGCTGCCTACATGTCCCCACTAGGTGAGATTCTGGGTCTATGACTGCCTAGACATTCAAAGTGAATGTCTTCTATACCATGGAAGCAGGAAGACAGTCATGAGTAGGCACAATTAGGTGTCAGGCACCATGCTAATTTCTGGAGATGAAAGATGGGTAAGCCATCATTCTTCAGGACAGTGGGAGCCACATAGATAACCCAACTAATCACACCTAATAGCTGAGTACTAGATAAAGTCGTATGTGAACATAGATGTGGGGACAAATACCCCAGCCAGCAGAGCATCAGAGGTTTCCATCTGGCAGAGGAGAGGAAGGAGGGCGTCAGCACTAAACAAAGGCATGGAGTGGAGGAGATGCCCAACATGTCCAGGCAGTGGAGAGCTGCTGCACATGGCGGGTGCCCAACAGTGGGGGGCGGGTAACTGGGACCAGAGCAGAGAGGGCATTGCGGGCTGTGCCTTTTGCAGGAAGCACTAGAGAAGGAAAGTGAGCTATGTGCTCAAGGCTTCAGACACAGGCCTTCTGACCCCACTCCTTCCTGAAACCCTTGTTGCTTGCGTATTTCATTATATGCATGCAAGGAAATTGATTAAAGTCCTATGTGACTTTTTGAGATGCAGGGTGTTTGGCTTCTGAGAAAGGAAAACCTACGCTTGGCATCTTTGTTCCTTAATTGGTAGGAATCTATCCTCTTATGAAAGAGACACATTAAATTTTATGACCCCCCCCCCCCATCTGACTTCAAGGTTGACATTTCATCGTGCATTTGAGGTCCTTTCCCTTTCTACCAATACTTGTAGTTGTGACTATGAGAGAGAGTTTGGGTTGCAGGTTCTAAAAGAGACTTGTCTCAGCTGTCACAGGTAGAAAGCACCTTTTGCCAATGCTGTGAAGCTGGGAGACTTGGGGTGGAGAGGAGAGGGAGCTAGAAATAGGGATACACTGAGGTTTTGGCCAGTGTCTAATAAGAGGATGATATATATACATAACTTTAACACCATCATGAATGTGTTGCATTCCGTAGGAACTGAGTGGACAGGAGGGAGAAGGAATTTGTTTCTGGAGGAAATCAGGGAAGACTCAATGGAGTAGGTACCTTGAGAACTAGGTCTGAATATTCTGGGTAGAGGAAGGTTAATCTAGAAAGACAGGGAAGCTGGAACCGAGACATGAGGATGAATAAGTGGGGAGCATTTTGGGGGTCTGGGAGCCTCTAGCCAGCTGGAGATGGGGCTGCCAGCCATGGGGTGGGGGAGAGAGTGGAAGGGAGAAGAAAGAAAGGTCAGGGATGTTCACATCAGGAACAGCCTTTTTAGGACCTGATACATGGTCAGGGAGCTTGCCTCTAAAATGAGAAGGGTCTACTTCTACTCTTTCAGGAAGAGATTTTCTGGACAAAGATCCTGAAGCTTAGAAGTGACCAGAGATCAGCCTGAGGTTACAGAGCTGGTTGTTGCACAAGGAAGGCCCCCTGCATGATACCAGGTCAGAGAGATGGTGGATGCGAGCCCTTGGCTTGGTCCTCAAGACAGCACAATTCTCCGAGTGGAGAGTTGGCCAGATGTGAACATGCTATGGGCTCTTTGAGAAAGATGTGGCAACCCCCTCACTCAGCCAGCCAGACCCCTACCTTACTACCTGAAGCTTTGGCTTCTGTCTGCCCCCCGGCCCCCGCCCAGTGCAAGTTGAATTATCCTCATTACTTTGGGACTCCAAGTGCCATGGATCAGGACTGTTTATAAGACAAGACAAATGACTATCAGGAAAGAGCTTTTGAGAGAATGAAGAGACAAACTTACTATAGCTTAATGGATGTCTTGTCCAGTTGGCTTGTATGTGCGTGTGTTTACCATAAAATACAGAATAGAGAATGCCAGATTTCCTTTTCAGAACTTGGTAAAAAAAAAATTATAGCAGATGAACATGAGGCGAAATCAAAGGGGGATTTTGCTCACATATGAAAGTTTACAAGAAATCTAGTTGAGTCTGGTTCCAGTATTTGCTGAAGTTTGTGGCTGTGTCAACAAAGATGGGTTAAAGTAAGCATATTTTAGATCCTAAACAGAGCAGTCTCATAGTCTGGAATAGAGAGTAGCTTTAAAATGTTTTAAAATGGGTTTCCTTTTCTTTCCTTCCAGCTGCGCCTAGTGCTAGGGGAAGACGAACCCGCATGCTCTTTGTTACACAGCAGCCTACCCACCCAGGGGAGCGAGGCGCATTAGAGTTTTCAAAACCTAAGTCCTTTCGATCGGCTGATAGTGGAGTTGGGGGAAATGGATTGGGAGAAGCTGCATAGCCATTCAGTGTGGGATTGCAACACCTGGAACATTCACCACGTTCTCCGTAATGAGACTCATGGTCTCATTGAGAAAACTGGCCCCAAACGATGGAGCAGCGGCTGAAATAGGTTCTTACTGGCATTTGCCCTGCATCCTTTGGCTTGTTTCCGCTGTTCCTGTGTCTTGGCCGTGGCTGTGTTTGGAGTGGCGTGGGAAAGGCCTTCATTCCAGGTGAATGTCTTAGTTTTACTTCTGTACTTTTGTGCTTTTGAACTCTCTCCCCAGATCAGCCTTGTCTTTATGCATTTGATTCGCCTCTGGGGCAAGTAAGGCAAAGTGACCCTTTGGTGACCCCATAGTTCTCATTCATCTGTTCTGTCCCTGATGCAAGTTCAGTTTTTTAAAGACTGTTGGGAATTGTGATCTTCTCTTTATAAAATGATCTGTAGGTTTCGTGCTTCTTAATTATTGTAATATGAACATTTTATGAGCCTGAACCTAATACTGAAGTTTTCCTGAAAATTTTTTAAAAAGATTTTATTTATTTATTCGAGAGAGAGAGAGCGAGCGAGAGCAGGAGAGGAGAGGGATCAGCACAAAAAGCAGACTCCCCGCTGAGCAGGGAGCCCGATGTGGGACTCGATCCCAGGACTCCAGGATCGTGACCTGAGCTGAAGGCAGTCGCTTAACCAACTGAGCCATCCAGGCTCCTCCTGAAATTTTTTTTGTAGGTTTTCTTTCTTCATCTTTATGGCTTAAATTAGGGGATTTGGCAAAAACATAACTTCCCAAATCTCTTTCTGGTTTCATAAGAACAAAGCCTACATTAAAAAACAAACAAACAAAACCTCTTTGGAGTATAGCAGACACTCAATGTTACATTAGTTTCAGGTGTATTACCTAGCAGGCAGACAACTCTGTATTTATGCTACGCTCACTACAAGTGTCCCCATACAACGCTATTACGGTACCCTCGACTATGTTCCCTATGCCCTACCTTTCATCCCTGTGACTTTTTCATTCCATAAGTGGAAGTTTGTGCCTCCCACTCCCCTTCCACGATTTTGCCCATCCCCCTGCCCTGCAACTATCCGTTTATTCTCTAAATTGATTCTGTTTTTTATTAGAACAAAGCTTACATTTTGTAGGTGAACTTTTGAAATAGCCTTGATATTAGGAAAGCTTGTTAATGTTAACACAAAAGTTAACATAATAAGTTACTGTTTAAAGTTGTGATATTTTCCAAATGCTCCCCTATCTCTGCCCTCACGGGATGAGGGACCATGTCTAGACGATGTCAGAAATTTGTCCACAGTGTCTGCACAGAGCCTGGTGTGTGGGGTCCACTTTATATGTGGATTTTTTCAATAATGTGTATTTTTCTTTTATGATTCTCTTAACATTGTCTTTTCTCTAGCTGTATGGCAAGAATAGAGCATATAATACATGGCATACAAAATATGTGTTAATTGACTATTCTCAGTAAGGCTTCTGGCCAACAACAAGCTACTAATAAAGTTATATGTGGATCTTTAGGGGGAGGAGGGGCCGGGGCCCCTAACCCCTTCCTTGTTTGAGGTCAACTCTAATTGTTAAATATGGCCGAATAAATATAGTTTCTCATTTAAGAATCATAGCTGCTTTATGAGGCTGGGGATATGAAGTTGAGTCTCCTTATTCATGGTAGTTCTATAAAGTCGTGAACATCTAATTCGTGAATGCAAAACTATTGTCACTAAGGCAAATACAGGGTTAAGTCCCTGTGAGTATCTGCTCACAAAACTTGCATCAACTGATTGGTACGTAACTTTATTTTATGTGTGTTTGTTTAAAGACACCTTATTTAATATATATATTGTAGACCCATTAACTTTGAGTTCCTGGCCAATAGCGCTGTAACTCATGTCTGATAAAGCTTTTCCAGCACGTATTTAAGACTATCCCAGCCTTCGAGGAGTGCTAGACAGAAGGTCAGCGCTACATTTAGGGGCCATTTTAAACAGGGAAATCATTAAAAAAAAATGTGAAATCCTCAAAGTACAAAAAATGTGGGAAATGTGGCAAGAAGTAGACCACGCAAAGGACATTTGTTCACAGTATGAGAGCTGAAACCAGAAGGCAGAGCGCGTCCTTGTTCACTGGCAGCTGGTAACACGCACGTTGGGGTTGGTTGCCAGCCTGTCCATGGGCGTGAAGGACTGCGGAGGCACCGTGGGTAGTGATTTGGGGGTTATGAATACTAACAATAGGTGAGTTTGCAAATGCAGAATTCTGAGTTAACAAGGATTGATGGTATGGGTACATCCTTTTTGCGTATCTGGAGCTCCAGAAAGAAACTCCAAGTTCAGAAAGAATTGTGTGCGATCATCCAAGTGGAACTGAAACCCGGGTCCTCTGACTCCTGGGTCAGTGTCCATCCAACACCCTGGGCTGCCTTCTTGGGAAGTGGAGGGGTAACCTGTGACTGGCCTCATTAGTGCGTAGAAAGTGCCTTTTTTTGAACAATATGGGATATCTGCACTTCAAGTTATGAAGCTTTGTAATCTGAAATGGCTCATGGAAAACTTGGAAAATTATCTGTTATGTAATTTGTAATTTTTTTTTTCCCCCAAAATCTCAATCACTGAAATCTTATCCTGTCTCTGTAAAAGGAAGAATAACTAGGGGTTAGTCTTCCCACATATAAATTGCAGGGGTGTACAAGAGAGCATCGCAGCTCATGGCTTCACTCTTACTCCGAGGACGAAGTCTTGTTTCGCACAAGCTTCCGGGATCCGGAGGAGGCTGGGGCAGGATGAAGATGGGTCACTGCCTTCAGAAATATCTTGAGGGTTACTCTGTGTCGGTTCGGAGCCTTCATCCTCGACAGATGCGAGCTAATTCAGGGTACTCAGCTCTAAGTAGAAAAATCAAAACTGGCCAGATTAAGACTTTAATTTTAGATATGTAATACGGAGAGGACTTAAAATACAGCTATGTATTCCAATGTCGGGAACAGGAAGAAAATAACTTGTGTATTAATTTTATGACACTTCCAGTATTTTCAGAAAACATTTCCCAGTTGTGTGCTACAGGACATTAGTATTCCATGAAATCTTAAGACACTATGTCCAAAAAAAAAAAAAAAATTCTTTAAGGTCAAGAGTTTGGGAAATACTAGTTTAAATGAGTTTAACCACTTTTTTTTTTTTAAACTACAGTACATAAGTGTTCTAGCCGATCTACTGCAGGCTTGTCAGAGCGCTTAATAAGCTTGCCTGTGTCCTCACCTCTCAGAGCCTCTACCTTTAGGACAACCGGCAACGTCCCCTGTCCCCGTAGATCATGGTTTGGGAAATGCAGCCATGCAGTATAATGTACCAATTCCAGGGGAGGTGAGAGAAGAGAAAGTTAAGATTTTCTTCCTGGTGAGAGAGATGGAAAAGTTCAGTGAGCCTGAAGACATTCCCTCCCATACATGGTAGTGGAGTCCGAGCCTGTGAACTTGGATCTCTCCTAGCAGTTCGTGGTGGGGGAGAGAGCATGCACCTGCCCCAGGGTGAAGGGAACAACGTTTCCTTGTGGTCCTATAGTGTGCGGCGGGCCAACCCAGCGAACCTTCTTCCTGAACCTAGGGGGTTCTGGGCAAGCCGTGGGAAGGGTGTCCTTCACAGACAAGGGTTAAGCCAGGACTCCTAGAAGTGTGGGGCTTGTAGTGGGGTGAATGGGCTCCCCTGTGTCTCTCCCACTCCTGCATCCAAATGTGACCTTATTTGGAAATGGCGTTTGCAGGAGTATTAAGTTAAGCGGCCCAACGGGAGAACACCTTGGGTTATCTGGGCTGGCACTAAGTCCAGTGATAAGCATCCTTACAAGAGAGAAGGCAGAGGGAGATTTGAGACAGACAAGACCACAAGCCAAGGAACTCCTGGAGGGATCGGAAGCTGAAGAAGGCAGGGAGAGCCTTTTCCCTGGGAGTCTTTGGCGGGAGTGCAACCCAGCTGACCTCTTGTTTTGAGACCTCTGGCTTCCAGAACTGTGAGGGAATAATTTCCTGTTTTAAACCACCATGTTTGTTGTTCTGTGTTATGGCAGCCCCAGGAAACCAAGACAGAGGTGTAGGAGGAGAGATGGAAACTGACAGAGAGGTAGGTGATAGTTTAGAAGATGAGAGCTGGTAAGTTCAAACAGCAGGGGTCATCCTGGAGTTTCCTCTGGAAAGTAGAGCTTCCAGAGCTTTCCTGTGGCACATGGAGGTCCCACCGGTCCCACCAACAAGCTCACAGCCAGCCCCTATGGCAGAATTGGAGGAATGGTGTCTGTGGGTTGCTTGGAGAGCATGGCCACCACAGGAGGACAAGGAGGATGTTCTGCCTGGCTGAGGGTATGAATAGGGTATCACTGTGGGGAGTCCTAAAAGGAGGCTTGGCAAAGGAATGAAATAAATGTCTTTTGTCTTGGAGAGCTCGCTGGTGTTGGAGGTTTTGTGGATGGGTTTCAGAGTGGAGTCAGCCCACAGCTCGCATGGTCCTTGACTACTGCTGGGTCCCGCACCCCTCAGGCCTATGGGAGAACATTCCCAGGACATCGCAATGTGAATTTTGGGGATCTGTACCCTAATGAAGACTTTATACGTATTTCATCATTACGAAGAGAACAGAAAAATTACTGAGATGAAGAAGTTGTTACTGTTTTTATCTCTTAGGGAAATGACGGATTATTCCCATGGGAATAATTCCATTGCTTTTGAAAAGCCCTGATAAGCCCTTTGTGTGGAAAAAACAAACAAGACTGCCCCGACACATTGTGGAGGAGGTGGAGGGGACCAAGGCAGTGATTTCTTGTTCTGCATAATAAAACAGCTGGGGTCTGTGATTGGGGGGGGGGGAATGAAATTAGGTAGATGGAGTAAGAGTGGGTGCTCCCAAGAACGGGGGGAAGCTGGTGTGTGGCCTGTGGTGGAATAGAGCTCCTGATAAATTGACTTTAGTCAAGAATAGCCAACACATGTCTATCTTTGTCTGATACTGAAAGGAAGATCTTTCCTGCTCTGGGCTGTTGTCCATCACACTCAGGTTGTCGGCAAAATTCTACACGCACGCTCTTGTATTAAGAGATGCTTCAGGAAGTGTGGGAACACTGTGTCCAGTTTGTGTTGAGGGGAAATGTGATGGGGGGGTCTACCTATCATAGACACTGGGAATGGAGAGGCAGAAGTGGCAGGCTGTGGAGCAGACTGGCTCCCAGGAGGCAGGGACAGACCCTGATGGATGGCCTTGGTCTCCTGTGTGTGGCCTGGAAGCTTTGGGGACTTGGCCCAGAAGAAGTGGCAGGGGAGGGTGGGGGGTCATTCAGACCGGAGGGATCTGGGCATCTGAGTAAAATCAGATGTGCTCAGGATTTGGGGCTGAGTGGGTGAGGCTTGGGTATGCTGCGTTACTACATAAACAGCTGCATTAATTGTTGTCTGTCCTTAAACTCCATCTCTCTCTGGTAGAGCATCTGCCCTATATTCAGAATATCCCCCAAAGGCTGAGTCTATGCAGGCATATGTTTATTTGTTGGCGGGGAAGGTGGATACTAAGGACAGGGGAGAGTGGAGGACTGCTACGTCAACCAGAAAAGGCCATAAAACCACTGACCGGTGGTGCAGAAGTGTGATTGACCTTGAACAAGGAGAGCTGAGGAATGAGCCGACAGAATCACAAAGCTGTTGGGGGCAGGGGGACTGGTATAGGGGATGACAGGAGGAACAGAGCGTTATAAGCGAGGAACATGCCATTCAGCACTGAGATGTGAAGTCATCTTGACAGTGGGGAAGTGGCTGTTGGAATCTACTTGTTTAAAAACCAGCAAAAGTGGGATTTGATGCTATATGTGTTCATTCTGTCGGATTATCAGGCTTATTCTTTTTGGAAATGGAGAGGTCTTGAATATTTGGTGATAGGTGGGAATGAAGTATCATTCAAGACTTCACCTCTGGCTGTCAGATTTGTGAGCATACTTTAACAGGACATCAAATGTTATTACTTTAACCATCATAATGACCTGGAGTGGGTGGTGGAAATCCTCTTTGCTTATCGGGGACCCTTGACTTTCCTCTGATGTCTTCCCATTGGAATTAGATGGATGTCTGCTTTCTGACTTCTTCTGAGGCTTGATTGAGGATTAGATCACTCCGTCCCAACTGGCCATTTCTCTCGGAGGATGGGCAAATCAGTGCTAATTGATACTTTTTATATTTAATTACACTTAATTTCTTCTGTCTGGCTGCCCTGAAGCCGAGAAGAGGAAAACAGTGCTCTACATGCAAATCTTCTAACATAAACATTTCTTAACCTCATTTGCTGGAGGATTAGTCCAAATATAGAATCCTTAAGATAAAAGCTGCTTACACTGGTTTCTTATCTGTATTTCCATCCTGTGTCTGGAGTCCCTCTTTCTGGAAACCATCACTGTGATGGGAATCTGCTTATTCTCTATTTCCCTATTACTCAACTCTTCCATATTTGGTTTTATAATCATTTCCGTCCCTTTGTTAGTTTGCCTAAACTAATTCCATAACCCTCAGGTCTGTTTCTCTGCCTTGGAACCACCAGTCCTGGGCCTCTGGTCACAGTGCTCTTCCTACTGGTTTTAATGGCATCACCCTTCCTGCAAAACCTTGATACTTCCCACTTCCTTCTGGATAAAGCTTCCGACCCAGTCCAACTCACAGTTCCAGATCTTCTCCCAAGTCCTCAGGACTTCCCGTTGCTTGCTTCCCTCCCTCCCTTTGCTAGTGTCAGTGCTACATCCTTGTCTAGACGTTCCCCTCACCTCCTCTTGCTCCTCCCTGTACTCGTGAGGACCATTTCATGGAACCAATCTCTTGTGTATCTAATCCTGTCTTGGTGTCTGGTTTTAGGAAGATCCAAAATGTCATGAGAGGGTTTCCAGCCTCTCCTCATACTTACCAGACTCTTACTTACATCCTTGCTTTGATCTTCAACCCCTTATATTTTTGGTGAATTCCTTTGGAGAGTTGCCTTTCTTGCCAGTGGACCCTGGGGTACAGTCATCCTGGTCCTTCTTGACGGATGTCCTATGAATCTTGGAGTTTGGATTGAGTTTTCCCTCTTTAGAAGACACATAGTTCCTTTCTGCAGATTGTCTTGTCCCATCCATGGAACTCAGCACTCAAGGGGAGAGATACCTTCTGTGCCTGTTTATTTAGCATATGTCCTGTTCCATCCTTTTCTTCAGAGTGAGGAAATGCCCATTACCCTTAGAGTTTAAAATCCAAGGCAGTGGGGCGCCTGGGTGGCTCAGCAGGTTAAAGCCTCTGCCTTCGGCTCAGGTCATGATCTCAGGGTCCTGGGATCGAGCCCCACATTGGGCTCTCTGCTCTGCAGGGAGCCTGCTTCCTCCTCTCTCTCTGCCTGCCTCTCTGCCTACTTGTGATCTCTCTCTCTGTCAAATAAATAAATCTAAAAAAAAAAAAAAAAATCCAAGGCAGAAACTGTGTAAGTTATTTAAAAAAACATTTGCTCCCAGTGACTATTTCTACCCCTGGACTTAGTAGAGGTTCATCTGGTTCTAGACATCTCTTTAGTGAACACCTTTCCCAAATATTTCTCTCACTATATTGTAAGCTTTTTTTAAAAAAAAATGATAAGCTTCTTGAGAGTTGCTTCTTTTGTTTCAGATTGCTCATTTGTAATATTGAGAGCTAGATTAAGTTATTATTATTTTTTTAGAGCAGGAGAGAGTATGTGTGCAAGTGGGGGGTGGTGGTGGTGTACAGAGGGAGAGGAGAGAGAGAGAATCTCAAACAGACTCTGCTCAGCATGGAGCCTGACCTGGGGCTCGATCTCACAACCATGAGATCATGATCTGAGTCAAAACCAAGAGTTAGATACTTAACTGACTGAGCCACCCAGGCACCCCTAGATTAAGGCATTTTAAAGATCTTTTAGTAGTGTGATTTCCCAGAAAGATCTTTTAGAGATGATCTAGTATATGATTTTCTTTTTCTGAATATTGGATCCATCTTCTTTGATAATCTGCCTTTCATTTATACAAAGCATTTTGCAGTTTGTTCACATAAATTACATTAGTTGATCCTTGTATCCACCTTGTGAAATGTCAGAGTAAATATTAGCTGCCTTTTACCTGTCAGGAACTTGAGACTTGTGGAAATTAAATGACAAGTCTCAAGCTTCTGGGGGAATTATTGGGTCTGGTGCCCTGTGTCCTACTAATCCCCTAACTCCAGAGGATTTTCTTTCCATTTCATGACCTATAGCTACTAACTCAGCATTCTTCACCAAGCACCTTCATGTTTCTTTTACTTTCAACCCTCTGCACTTAGGGACAGAGGTTTAGAAGAGGTAGCCCAGATTCGAATGCCTCAAAAGGTGAGCCAGGGCAGCAGGGTCAGAATCCCACAGTTGGGAGGGAGGGGACTGTGGCAGACTGAAGAGCACATCTATTTGAGGGGCACAGTCCCCAGTCAGTCCTAGCCCTTTGTGCCATTCAAGAAATGCTGGCCTGGGGTGGTTAAATTTTTAGTTTTCCAAGGGAGGCTGGAAATTGATATTTTAATGTGAAATCTGCCTTTTAAGATGCTCAAAATAAATTTAAAAAATGAAAACTCTAGAAGCACCTGGGTGGCACAGTTGGTTGAGTGTCTGACTCAATTTTAGCTCAGGTTGTGATCTCAGGGTCGTGGGATCGAGCCCAACGTCGGGCTCTGTGCTGAGCGCAGGGTCTGCTTGAGATTCTCTCTCCCTCTGCCCCTCTGGCTCTGCTTGCATGCTCTCTTTCTGTAAGATGAATAAATAAAAATAAATCTTAAAAAAAAAAAAAGAGGGGCGCCTGGGTGGCTCAGTGGGTTAAAAGCCTCTGCCTTCACCTCAGGTCATGATCCCAGGGTCCTGGGATCGAGCCCCACATCGGGCTCTCTGCTCAGCAGGGAGCCTGCTTCCTCCTCTCTCTCTGCCTGCCTCTCTGCCTGCTTGTGATCTCTGTCTGTCAAATAAATCTTAAAAAAAAAAAAGAAAAAAAAAAAAAAAAAAGAAAACCCTCGGAGGCCAAAATACATCTACAAGTGGTGTTTGGGTCCCTAGAGCCCCCTGATTTGGAGGGATGAAGCATGTTTCACTCACTCTGTGGGCTTTCTCTCAAAATCCTATGAAATCCTTTGGTGAATTTTACCACCTTTACTAAAACCTTGGTTATAAATAATGAAAACAGGAATAGTCCTCAGTTCTTGGATGCTCCTGTGTTCTTGGGAGTATGCTGGGTGTTTGGTACACAGCGTCACTAATTCTAGCAACCTTAGGACACACCTATTTTTTACCCTTATTTTACAGATGAGGGGGATGAGGTCCGGAGCTGAACTAGCTTGCAGAGGCCACACAGTTGGTAAGTAGTGGAACCAGGATCCAACCCAGATTTCTGGCCTCAAAGTGTGTTCTTGCTGTTTATTTAATACACATAATGTCAACATCCTCAGAGAAGAGAGAGAGGACAAAATGAAAAATATGGTACTTCTATTTTGAAACAAGTCAAAAGTGATCTTGTTATGTGCATTGAGAACTTAAAAGACAAGCATAATCCTCTTTTTGTTGGGGGTGGCATAGAAGAGGTGTGTTTCTCTTTGAGAACATGGACAGGGAAGACAGAAAGAGACTGCCCATGGTAGGATGTGTTCCTCCTTTCTTTCAAAACTCTGAGCCAGAAATGCACTTCCGACCAGCTAGTGTCTGGCTTTCGTATTCTGACTTTCTGTCTGCATTGACCATAATGTCCTGCGAGATGGCCACTAGCTTACTACTTTTCCTCTTGACTCCTGTTTCCAGAAAGCAAAGCTCGGGTGAAAAAAGACCTTTTGTTTAGGATCTGAAGTCAAGTCCAAATATAACAAGATCCCAATAACTTCCTCCACCCCCTAGGGTTTAAAACCAAATTCACTCTGCCCAGATGGCTGCTCCAGAAAGACAGAGCATTCCCCCACTGCTTCCTCTTTCTGCTGGCTGCCCACTGATTACAGCTAATGGCTCCCAGCTGTACTGCCTCTGAAGACTGGGGGGGAAGACAAGTCTTTGAAAAATAATTTAATAACCAGACTCCTCCAGGGATGGGTGGGGTTGATGCCAATCCTGTTGGAACACTCTCTCATTCAGAATCTAGCTGGATGGCATGCTTTGGAGAGGGGAGTTGCTATGTGCATTTTGCTATGTGCCCTCTTGGTGTTCCCTTTAAGAATCTGATACACTCTATTCCTTAAGCGTGGTTGAAAAGAATTCATCTCCAAATGTTAAAATAAAATAGACATGTATGCCATATCCTTCTTTAGTTCCAGTTCAGAGAACTGTAGGAACTACCTCCGGGGCTATGACTTTATGCAAATCACAGGTACTTTAAGATCAGTCTCTTTGATGTTCTGACATGTTTATATCGTACAAATAATTCGATGTCTGTGATATTTTAAAACTTGGCAACCTAGAGTGTCCATTTCATCTTTGAAATACCAGAGTCTTTGAAAGGGTGACTACAGGTACTGTGACCCATCAGAGTGAAAAATCAAAGCTCAAAGGATACCAGCAGGCAAACGCTTGGTAACAGATTTCTAGGGTTTGGTGGGCCTTCTTTCTTCATTTTCTTCCTCTTTCTTATTTTTGGATGGAGAAGGGAGGATGAAGTAATTTCACCAAACTAAAATTTGATGGTTTCCTCAAACCCTTTTTCTAGAAGTATTTAGTGGTATTTGGAGTCTCCCCTCCATGACACTGCAGACAAGACTTGTTGTACACATCCTTATGGAATGTCGCCTGTGCACTGAGCCAGGTGCTGAGGTTAGATACAGAAACAACTTGTTGGTGCTTCAGGGCCTTTCAGAGCACTGGCTGAACAGATCAGTCTTGAGCAATTGACTACAGTGTTGTCTAGTTCTAGAATAATCTCCTTATGGATCATCTTCTCCTCCTAGGAGGTAATGTGGCTTAGTGCAAAATGCATGAGCTCTGGAGTCAGAGTCAAGTTCGAATTTTGACATGCTCTTGCTTAAACTTTGAGATTTTGCTTTATTTTCATCTGTGAGATGGAACTTGCAGGCTTGCTGTGAGGAATAACATGTTGGAATGCTGGCAGGATGGTTTGTAAGTCTCCTTTTAAATGATTACATGATGGATTTTGTTATACTCCATTTATTGTATGCTATATACTTAATATATGTACATAGAATCAGGCAATGGAGGTCGTCTTTGTGCTTTCAGTTGAATCACAGGGAAAAGAGATGGGGAAAGTGAATTTCTATTATAAGTCATTACCAATTAAATCTTATTTTTATCAAGTCTTAATCTTCAGAGTAATCATGAGAGGTAGATAACATTCAACCTATTTTCGGGGTGGGGAGTTACATCTTGGAAGGGTTAAGTCCTGTCCAAGGATAGTATCTTTGGAGGATTTTCTGTCTTGGTTGTATTACATAAATTTGAAAGCTTCATATTCTGGCATTTCTACCTTGGCCTTGAAATACTAGATCTTCTGAAGAGTTGTCTTCAAATACTTGTGCCATTCAGGATTCTGTACTATTCAAGAATATTAAACGTACACAGTCTATCCTAGGGAAGCAGAGTCTACGGAAGAGGCCTGCTGCTTCTTTGTGGTTACTACTAAGCATTAAGCACTTGAAGATTTTCAGCTTGATTCAAGGGCTGGCTCTCCTGGGAATGAGTTTAATAAGAGGAAAAGATAACTTACCATGACAAACTTATTCAAGATTCCGACTTCAATGGAATCTTTTTTTCTACATAAGCATAAAATCCGGAGAAAAATGTTGTGTAGTCTATGAATGGCTACTATTTTTGTGAACTTACTAAGGGACAGATACAGAGCTTAGCACTTGACAGGAGTAGCTTGCTTCCCTCCTGCCCCATCCCTTCCTTCTTCCTTTCCTTCCATTTCTATCTCTCTTCCTTCCCCTTCCCTTTTCTTGATTATTTGGGAGGGGCTATGTGACTCAGACTTTGCACCCTTTCTATAATCGGATCCCACTTCCTAATTATAGGGGGGGGGCATTTGATCTGGATTAGGCCGGATCTCTCAACTGGGAATTTAAATATTGAGTGTAGTGACCGAGGTCTAGGTAGTCCACAGAAAGGCTTCTGCTACTGACCCTTGGGGTTGCCCATGGTTTTTGCACCTTTTCCATAACCTGGTGAGTTGTTTCAGTATCTTTCCAATACGTTGTTTCACTTAAATTACCCGGAGTTAATGTTGCTTAAAACTAGAACCTTAACTCACTAGACCTGTCTTACTCCTCACATGTGTCTACATAGTAGGTGTTAGTCTTCATATTTTACAGATGAGAAATTGAAGCTTCGTGAGGATAAAGCTTTGGTCCACATCATACTGTTAGGAAGAGGCTGAGCTGGTATTCAAATTCAGTCCTACCCTACTATGAAGGCCAATATTATACCTATATTTAAGTGGTTTAAAATTTAAAGGAAAATAAGTAGCTGGAATAAAATATTTGCAGTGTTTGAGACAATCCATAGTGCTTAGTAGCTTTAAATTATGAAGATTTCTTAAGCAGTAGAAAAAAATTTAACATACTACTGGAAAAACTGGGCAAAGGATGTGAATACCATTTTTTTTTTTTTTTTCAAGATCCTAGCATAGGATCCAACAGTCCATTGAAAAGATTATCCACCATGACCAGGTGGGATTCATCCATGGGTTGCAAGGGTGGTTCAACATTCGCAAATCAATCAATGTGATAGAACAAATCAAGAAGAGGAGAAGAACCACATGGTCCTCTCAATTGATGCAGAAAAAGCATTTGACAAGATACAACATCTGTTCCTGATTAAAAAACCCTTCAAAATATAGGGATAGAGGGAACATTCCTCAACTTCATAAAATCTATCTGTGAAAAACCCGCAGTGAGTATTCTCAATGGGGAAAAGCTGACAGCCTTCTGTTTGAGATCAGGAACACGACAAGGATGCCCACTCTTGCCACTGTTGTTCAGCGTAGTACTAGAAGTCCCGGCAACAGTCATTAGACAACAAAAAGAAATAAAATTATGAGCTGGCAAAGAAGAGGTGAATACCATTTTCTTAAAGAGTTGTGACAATGTAACATAACAATGTGTCATACATATAAAAATGTTTAACCTCCTCATTACAAAATATGGAAAAGAACAGTGGCGAGCCATTTTCTACTTCCTTATTAAAAAATATGAAATTAAGCTTGTTCAAAAGTTTGAAAATTTGTACAAATCTGTGCAAACTTTAGTGAGAGAAATTTGTTCAAATACATTTAGAATCTCAAATTTGCTAAAGACCTTTGATTTAGCCATCTTAAGAAAATAGTCAGGGATATAGAGAATGAATTGTGTACCAGGGTATTTTCATAATGATAGCAAAAATAAGTAAACTAAGTGTCTAGTGATCTGGAAATGGGAATAATTGGGAAAAGTGTTAAAAAAGCAGGAGGTCACAATATTCCCTCACTTAATAATTATTTATTGAGCATCAGCACCATGCAAGGCACTGTCAGAGGCATTGGAGAACCTGCAGTGAATAGTATAAAGTCTCTGCTCTCATAAACTTCCATTCTCATGGGGAAGATGATGATTAAACAGATACATGTATGATTATGACCAATATTGCGGATAAGTATAAGATAGAGTCAAGGGGTAGAACTTGATTCAAGGAGGGAGCACATTCGTCAAGATCTGAATGGATTGCAAGATTAAGCTATGCAGAGATGTGGAATATATCCATGAACAATTGCCATAATGCAGTGACAAATCACTGCAAAACTCAGTGGCTTAAGGTAAAATAATTCTCTCCACATAATTTATTCTTTCTGAGGTAGGTAGACAGGGTTTAGCTGTTTCAGTCTGAGCTTGTCTGGGCTTGGCACCAAGTTGAAAATTACGCTCACATCTGTGTCATGTGAGTCTCCTCCTCCTTGGATAAGCAGGTGAGCTGGAGGGTGTCCCCCCTTGGGGTGATGACAGAGGGACAAGAGGACAAACCCTGTCTTACAAGCATATTGCAAGCCATTTTTGTGTCATGTTTGCTGACATTCTATAGCAAATCCCTAAGCAAATCACAACGTCAAGCCTAATCTCAATGGGAAGGGGAAACCCATCCCATCCAGAGTAGAAGAGGTAGGTGAATGAGTTTTTGATGAATAGTAATTCAAACAATCCTATGAGAGGAGAGCGTCCCAGGAAGAAAGAAGAGCATGTGCAAAGGTCCTGTGTTGGAAGTAAGCTTAGTGCCACAGGTCGGCTACTGAGGTTTAAGTAGAATAGGCAGGAGAGTGGGAGAAGAGGCATGCAGGCCTAGATGATACGTGGTCTCAGGGCCAAGGTTAAGTAGAGAGTTTAGGTTGTGTGAGAGGTTATTAGATAACCATTGGAGCTTTTCAGCAGACAAATGACAATCTAATTTGTATACATGAGAGAACATGACCCTAATTTTATTTTTATCTTTAAAAATTTTTATTTTTTAAAAAATTAAGTTCTGTGCCCAATATGGGACATGAACCCATGACCCCAAGATCAAGAGTCATGAGCTCTACTGATAGCCAGCCAGGTGCCCTGACCTTACTTTTACATAAAGAGATACATGTCTGCATGGAGGAAAGCCTGAAAAAAACGCAAATATAAACAGTGGCTTTATCTCAGCAGTATAATTACATATAATTTCATATATGCATTATTTATATTTTGTTACAGTTTATAAATTTGGAAATATTCATGAATTTATTTTTCAAACAGTAAAACTATGATCTTAAAAAGGTCTCTGTAGAGCTCTCATAGAAAATAAATTAGCAAGATACATCAGTGGACCAGTAAGCCACTTTCAGACCTAATTTCTTTGTTCCCTATACTTTGAAATGTGGACGAGTTAAAGACAAATCTGGTCAGGTTTTGGTTCTATCTTTATCCATATCCTTATGTGTGTGTATATAGATTAGCATGTCTTTCATTTTACTGTAAAGCATTTCACACATACAGAAAAACATAGACACTAATATAATAAATCTTGTGTTTACCACCACTCAGCTCATTCATATAATAACATTTTGTCCTGCTTCAGATTTGTCTTCATCACTCCTTTCTTCCATCCTCCGTTCTGTTCCTCCTTCTCCAATACAAGTCAAAAATCTTACAGAAGTAGGTGAAATCCCTGTAACTAACCTGATCCCATCCCTCTCCTGTCGAGGTAACAAGTACCCTGAGTTTGAAGTTTTAATTCTGGTGAATATTTTATACTTCTATGTGTATCTATAAGCAGATCATAATATTGCCTTTGTGGTTTCTATGCCGTGTCCTTAACTGATGCATTCTTTGCTTTTCTAGCTTCTCAATCAGTGCACATTTGTACACGACCCGCAGGGCACATACACTGCTGTGGAGTCATCTTCTATGTAGGAAGATCACAGTTTATCGATTCTCTGGTTGATGGATCTTTAATCAGTTTCTGTTATTTTCTCAAATGATGCAGGAATCAATATTCTTTTTTTTTAAAAGATTATTTATTTATTTATTTGACAGAGAGAGAGATCACAAGTAGGTAGAGAGGCAGGCAGAGAGAGAGGAGGAAGCAGGCTCCCTGCGGAGCAGAGAGCCCGATGCGGGGCTCGATCCCAGGACCCTGAGATCATGACCTGAGCCGAAGGCAGCGGCTTAATCCACTGAGCCACCCAGGCGCCCCAGGAATCAATATTCTTGTACATGTGTTCTTTTGAGAGTTTTTCCGTATAATATGTACCTAGACGTGACATCTCTGAGTGGCAGAAAGTCTTCTTTTTTAACAGAGCTCTACTGCACATACCAAAAGATGAACCCACTTGGAATGTAAACTTCAGTGGTTTTTAGTATACTCAGAGTGTGCGACCATCCCCACAATCTCCTTTTAGAACATTTTGGTCACATGATGAAGAAACACCTTCCCCACTGATGGTCATTGTCCATGATCCCATCCCCACAACCTTTAGTACCTACTAATCTACTTTGTGTCTCTGTCAGTTTACCTATTCATAAACTTCAAATAAGTGGGACAGTACAGTATGTGGCCTTTTGTGTCTGTGTCCTTGCACTTAGCATGTTTTCAAGGTTCCTCCATGGCAGAGCATACAGCAGAGTTTCACTTCCTCCATGGCTGAATAATATTTTGGATGGATACATCACATTTTGTTTATCCATTCGTCAGCTGGGGGACATTTAGAATCTTTCCACTTTTTGGCTATTATGGAAAACGCTGCTGTGAACATCCATGTACAAATTTTTGTGTGTTTTCAGGTCCCTTGGGTATATACCTGGGAGCGGAATTGCTGGGTCATATAGTAAAACTGTGTTCAAATTTTTGAGATGCTGCCAAACTGTCTTCCAAAGTGGCTACAACATTATATATTCCCAGCAGCAGTGTATGAGGGATCCAACTCCTTCGCATCCTCCCTAACATTTGTTATGTTGTCTGTCATCTCAGTTATAACCATCCTAGTGACTGTGAAGTTATATCTCATTGAGTATTGATTTGTATTTCCCTAATAACTAATATTAAGCATCCTTTCATGTGATTATTGGCCATTTCAAAAGTTTTTTTTTTTTAAAGAAATGTTTATATAAAATTTGCCCACCATAAAAGTGGGTTTCCCTTTTATTGAGTTTTAAGGGTTTCTCTGCATTCTTGATCTTAGTCCCTTATCACATGTATCATTTGCACATATTTATTCCTATGCAGTGGATTGCATTTCCTTTTTTGATGGTGTCATTTGAAGCACAACAATTTTAAATTTTAAGTCCAATTTTCTGTTTTTGCCTAAGCATTTGGTGCCATATCTAAGAAACCACTGACCCAAGGTTATGAAGATTTATGTGTTTTCCTCTTACAACTTATTGTTTCAGCCTTTACAGTTAGGTTTTTGATGCATTCTGGGTTTATTTTGGTCTGTGGTGTGAAGGATGAGCCCAACTTCATTCTTTTAACGATTTCCAGTTGTTCCAGCTATAGTAGAGGGTAAGACTCTTCTTTCTCCATTGACTTATCTTGGCACTCCTGTAAAAAACTAGCTGATCGTAAGTGCATGGGTTTATTTTGGACACTCCGTTGTATTGCATTGATCTCTATATTTTATCTTTTTGCCAGTACCATGCAGTCTTGATTAAGATAGCTTTGTGTATATTTTCAAATCAGTACTCTTGAGTGTTCTAGCTTTGTGATTTTTTTTTTCAAGATTCTTTTGGTTATTTTGGGTCTCTTCTATTTCCATATGAATTTTAGGATATGCTTGTCAACTTGTACGAAAACAGCTGGGACTTTGATAAGTATTGTATTGAACCTATAGATTTGAGTTGGGGAGTGTTACCTACCATCTTTAAATTTTAAGTCCTTAAGTTAGGATACCTTACTCAGGATACCATTTTATAGATTCTCCTTAGTTTATTTGAGTGATATTTTGTAGTTTTCAGTGTATAAATCTTGCACTCCATTTGTTTTCTGTTCCTAAGTATTGTTTTCTTGTTTTGTTTTTGCTGTCATAGATTCTTTTTTTTATTTTCATCTTCAAATTTTCATGGCTAACATGTAGATATATAATCTTGTATATTGATCTTGTGTCCTGTCACCTTGCTAAACTTGTTTACTAGTTCCAGTTGTTTTTTTTGTGTGTGTGTGTTTGTAGGCGGTACCTTATTTTCTGAATATAAGAGCATGTCATCTGAAAATAGGTGTAATTTTCCTTTTCAATTTGCATGCCTTTTATTTTCTTGCCTAATTAGCATGGCTAGAAGCTCTAGTACAATGTTGAACAGAAGTAGCAAGAGTAGACATCTTTGTTTTCTTCCTGATCTTTCAGGCTTTTAGTTTTATCATAAATATGATGTTACCTGTGGGCTTCCCATTTTGATAGATTGAGGGGAGTTACTCTTCTATTCCTAGTTTGAATGTTTTTGTCATAGAAGGGTTTTGGAGTCCAGTGCTTTTCCTGCATATATTGAGATGATCTTGTGTTTTTTTATTAAGTAATCTCTATGCCCAACATAGGACTCCGTCTCACAACCTCAAGATCAAGGATCTTGTGGCTTTTTACCCTTTATTCTACTAACATGATGAATGCATATTTGTGAATTTTCCAAACTTTCCTTCTGTTATTGATTTCTAATTCCATTTCACTGGGCCAGAGAACATACTTCATATGAGTTCAGCCCTTTAAATTTTAGAGATTTGTTTCGTGGGCTAACATATAGTCCATTCTGGTGACTGTTCCACATGTATTTGGGAAGAATGTGTATACCTCTCTTGATGGGTGGCATGTTCTATAGATATATTTTAGATATTGTTGGTTTATGGTGTTCAAATACTTGTTGATCTTCTAATTGTTCTATCCATTATTAAAAATGAAGTGTTGAAGTCTCCAACCATTATTATTGAATTGTCTATTCCTTCCCTTAGTTCTCAGGTTTTATTTAATAGATTTGAGGTCCTGTTATAATTGTTGTATCATCTTGATTTATCCATTTATCATTATAAAATGTCCTTCCTTGTCTCTAGTTACAATTTTTGTTTTAAAGTCTCTTGTTTGATACTAGTACAGCCACTCCAACTCTCTTTTGGCTATGGTTTTCACAGTTAATTTTTCCCATATTTTTGCTTCATGTCTTTGAATAAAGAATGTATGATTCTATTTGTGTCTTTGAATAAAAAAAGTATGATTTGTAGACAACATGTAGTTTATATTTTCTGTTCTTTTTTTTTTAAGATTTTATTTATTTGACAGATCACAAGTAGGCAGAGGGGCAGACAGAGAGAGAGGGGGAAAGCAGGCTCCCTGCTGAGCAGAGAACCTGATGTGGGGCTCGATCCCAGGACCCTGAAATCATGACCTGAACCAAAGGCTGAGGCTTAACCCACTAAGCCACCCAGGCGCCCCATATTTTCTGTTCTTATCCATTTTGTCTATCTCTACCTTGATTACAGTGTTTAGTCCACTTACATTTACTATTTTTAAAAAAGATTTTATTTATTTGACAGAGATCACAAGTAGGTAGAGAGAGAGGCGAAGCAGGCTCCCTGCTGAACAGAGAGCCTGATGTGGGGCTTGAACCCAGGACCCCGGAATCATGACCTGAGCCAAAGGTAGCGGCTTTAACCCACTGAACCACCCAGGCGCCCCTAGTTCACTTACATTTAATGTAATACTGATGAAATAGGATTTATGTCTGCCACTTTGTTATTTTTAAATATATTTTTGAGTTTTTTTTAAAGATTTTATTTTTTTATTTGACAGAGAGATCACAAGTAGATAGAAAGGCAGGTAGAGAGAGAGAGAGAGGGAAGCAGGCTCCCTGCTGAGCAGAGAGCCCGATGTGGGACTCCATCCCAGGACCCCGAGATCACGAGCTGAGCCGAAGGCAGCGGCTTAACCAACTGAGCCACCCAGGCGTCCCTTTGAGTTATTTCTTAATGGTTGCATTAGAGGCTATAACTGACATCTTAATTCATAACAATGTAGTTTAGATTAATAGAGATAATTACAAGAATATCCAAAATCTTTGTTTCTGTGTTATTCCATTTTCTCCTTCCTTTTGGTCCTAATCTTGTCACACAAATTATATCCTTATAGATTCCATACCCACCAATATAAGTTTTTAATTATTGCTATATGTAGTTGTCTTTTAAGTTAGAAAAAGTTACGAGCAAAAAAATATATTCATGGTATCTATTATATTTATATATGGAGTTACCTTTATTTCTTTGTATCTTCATTTCTTCATGTGGACTTGCGCTGCTATTCAGTATCCTTTCATTTCAACCTAAAGGACTCACTTCAGTATTTCTTGTAGGGTATGTCTGCTACTGACAAATTCTTTCAGTTTTTGTTTATCTAGAAATGGCCTCTTTTCTTCTTTAGTTTTGAAGGATACCCTGGATAATAGGTTTGTATCCTGTTGGCAGATTGGTAGTCTTTCTTTCTGAATTTTGAATAAGCCATCCTGGTGCCTTCTGTCTGTATTTTCTGATCAGAACTCACTGAATCTTACTAAGGACCCTTCACACATGATGAGTTACATCTCTCTTGCTACTTCAAGAAGTTTTTGACTTCTTCCAGTTTATGATGTGTCTAGATGTGGTTCTCTTTGAGTTTATCTTACTTAGAGATTTTAAAGCTTTTTTTTATTTTATTTTATTTATTTATTTGACAGACAGATCACAAGTAGGCAGAGAGGCAGGCAGAGAGAGAGGAGGAAGCAGGCTCCCTGCTGAGCAGAGAACCAGATATGGGGCTCGATCACAGGACCCTGGGATCATGACCTGAGCTGAAGGCAGAGGATTTAACCCACTGAGCCACCCAGACACCCCGATTTTAAAGGTTTTAAAGAAAGGAAGAGGGGTGCCCAGGTGGGTCAGTCAGTAGAATGTGTGACTTTTGATCTTGGGGTTGTGAGTTCAAACCCTACATTGGGTGTAGAGATTACTCAAAAATAAATTTAAAAAAATGTAGATTGTTTTTGAAATTCAAATCTTGGAAGTTTTCTGCCACTATATCTTCAAATAGTCTTTCTACCTCATCTCTCTTTTTGTGACTTCCATTATGTGCATTGGTATGCTTAATTGGTGTCCCATAGGTCTTTGAGTTTCCATTTATTTTCTCCTTGTGTTCTTTAGGCTGGATGAGCTCAATTGACCTATCTTTACATTTGTTTATTCTTCCTTCTTCATGCTCAAATATACTGTTGGGTCCCTCTAGTGAAATTTTCATTTCAGTTATTGTGCTTTTCAACTCCTGAATTTCTATTTGGTTCTTCTTGAACATTTTCATTCTTTTATTGACATTTATTTTGTAAGATATTGTTCTCCTATTTTACATGAATTATTTAGACATTGTTTCATTTATTTATTTGGACATACTTAAAACAGCTGTTTTAAAGTCTTTGTATAGTAAGTCCACTGTTGGGTTTTCCCAGGGATAGTTTCTACTGACTACTCTTACCCTGTACACAGACCATACTTTTTGTGTCTTTGGCTGTCAGATAATTTTTTATTGAAAATCGGACACTTAAAATGGTATAATGTGGCACTTCTATAAATTAGATTCTTTCCCCTCTTGAGAGTTTTTTGTTGTTACTTGTTTTTATTGTCATTGGTGGTATTTAATGACTTTTTAGAATTAATTCTGTAAGCTTTGACACAATCAGAAAAAGTCTGAGGAAATTCAATCAAGGAAGACCATTATTTGTAGAGTGTGTAGAAGAGGAGTACCCAGGAAAGGAGACTGAAGTATATTGACCGAGAAATCAAGTTAGAGGAGTGTTAGGTCAAGGAAGCAAAGAAGATGTTTTAATCAGAGGATGTGAATAACAATGTTGCATGTTTCAAGATGTCAAATAAAAGAAAAATTAAGAGTCCATTAGAACTGATACCATGGAAGTCATTGAACTGAACACCTATATAGTTGTTGGATGGAATTGAATGGTATAAGTGAAAGAAGCCAGAATGGAGTGCATAAAGAATTTTGGGATATGAAGATACAGGAATTTTGATTTTTGATAATCCTTCGAGAACTTTTCCATGAAAGGAGGGAGAGAATGATCATGATTAGTTAGAATAGATGAGAAGTGCCTAGGAGACTGAAAATTTGGAGACTCTTGAACATGGTTGAATCTAATAGAAAGGGGATAATAGAAAGATTAACCATACAAGAGAGATATATTTAATAATAAAAAGTTCTTGATTAAAGAGGATAAAATCTAGAATATGGATGGAAGAATTTACCTTAGATAGGGGGATGAAAGATGAGTATGAATATGGCTTTTTTGGGCAGTAAAGGAAGTTCTTATCTGATGCTTTCTATATTTTCCAAGAGGTCATCTACAACATGATGGAGGAAAGATTGATTGGGGATACCTGAGAAACTTTGCAACTGAGTGGAAAATGGGACAGTTTGGGTGAGGGACAGATTTTAGGGGCCAAATGAACTCACTGATGTGAATTTTTGATGGTTCCTTTCAGCCTGGTTGAACTCCTCTGAGAATACTTAGCAACTTGGGAGGCGTCCCTGAGAGTGGGATGCTTGAATTCCTCTACAGTTGGGATTTTTTTTAGTGCAGTTGCAATTAAAAATAGGACAAGGAAGTTCCTGAAGATTAGCAAGAAAGACAAATACTATATGATCTCATTTATATGTGTAATCTAAAAAAGCTGATCTCATGGAAACTTACAGAGTAGAATGGTAGTTAGTATGGGTTGGGGGTGAGGGAAATGGGGAGATGTTGGTCAAAGGGTGCAGACTTTCATCTATAAAGTAAGTTCTGGGGACCTAATATACAACAAGGTGACTCTAGCTAACTACTGAGAGTAGATCTTAAATGTTCTTACTATGCGCAGAAAAATGATAATTATGTGGGTGATGGAGGTGTAAATTCTCTTGTACCCATTTTTTCAGTATATGTGTATCAGATCATCATGTTGTACACCTTAAACTCACACAATGTTCTATGTCAATTAGATTTCCGAAAAACTGGGGAGAAGATGATTGAGAGTGGTTGAGGTTATAAACCACAGAATCTTAGATGAAAAAGGAGGGAAATGAAGCCTGGAAGGTGTGGGAAAAAAAGGGAAAATAGTAAGTGCTCCAGAGGTTTGAACAGAACTGAGGAATGTGTGTGTTGGGAGTAACTGAGTGTATAGGCTGGAATGACAGTCTGCGGTTAGAGGGTGGCTTACATTAATGAGCAGTGTCAGAGATGGAATAGTTCTGAGTGATGTCAGATATGGGAGAGGTTAGCTAAAGTGGCACAGAAGAGGAAGTTTCTGAAATCATAGAGTTGGGCTGGTCATGAAGATAATAAAATCATGCAAGATGATTGCAGAATTTAGGGTGACAAAGATGTGAATCAGTTGCCAAAGAATTCGATAATTGTAGCCCATATAGTAAAACAAATAGTGAAATTAATAACGAAACTTGATTTTGGGGCCCTGGATTGTACTTTCTCAACCTACATTCTCACCTTGATCTTCCTATGTTTATCACCTTCAATTATGATTATTTTTAGAATCTCTTCCTTATCTCATTGTAAATTCCTTTAAGTACAAGTATAGTGTCTTAATTATCATTGTGTGACTCAGATTACTTTATGC
The DNA here is from genome assembly GCF_922984935.1 of Meles meles. Taxonomy (NCBI): domain Eukaryota; kingdom Metazoa; phylum Chordata; class Mammalia; order Carnivora; family Mustelidae; genus Meles; species Meles meles. The sequence goes on from NC_060070.1 coordinate 144,462,610, forward strand.
CAGAATGCAATAAATTTTGTGTTGGCTAAATGACAAAGTAAACAAAATGTGAGCATTTGGGGAAAGTAGAGCGGCACACTTGAATTTTCCTGAGAGCAGTTGTAGATCCCAGGGTTCTTTCTCTTTCTCTCCCCAGGTACAGTGTAACAAGTTAGTCACCTGTCTTAAAAAACATTAGAACAGGGGCGCCTGGGTGGCTCAGCGGGTTAAAGCCTCTGCCTTCGGCTCAGGTCATGATCCCGGGGTGCTGGGATCGAGCCCCGCATCGGGCTCTCTGCTTAGCTGGGAGCCTGCTTCCTCCTCTCTCTCCGCCTGCCTCTCTGCCTACTTGTGATCTCTATCTGTCAAATAAATAAATCTTAAAAAAAAAACAACAAAAAACAAACATTAGAACATGTAGAGACTTTGGTGAAACTGAAGAAGAGAAACAAGGCTTGCCTATTATGTACCCTTGGTTACCTGTATCCTCTGTCTTTCTACGATCTTCCAGCATTGCAACTCAGGATCCCTTAACATCAGGTATAACTTTGTCAAACCAAATTTAGGGTAACTCAGATTTTAAAAGCCTTATTATAGATTTAGCTTTGTTCCCTGAAAGCCAAGCTAAAATGAGGAAAAATTCAAATCTGTCATGATCTCGATCTATTATAATGTGTCCATCTTCTGCAGTTGTCCCATTGATGATTAAGCTTTTTAAGAATGAAAATTGTTTTCCATATGGTCTGACTTTTCTGTTCCTTAACATTTTTTGCCTACTTAATAGAAGTGTTATTAATGTTTTGTACTGAAGAAAATCCTGAAAATGGAGAATGGTCTGTATATATAACATTATATATATAAAGTATGAAGTCCCACATTATATCCTTTGTTAATACTATTTTTCTTAAACTTAGAAGCCAGAAACACCAATGCAGGATGAGGATGGGGTCAATTAAATGCAGAAAAGACAACACACTTAGTTCTGTGGCCTGCAGATATAGCAAGGACTTGATTTCTATTTTCTTGGACAAATTGTGCTTGTCTTTGTTACATTCTCATTCTTGTTTCTGGGATCAAAACACAAGTTGGCTTTGACAACTCTTACACATTGATCCCTGTGGTTGACCCTCTTGTAGAGGGAGAATGTGCTTTCCTTTGTTATCTGCATGTCTTTCTCCTGAAGCTCTGCAGGAAGTTACTGAAAAGATTACCTTCGATTTAGTGTTTAATTTGTAAATGAGTAGTTAGACACACCAGTCAATGTTTCTCATGCCTTTTCTGTCTACTAGTGCTTCTGCTCTCTCTTCTCTCAGGTGTCCGGTGTTCCTTGTGCATCTTCAGCCCCAAACCCAGGGCTGTGATGCTTCGTGAGGGCTCACCTTCCCCAAGATGCTCTATGCTTTACATTTTCATTATTTAATCCTTCCATTTCAATTTTCCCTTCCCTTGTGATGTGTGAGTTAATACATGTTAAGTATCTTCTCTAGCTTAACACAGTGTTTGGAGCTAATGCTTCAAGAGCTTCTCCTGTAGCTTGAGTCAAAGTTTACCTACATAAACTTTCACCCAAAAAACCCCAAAACAAAACACACACACACACACACACACACACACACACACACACAGAGCATACATACACCAAGACAATTAAGGGTCAAATTCTGTTGCATCAGCCTTAGGAATAATTTTCAGAAAAAGAAGAGGTCAGTATGGGTTGGAGTAGCTAGAGAAAGATTAGTGGAACCTAAATGCATCCGTATCTGGAGATAGAGGGTTAGCATTTTATTTCCTTATTGAATAACATACTGGAATAGCTGGAAATTAATGGAATTAAGATTTATGGCATCTCAGGGAAGCTTCTGGTCAATGCTGCATCTGACCTTCAGGCAGTCAGCTTCCTACACTGTGTACTTTCCTTCTCTAAGCTGAAAGCTCACAGCTCCAAATTTCTTCCCATTCATGGGGTGCTATGCAGAAGCCAAGGTCAAACATACACATGGCTTTGCTCCCAGTGGAGTCCCTATGAGGTTTGATTGAAGATGAAGATGATTCTAGTGATGTCATCTCGGTCACCAGAGTCTTTGAGGCATGATGTTCATAATTTGGGAAGGGGCTCTAAGTTAACACTTTCTAATTTTAATAACTTATCTAATTTTAATAACTTTTCAGTGACATGAAGAATCAGACTTTGCAAACCACTTTCTGTGAATTAGACCTGATAGTTCTATTCCCTCTGGTAGATCAGTTAGCCTGCCACTCTTTTTCTTTTTTTTTTTAAACTGAATTTGATTTTTGAGAGATTTAATCTCATTCCTTATCACAATAGTATTTTTCATAACAGCAGGAAAAAATTTGGTGAACTATTCTAGTTTCTTCTATTTGTGAATTTAATTCCCACATCACCAAAATGGGCTTCTGTCAGAGGATGAAACCAGATGCGGTGTCTTGTTCAAGTTTTAAATGTCTCCAGCTTGTCGAAGCAACTGCATTAAAAATCTTAATAAATAAGGTTGCCGACATTCTTGCTCCCTCTGTGTTCCTCCTGCAGTTAAACTATTTACACTGGCGCTTTTTCCACATCTGGTTCGAAGCCAATGACTGTTGTCTCCCCCTATTTGAAGTTT